>NC_091486.1:45894513-46208812 GCF_947461875.1 Haliaeetus albicilla
GTTCCCAGGGATCTGTTTAAGAACGCACTGAGCGAAAAAGGGATTTCTCCAACTTAAAGTGCATCTTCTTTGATTTGTGGAGGGTTGTGTTTATTTTACTTCAGTGAGAAAGTGGGAAACATTTTAGTGTGTGCTAAACAAACCCCGACTTAAACAAAAGCACAGTCATGGTGGACACACGTTTTGCCATTCCCATCAGAGAGCCTGCCCTTGGCTTCTCAGCTACACACTTAGAAACATGATGTCTGCTGGCATCCTTCATTAAGGTATCTGAACATGCCTTCAGTCTGCTTCACTGTATTTAGAGACTTCTTTCTCACAGCCAGAGGCTACTGACAAGTAATTCATCTTTTCTTCCTTTGAACAATTCATCTTGGAGATGTGTGGCTGCTTCAGCATTCACATGGGATATGCCTTCACACTTGTACTATTTCCTACATCATGTTTTAACACAACAGCAAGCGTATGGACATGTCCAAGCACCGCTTGCTCCTGACTGAAAACCTCTGCGTGCCTTTCCTTCTCACCTCAGAAACCCAAGGTCCTCTAGGGACACTACAGACTGGCCCTGCTGCGTGGCAGTCCAGGACCATGATCACTGCAGAGAGCATCTCAACCTCAGACAGAGGGGAGAGGGCAACTCAGCCCAAGGAAGGAAGAGCTTTTGGCCAAGCTGCAGGGCTTCAGCCAAAGGAAAAGACCTCCTCAGCCAGCCTTTTTGGGGGAGAAGCCCACCTACCCATCTAGCAAGACCAATTTCTGGCTTCCTTTGTTCTCCCTGGTTAGAAATTCTTCAGCTGCCCTGTCTGCAAGGGATCATGTGCCCTGGTAGTGAAGCTGTGCAAATGCTGCAAACAGTACACTCCCTGGGGGCAAGCAGTGACAAACCAGTCTGTAAAGTGCAGGTGCTCCTTACAGAGCGACGTCCAGAGGGATGGAGAGTCCATCCAGTAAAATTGAGGCTAAAGACCACTCTGACAAAGGCAGCATCAGGCTGAGAAGCTTCAGCAATAACTTAATCTTTGCTCAAAACATGGATGGAGATGGGTCTCCAGGTGTTGCAAGAAGACAGATAAACCAGATAATCAACATGGTGCTTCACATCTGCAATTTCCCAGAGGTTCCCTCACATGCAAATGAGCGGAAACAACAAAGACTTTCTATCAACCTCCTAAAGTCAAAGGATGATCTGAATGGTCTTTTCCTATTAACAGGAAAAGATTCAGACTGCCCTGGTTTGGGGGTGCCCAAAATCAAGCAGGACACAGGTTAGGAAGAGACTAGTGAGGTCATATCTTGATCAAGATTGAGCAGAGCTTCTCCAGCTTCTCTTCTTGATCAGCTTATCACAGTTCTTCAGAAAGATGTGTCCAGCCATGCCTGCCCCATTCAACAGCAGATGCTGCAGCAAAAGACAGCAGGTGATGAGGGAAACTCACTGTCCCCCCAGATTCAGGATTTTCAGCAGGGATGTCCCCACACAGTGTAGATCCTGGCCCCCCACACCCAGAAGTGCCTTGGTGTTTGCCACACGGGCTGACAGGTCTCCAAGATGCTGTGCTTGGGGAAAAGCCAGAAGTGCAATCCTTTGTCACCAGCATGCTTAACTGGTGACCTTTCCTGGGATCAAGGAGCATCAGTGTTCCACATTGACCATTCTCATCCGTTGGACAGGTCTGGAGAGGGGTTAGGGATTCAAGTCAAAGCGTGGACTTCTATCATGGGTGCCAGGTTAAGGGACAACTCACGGGCTTCAAGAAAACCTCTTGCCTCTCTTCTGAGCCTCAGGAGGACTTGGGGCTTCCTGGAACTTGCTCTTCAGCAGGAACCACAGGCAGAAGAAACAACCATCCAACATGGAAAAGAAGTTCCTGCAGGAGACCAACGCTGAAGTCCATCAGGAGCACTGATGCCATCTAAGACAGCCTCTCAGGGGAAATCAGAGCTTCTAAGCTACAAAAGCTTCAGAAGAAATAGCTCCAGAGAAAAAAGATGCAACTTGAATTTGAAACTAAAAGGCTTTGCTTCAGCTCAGCCAAGAAACTGAAGGGTGCACAGCCCATACATACAGAAAGGCTGTATGGGAGGAGAGTGTTGCCTGATCTCACTCCTGTGGATGCAGGAGGTACGTTAGCTAGTTAACTCTGCCTGCCCAAGCACCAAGGAGCAGGGACAGGAGCTGGAAAAGACAATGCTGCTGTGACACTGGAGAAATCTGTACCTCCAAGCAAGCATCATTTACTCACTGCTGGAATTTTTTCCTTCTTTTCCCCTTTCTTCTGAAGCTGGCAGGTTTTGCTAGTTGTATTTCTTGTCAAACTAAACAAAGCAGCATGCAGCTTTAGGTCAAACATAATTTTATTTTACTAATCAATATGCAGAGAGAAAAGCAGCTAGAATTAAACAAAACCAAACCATATTTCTTCCATTCCTTACTTACTTTCCGGTGAAGTCCCTCCACCTCACTCTCAAACTGTTCCTTCTCCTGCTTGGTTTGGATCTGTGTCTCTCCCAGAATTGATTCCAGCTCTTCATTGCGCTCAACCAAATCCTCGTGCTCCTGCTTCAGTTTTTGCAGCTTGTGAAGGAGCTGTGAATTCCTGCCCTCGATGTTTTCAATCGCCTCTCGGCACCTACACACCAAAGACCGACATCACCAAGGCTAGAACTGCTATGTAAATGCACTGACACACATCCAAACTGCTTACCACTGGTGAGGAAAAGCCATTGTGTTTTCCACTATGGAATATTTCTGTCCTGCTAATTTTGAGTCTCACATCCAGCATGACCTGTGCCTGCTCTTATTTAGGTGGTGATGCATGGGAATTAGTGGTGACAGGCTCTACACAAGAAATGATGAAGGTCTGGGGAGAAAACTGGTCAGGCGTGAGGATGCTAACAGCAGAGAGGCAATGGCAAATTCAACTGCTTGAGGTGGAGAAACAGGCTTGGGCATTTGAAGGGAAAGAGAGTCAGAGGAATGACATGGGATCAGACCCCCTTTCCTCCTTGAACCTGCTAGAAGAGGCACAGCAGCTTCCTGAGCAGGCCACAGGAGAACGAAGCTTTGACTTCCCTTCAAAATCACAGTTTACATATTTAAGTTTGAAAGCCAAGTGTTTTAGTACACCCCTGGACAGCAACCAAATCCAGAGAAATCTTGCCAGCAGCAAAACAGTTTTGAAAACAACACTGTTGTCTGCAGAGAGCCACAAAAGCCCAACCCTATTCTTCTAGGAAAGCCATAAACTGGAGAAAGTGTCAGAAAACAGCCCATGTTCTTGATACCAAAGGCTACAGACCCACTCAGGACTGCATTACCTCCAAACTTCCTGATTTGGGAGCAGAGGAACAAAGGTAGTACCAAAGAGTATTCTAAAGAATCCAATACTTAAATCCACCCTGCAAGACAGAATACCAGCAACCAGAGTGCCAGATAAGCCACTGTGAAAATACAAGAGGTGAAGGATTTCTACACTGCTCACCTTTTATGAAATGTTTCACTACCCTGATATCTGTCTTCTTGATCTGAGCCAGCTTTGCCTGAAACGCAGTCTCCTTCAATCCTCCCTTCATCCATTGTGCCTTGTGTCTCAAGAGAAAAGGAAAAGTTAGCACATAATTAAGAGTGAAATCTTAGCACAGTGTGATTCCAAAGCTACCGGAGTCTCTCATAAATAAACAGGACAACCAGAAAACATAAGCTACATCATCTACATCTATCTGCATTAGATGATCCACTAGCCATAGGAGCAAAACTCACCCAAGACCCATAATAATATGAAGGCACTAGTGGGTATTAGTTTACGCCAAGAGACATGCTCTACACATTAGTGTATTTGTCAGGCCCAGCATAAATCCTACATCACACCTGCACAGGATGCACTCATGCATACATAGAAAGAACACATGCATTTCTGCACTACAGGCCATGCATCTTCATTTATGGCATGGGGCTGAAATGCAGAGGGGGGGCCTGTTTGCTCAATTTGCTTTCTAGAATGGCAAACAAAAAGCCCTTGAAAATACCTGCAGCGAGGACGCAGCGACTTCTTCAGTCTCGGCTGGCGCAGGCAATGGAAGTCCTTGCTTCTCACTCTTCTGATACTCACAGATCTCCTCTTTGAGCTGTTCAACCTTCAAAAGGAAAACACTTGCTTTTATTTTTGGTGAACATTCATCCTGCTGTCTTAGAGAATTAAAATTCCCCTCAAATTTGCTGTAGATAAACTGCAGATTTATTAATATTAACCACTCAGCTTGAGGGATTGTTTGAAATCATGTGGCTACTCCAGCTGGGTGGCCTCAGACTATTTAGAGAGGTAAAGAGCAATAAAAGGGGGAATGTCACACTGCATTAAAGGGTAAACGATTTTTCTTCATTTACTTCAGTTACTGATCATGCACATGTTGTACCAAACGGGACTGAAGGCAGAGGGCTAGACAGATCACAACCACTACTTCTGAAGACAACTTTTAGTCTTTGCTGTTGTCAATAGGACCAATATAATATTATTATTAGCAGGCAACTGTTCACACCACACAGTCACTTACTCACTCGCACACTCACTCTTGGCTACTGGTTGGAGCAATAGCTGGGAGGCCAACCCCTGCTGTTTACTCAGAAGTGGAGGGTTGTACCGCAGTGGCTTCTGGATGGGTGTTCATGAAGTCCTGCAGACAGTGCTCACCTTCATCAGATGCAGATATAATCCTGTACTCTTCAAGGGTATCCAGCAGCACACGTGGATGCCATCTGAGCCTCACACGGATGATGCTAGGGACCTTGCACAGGTTCAGTGGACCATTAGTGTCCCAGGGTTTTGTTTGTTTGTTGGGGTTTTTTTCAGATTTAACAGCACTGCTAGTCTCTGGAGCTATCAGCCCTTGCCAAGCTTTCACACACCACTGTGATGGGTTGACCCTGGCTGGACACCAGGTGCCCACCAAAGCCGTTCTATCACTCCCCCATCCTCAGCTGGACAGGGGAGAGAAAAATATAACAAAAAGCTTGCGGGTCGAGATAAGGACAGGAGAGATCATTCACTAATTACCATCACGGGCAAAACAGACTCAGCTTAGGGAAAATTAGCTCACTTTTTATTACAAATCAGCCAGAGTAAGGTAAATGAGAAATAAAACGAAATCTCAGAACACCTTCCCTCCACCCCTCCCTTCTTCCCGGGCACAACTTCACTCCCGGATTTCTCCACCAAGCCCCCCCAGCGGCACAAGGGCGACAGGGATGGGGTTTACCGTCATCACATGTTATTTTCTGCCGCTTCACCTCCTCAGGGCGAGGGCTCATCACACTCTTCCCCTGCTCCAACGTGGGGTCCCACCCACGGGAGACAGTCCTCCACGAACTTTCTCCAACGTGGGCCATTCCCACGGGCTGCAGTTCTTCACAAACTGCTCCAGCATGGGTCCTTTCCACGGTGTGCAGTCCTTCAGGCACAGACTGCTCCAGCGTGGGTCCCCCACGGGGTCACAAGTCCTGCCAGAAAACCTGCTCCGTGGGCTCCTCTCTCCACAGATCCGCAGGTCCTGCCAGGAACCTGCTCCAGCGCAGGGTTCCCACGGGGTCACAGCCTCCTTCAGGAACCCACCTGCTCCGGCGTGGGGTCCTCCACGGGCTGCAGGTGGATATCTGCCCCACCATGGACCTCCCTGGACTGCAGGGGGACAGCCTGCCTCACCAGGGTCTTCACCACGGGCTGCAGGGGAATCTTCGCTCCGGCGCCTGGAGCATCTCCTCCCCCTCCTTCTGCACTGACCTTGGTGTCTGCAGGCTTGTTTCTCTTACATGTTCTCACTCCTCTCTCCGGTGGCTGTTTTCCGCGTCCCAACTTTTTTTTCCTTCTTAAAAATGTTATCACAGAGGCGTTACCACTATCACTGATTGGCTCGGCCTTGGCCGGCGGCGGGTCCGTCTTAGAGCCAGCTGGTATAGGCTTGCTCTCTCTCGAACACAGGGGAAGCTTCCAGCAGCTTCTTACAGGAGTCACCCCTGTAACCCCCCCCGCTACCAAAACCTTGCCACATAAAACCAATACAACCACCTTCTCAGCATGCATTTTTACTTTCTTCAGTCTCTTCAGCTTCCATCCACACCCACAGGCACCTGCAGAGCCCGCTCACACAGACTCACTCACACCACACAGACACTGACTGAATCCTGCACAGTTAAGGCTCAATACTCCAACTGGTGGAGCACATGGTAAGAACGAGGTCAGTCTCCCACAGACAACCAAACCAGAGTCAACTGGCCAGCCTGCTCCTCAGCCGGCTGTCCATAACTCGCAGGCAGAAAAAAAAGACTTCAGGATGCAGAATTTCTGTGGCTTGTCATAAAGTACATGTTCAGCTTCTACAAATTAAAAATCATGGTTTTCTAACTTCTATACCAACAGTTAAACCTCATTCCTAAGGAACAAAGGTAATTTGCTTTTAGCTTAACAACATGGTTGGTTGGAAATTATCTCAATCTGGCTATTTTTTTTTTTCTGTACAGAGAAAACAATACTTTATTTGTATCTGTGGGGTTTTTTGTGTATATACAATTCTTTTTTATATATATTTAGAAAAAAAATATATACAGGTGTTTGTATACATAGTGACTGAAAGAAGCAATGTCCTAAAGCAAAGAAAATGTTATTTGGAATAAAAAAAATGTAAACTGAAGTATGTGAACTAAATTACGTAATATTTTTTTGCAGACCCAGAAACAGACTGTCCTGTAAATACAAGGTTTGAGATTACAGATATGCTTAGATGCTGTGCTAAGGAAGAACCAGCAACTTTTTTAAATGCAAGGAACAGAACTACATACTAAAATTTTTAAATCCTCAAATGTGAATAAATTATATTCAATAAAGTAAATCTTTGATATTATTGTAATGAGATCAGCATGGTATTCTCAGAGATACTCATATTACTTTAAAAATACTCATTTTAATCCAAGAGCCCCACAAGGCAGCTGCTGACCTATCTGTGCTGGGATGGTGTAAGTAATTATAGGCTGCTGGCAACCAATTATTGGCTGCTGAAGGACTGATATAAAGAATTTGAGAGTTAAGAACAGAAACAGAATTTGTGCCAAATAACACATTTTAATGGGAAACAGACTGTTATAGTCACTCACTATTGGCAATCTCAGTAAGGAACTATCTTGTTGATAAAAATTATTGCATTCAGAGAATCCTAAATGTAGTACCTCAAGTATTTAACTACTAGTAACGCAACACTAAGCATTTAACTAATAGTAACGTAAGTAATTCACTTAAGAAAGCCCACACAAAATCAAAAGGATTAAGTCTATCTTCTACTGAGCAAATCAACGTAACCACATTTTAATGCAGCCAAGGAGGCGGAGAGGTATCAAAACATGAGCATAAATTTAAAATTGTTTTAAAAATAGCTAGTTTGGGGGTTTAGACTACACTTATTTGCTGTCTTTAATAACAGTCCTCAAGAAAAGGTAGAAATGTTGCTTATTCTGTTTACCCACTTGATTTTTTGCAAACGTTGGCTAGTGACAGAAAGCATCGACCTGATCCTGTACACTGGGCACAGGAAAACATGTCTTTCAGGGCCCTACGCTGCAATCCCTAAAGCACATGCTCAGTTTGAGCACGCACAGTCCCCTCCGTGTTCAGTGGAGCATCAAACTCTTCCTGCACTGAAAGACGCTATGAGAGCCGAATTTTTTCAGGGCTGCAGTAACAGCAGATGCTTTAAAACACTCTTTGGATATTTATTCTGCCTGTTTCCCAAAGTTTATTACTCCACGAGCCGTGAAAGATCAGAACCACAGCTCTGGAAAGACTTGCTATAGAAAAGAGAGGGGAAAGAGAGAGGCAGGACAGGTTAAGGAGTGGAACTGAATGTCAGGAGCCAGCCCAGCAGTGTTGGCCATGCAGAGGCTCGTTGGTGCCATGGCCGACCAGGAGATCCAGCAGCAGGAGATGAGTACTCACCAGATCAAGGAACGCTTTTCTCTCCAAGTCGAGTGTTTGGACCCGTGCTCGCAGCGCCAGAATTTCCTTGTCCAGTTTGCTGTTGTGCTCCATGGCCTTCTGTAGCTCAGTCCTGTCTGTACAGAACAGAAAAAAAAGGTCACCAGCACTGGTTTGGACCTTGACCTCCACCAAGCTCAGAGGGGAGCTAACACATGAATAAGGGTTCTGAAATTGCATTGCCGTTATGCACAGGCGTATGTGTGCAACAGCACAGAGGGGAGTTCCCCGTACATATGGGAACACATTCTCTTACTCACATAGTAGAGGTTTATGTTTCTGGAGATCCAGATTCAACAGCAGTGCTATGTTTATTACAGGAGCACAGCAGACTCTCCATAGTTATTCCAGAGATTCAGTTTACCTCTAGATCATGGCAAATGCCTCACCTCAGATATTTAGGTACGGGTCTGACAGACAACTAGGGTAAGCTTTGAAAAACCCAAACAGCCACATTTCTTATTTTCATCCTAAAATTCATTATTTGCTATGAGCAGAAACACAATCACAGTTAATGTATCAGTGTTGTGCTAGCATTAATATTTATGAAATGGCCTGTACACTAAAAATTATGGTTGCATACCAACCTTCAAGTCTGAATCAATAAACATATGCAACCGTCACACCAATTAATGCAGACTACCTAGTATTTCAAGTGCAAGAAATAGGAAAAGATGTTTGTATTAAAAGCATATTGACATAAACATGTCCAAATATACAGTGGTATCCTAATAAAAACTAATGAGAAGACAGTTTTTCTTACAGAAAAGGTGAACAAAGATTTTTCCCTTTTCAGCTTAATGCTAGGCACAGGAAATTTCAGCTTAAATTTGACTTTTATTTAGGCAAAAATAAAAATATATCTTCTTTCTTGTTGGGAGAGGGTGGGGAACCCAACTCTGCTTCAAACAAGGATTTTGATACTGGATTTTCAGTTTTGTAATTTAAAATAAAAGGCAAGGAACCCCTTCTACCAAACTGTTCATTTTGCTGAAAAGCCCATTTACAACTACAGAAAGCCTTGATAAAATTCTGGATCTTCTCCGCTTGTAAACAGTGTGACTTACCACTCTCTCTCCATTCATTCACCCCTTCCTCCCGGCTCTCAGGTGCTTGCAGGGCTGACCATGAGGCTGATTCTACAAGGATAATAAAGAGACAGTTTTGCTGTGGCAGTCCATTTGTACGCTGCTGAACGCTAAACTCTGCAACATTTTTAATGCACTTTGTTAAATATAGAGTTGAAGGAAAATGAAACAACAAAAAAAAGCAGCAGCTAGCTAGACACACAATTTAAAAACTCTAATCACTGAAAACCCAATAACTGGGCTACAAACTGGCCAGGAGCAATCTTGTATTTTCTCTTCAATACAGGCAAGCAGCTGCAAGTTATCATTGAACGAAAATACACTAAGTGGAGTGTTACTAAAGATCAGAGATTTCATTTTAGGTTTGTATTAGAAAATCAATTTATTTATAGAGCAGTTGCTTCTGAAGCTCATCAGGAGGAGAAGGCATGTAGATATACACCATCGAGGAAGCCACTAAGATGTTATAACACTAATTTTGCACACTAATACTTGCGGCATAATAAACCACACAGACATAACAAGCATTAAACCCTTACTCACAGTTTGGAAAGCCTTATATTCATTTGATATTTAAGAAGATTATAAATACGCAGGCTACAATCCACTGAGAAGAGTCGCTCACTGCAGCCCGTCCATGATCTGGAGAAGCAGTACTGTTTGGAGGCTGCAATACAATGCTCGCTCCATCCCCAGGGACGCACGTGTATCAATCGATACACAAAGCAGACGCCCACGGAGTGCTCATTTCCCTGCCTTTGATTAAAAGGCTGAAAACAATGATTTTGGAGGCTGACTAGAAGGTTTAGCTAGGTCTGAGTGTTGGGCATGAGCTGTGAGGTCAGCATCAGGACCTGCAGTTCACACATAAACCCTACCCAGGTGGTACCAGTCTCCATAAGTCAGTCAGTCTCTGCAAAGGCACATGGGGCAGGAACGTTATCTCATCAGATTTTGCTGTTCTCCACTGAAATTCTGCATCACAGATTTTGGGATAACGTAAGTAACCAAGAGAAAAAGCATCCAGAAATCAGTGTTTTGCTTGGGAAATGTCCTGTAGGAGGTAGCAGTGAAGTACCTGGCTTTAAGGACCACTCCAATAGGAGTTTTATCAAGTAGTTTGATTTCCCACCAGAAAACTGTTTATTTTTACAGTCAGTATTTAAAAATAAATGTAATATTTACGGGCTGGTCAACAACAGTTATTTCAATGAGGAGGTTAAGCAAATATTAGCAGTGATAAGAATCTAACCAGTCACTTCAAGACTGCTGATAAGCTCCAGTTAACGGCTCCTAACAAGGCAGCATCCCGAACATAGCATCTGAAGAACCTAGAGATGAGCAGTCCAGCTGTGCTACCACTGTGTACAATATACTTCAGCTACTCTGTTTCTGGACCAAGTCATGATTTCCTCTCCATCCCCTCCTAGGGCATGAATTTCTCCCTGCATATGAGCCAGGGAGAGGAAGTCAAGACCCTGCTGCTGTAATCACAGATCAGATAACCCCGTGTCTCAGTTTTCCCCACTCAGAATTAATTGATTTGTGACTGTTAACAACTGCATTCTGATATCCTAGGTACAGGATCTCAGGCTAACATCTGACACTGATTTTTCCACATTACAAGCAGAGAGGATACAGGACAGCCTGCCTCCAACTCCCCTGGGTGAGAAGTCCAAGGCTTACACTAACCAGGGGTGGTCTAAATGCAAGCCAGTAATTAGGAGTGGCATGCAGCCACAAAAGAAGCGCTTACCGATTCTGCTCTGCTCCTTTCTTTGTGCATCCAGCTCATCTGTCAACCTCCGGATCTCCTCCTGGGCCATCAGCAGCCTCTGTGTGGCCTCATCCAGATCTCGTTCAACTCTTGCACGTGATGCTTGTTCCCTCTCCAGCTCCTCTCTGTAGAACTAAAACACAGGGGCTAATGCTCCAAAAGAAATGAGATAACCCTCCTGGCGATGCAACCACAAGGCAGGTCCCCCCTCTGCACTACTCCTGGCCCACCAGAACAGGGGCAGCAACACAAACAGAAAGCAGGTGAACTCGGGGAAGCCACTGCAGAGGCAAGAGACAGACACACAGTGAATAACGCTCTTCACCATGGACACATGCCAAAAAGCAGGTGCAGACCAGCATGCTGTGGCTGTTTTCCTACACAAGGCTCTGTTTTTCCCTCCTCAAGACAATGCCATTAATTACAATGCATTTTCAAATACATAATATATGAGGTTTTCCAAGGAGAGGGCTCCACTACACCCCATGACAGTTTGGTCCAAGGACAACTAAATTCTGCACATTTGTGGTCCCATGGCTGTTGTGAGAGCTAGCCCCAAGCCAGCCTCATGCTGCTAACCTCCTCTTCCAGTCTGCACTTGATCCTAGAGTGCAGGAGAAAGACACTGCTCCCACTCACCTGTGATTCTGCAGAAAAGTAATTTCAGCTGATATAAAAAGAGCTATTTCTCACCCCCTTGACTTTGGTCCACTCATCTCCATACCATTAAAGGCAGGTAAGTGCTTATAAGCCAGCCCTGACCCAAAGCTGGTGAGATGTTAACCCTGACTCTCAGCAGAAGCAATTAACTCATGCTTAGCACCAGGCTCATGTGGTTGCACAGCCTGAAGTTCAGAACTCACTCACATCCCATCAGCTAAAAACAATAAAAAAACCTCACAGCATGCTCAAGAACAGACCCACTGCTTGAAATCTAAACTACACACCATGTCATCAGCAAGAAACTGTGCATACGTATTACCTTATTCATTGTCTCTCCAATAAGCTGCGCAGATTCATGCTGTTGTTGGAGTTCATCTTCTAGTGACTGATGAACGTGACCAAACTCATCCTTGCACTGAAAGAGATTTTAATAAATCACCACCACCAGAAAGCATACTGCCATGTATCCCTCAACACCAGTGTGTAGGATTTGCAGTTTCAACATATCTTGATTAGAAGGGGGTTTGTAATCATACCTTATATTTGAAGGGAACATTTCAACCAGACTTATCCCAAATCCTTGTGAAAATCCCTCAGTTGTCTCCGCTAGTACCGGGAACTCCATGGGTTCACTATTTATTTTTTTTTAAACCTCTGATCTCCTTGGCATCTTCCTTTTAGAGCCTGTAGGCTCAGCTTTGCCCAAAGAAATGTATTGGGGCTGAGCATGCTTGACTCACTTTATCAGAGTAACCCTGGCTTACTTCCCCATGTCCCTCTCTTTTGAACCACTTATCAAGATAATGGATTCCTGCTCCCCTGCAGCCTGCACACATAAACCAGCATCAAGGATTTGCTAATGCTCAGGAGGTTGGTTGTCATTATTTTGCACCTTGGCTCTAGAGAGGTGAGTGTGCTTGTACATGCCATGCCTTCTACCAGAGCTCAGAAAGCACTTCCCCATGTATATATTAGAGATGACTACACAAAGATGCATGTTTGTACCCTGGCTTTTTGCATTAGGGAGGATGCATCAAAAAAATCAATTATGCTTGAGCAGTCTAGCTAAAAGCTGCATTCATTACTGTAACAGACAGGAACATATCTGGACCTCCAGCATAAGAGTGAAACAAGTACGTAACAGGTCATTTGCGAATAAGAAAGGCTACACGTTCCAGTAAACAGAGTAACAAGAGCAATTAACCTATTAACCTGTAACACTGCTGTGACTCTAATGATTCTGTAAAACAAGTGTGATGCTACCCCAAACAATGGAGGGCTTAATCAACAGTTTCTAGTTCACAAGCATGGACAGCAATGACATCATCTGGGAAGAATAAACAGTCCGCTTTAGAGGAACTGTTTTCCTGAAAAATAGATCTCCAATATATCTTTCACCTGGTTTTAAAAATACAGAAAACAAGGTGCCCAGTATAAGAACTGCAGAGAAGTTGCATTTGATTAGAAATGAGGAGCATTAAGCTTATAATGTGTTTTGATCACGCAAGAATACATTTTCCTTTAATAAGTCTCATTCCTCTAAACAGCTGCAGGAAAAGTGGGTCAAAGTCAGGTACTTATAGGCCTGTCTACCTACTAGGGGACTCTGGCACCACGTACCAGTAGGAATTCAAGTAAACTCCACATTGTTCTTCACACACAGACAGCCTATATTATTTCCACGTACAAGACTTTGCCTTGGGGCTCTGTCCTTCACCCAGCCCAGGTGCAACAACACTCTCTCCATCTTTATCCAGCATTCAAGACCAGTCTTGTTACAGAAACATGTTCATTACAGGATCATTAGAAAGAAAGGTCCTGAGAAGGGACTGCTAGCAGAAGTCAGCTGCATCCTCAGAAGGACGAGCTCCATGCAAGAAGGTTTGAATTCAACACCAGACTTGCAGGCATCTGCATCCTTCATTTGCCCTGGCCCTACTTCCCTTACTCAGCTGTGGCACTGAAGGAAGAGCAAATCCAGTCACACCTGGTAAACGTTCGGTAGCAAATACAGTTAACTGGCACTTAATTGGAAGGTTACAGCTCTGTCTCCCCTTTTTAACTACAGTGGGGTTTCTATTATGCTGGTCCGTAGGAAAAAATGGTGTGTTGGCAGCAAACATTTGTACCAAGTGACAGGCATTCACGGGCAGATTATTCAGGATTTGCAGAGAGGCATTTTGTATCCAAGAGCAAGAGACAGTGCATTAGCGAAGTTTCTCTGCCTCACTGCAAACAGATTCTTTGATTCCAAGGTGGCTATTTACATCTGAAGGTGTTATTGTACCATGGATGAATCCTGAATGACACCCAGCCCTACAATAGTTAGGCAGACTAGGGCTCTCCAGCCAGAAAGGGATGCCCTTCAGGTCAGTAAAAATCCCAAGTGGCACAGAAAAGGCAGATAAAAAGGCAATTGTTCCCTGCCTCTTAATACAAGAGCTGGAGAGCATCAAACAAAGCCAGGAGATGGTAGGTTGAAACAAAGGAACTTCATGTGACAGTAGCTGAACTGTGAAATTCCTCACTGTTAAGATATTGAGGATATTAAGAAAACTGCATGGGTTTAACAAGCCACCAAATTCATGGAAGATAAAAATTAATCAAGGACTACTAGACACAATGATATAGCCTCTGGTTCAGACACTGCACACCACTGGAGGCAAGGAGAGCATTTGTGATGAACTATCACAACATATTTGCCCTCCTATGACACTGTCTTCTGAGGTTTTGCATTTGCCTTCTGGTGAGATGGCACAACACAGCCCAAACCAAGCTGAGCTTCGCAGCAGGTCTGCCAAGCCTCCCTCCTTCAGCGAGCTCGCCCAAAAAAGGCCAATAAGCTTTTGAACTCCAAACCAGTTTTATCAGAATGAAAAACTAGAAACTTAAAACTGTAGAAAGTTCAAGACAGTGACAGAAGATGAGACAGCAATGAATTGGTCTTCCACCTGCTTGTGTCCCAGCCAACTCCAACTTCAAGGTCACCAAACCCTGCCAGTCCTCTCTGTCCCCAGGAGGGCTTTCCTATGAATCCTGGCTGGCTGCGCTTTGCAGGGGCTGCAGCTCCTGGCCCTCTTGCATCCCCCTTGCAGCCTGGAGCCTTCTCCCCTAAGCTCACCCACTGGGTCCCCAGGCAGGAGCAACCCCTCTCCCTCCAGACAGGCAACCTTGCCTGGAGACTTCTGAAGCGGCAGGAGGAGACTGGGAAAAAGAAGAAAAACTTAACACTGTATCACAAATACTGCAGGGCTAAACAGGCGGTGGACCTGACCCAGTACAGCAATTTTTGTGCTCCTCTACATCTGACAGCCATTGCTGTCAGAATTAAGTTATGGATGAGGCCAGTAAGCACAGCAATGTGGAAGAAACAGCTATGAGAACCAAGCAGTTCCTGGGCTCCAGTTGCCTGAAATGGCCATATTCAGGAGTAGATGGAAGTCAGGGGCCTTGGTGGGAGGGAGATCTCCCTAAGTGAAGTGATCGGTCACAAACTGTCTCTCCAACAGACAGTAGCTGCTGCTGCTCCTCCACCATTTGTCAGTGCCCTTCATCTCGACCTCAGAAAGCAAAAAATCAAGACATGGATGGTCCTCTATAACCTGCCAATCATCAAGTCATGCTGTGAAATTTATTTACTGAACTCAGTTTGTAAGCAGAGGTTTGCTTAACTTCCATCCTCTAGCTCAGCAGCTAGAAGACAAGGGAAGAGATTTTCTTAAATTAATGATTTTCAGGGGAACTCGGTCATCTGAAATTAAATACTGGATCATCAGGAAATCTGGATTAATAGAAAGTCATTATTGCTCAGTGAAGATCCTCAGACCAACTATATCACACTCTTCAATGTTCTCTGTTAAAATTAATCCTGTTCACTATCACTATGCAAGATGTGGGAGCAAATCAAGTGTAAAGACACAAGTGTGAAAACTAATAAAGAAATGAACTTCAGCATTAAGAATCCACAGCATCCTCATAGATAGGAGAAATATTTTTACTTTAAAAAGTATCTCAGAGACATCCTTTTCCCCAGAACACTTTCAGTCAGCCTGAGAAGCTAAAGCAGGAGGTACCTGAAGCTGTGCCGCACACAGCCTGTCTATGTAGCTGTGTGAATTCAACTTCTGATCTGCAATCTCCAGTTTCTCCAGCAGCGTCGTTCTTTCCACCAGTAAATAAGCAATCTGTTCACTGGCATTACTGTGAGCTATTTCGGACAAGCCTTCCTGTTCCAGCATCTCCTCGACCTCCTTCAGCTGGGCTTCTGCAAGACAAGGCTTTCTGTGAGCAGAGGAACAAACGAAGCCCAATTCCTTCCAGATCTGCATCCTAGCTCCTCTAAACGCTCCCCACCACAACAGCCCTGGAGCTCACCAAGAGCTCATAAAACATGTAGTCTCTTCTCATGCTTCTCACCTCCCTTTCTGCCTCCTATCCCCTGTTCTTATCTCAGCACCATTCCCACTGTCCCAATGTTTCTGATCTGCTCCAATGTTTCTCCTGACATCTATTACCCTGCCTGCCAAGCAAGTGATAGGACCTGCTACGTCTAGACTGAGTTCTCCTGCCTTGTTTTAAGTAGGGGAGTTATTATGACCATTTTCTTCTACCCAGCAGCTAAGCTTCACCAACCTGGTTATCCTTGACCCTTTTAACCCTTAATACAGCTTGGTGGAAACAAAACAACAGATTAAATAGGCATTGAGAGAAACCAAACAGATGGACATGCAGTCACATAAACATTTTCTTTGGAAGAAGTGACATAAAATCACTCATATAAGCATATAAGCACCATATCACTCATATAAGCAGAGCATCACTATTTTCCTAAGGACTGTTTGGTAGGGAGGTAGATCTGAGTATCTTTTATTTTTCCCCATGCACAGCAGTGATGCGCAGCAGCACCTGGTGCACTGCGCACAGCCCATGGGGGAGATTGGGGTGCTGTATCCCATGTGATATGGTAGGAAAGCACAGTGGGGAACCAACGAGGGTCTGAAGCGGAGTTAGAGAAACAGCACCCCGTGGGCACAAAGGGACTCAGAGTACTTCTTAAAACATGACCTTAGAAATCACTCCCTGAACAGGATTCCTGACCCATTCCTCCAAAACCAGCTATAAACACAGGCTAAGGACTGCTTGTGGTAACACAGACCTGTTATTTGAAGGTGTCTTGTAGGATTAAAGGAGCAAAAAAATCGTTTTAGAGTTAAACTTCCAATTCTTCACCATTTATCCCAAAATTATAGCTGGGAAGCCTCTGTACTGGCCTCCAAGGCAAAGAGATGACAACGACCTTTGCAAGAGAAGTTGGTTTATAGCTAGGCATCATTGTGTTTGTGCAAAAAACAGTTGTTAAAAAGAGTCCCTCGTTTGCATGGTTGGAAATTTATCTGCCAGGAGAATATGAGGAACCTTTAGTCTCCCACATTGTCAGGGCAGCAACGCGTGCACTGGATCCAGTAGCTTGTTAAGCTAAGGAAGGGTTTTTCAAAACCTCCCTATGTAATTCATATCAAAAAGAAAACCAACAAACGCTGCTCCCAATTTCGAGTCCAAACCAGATTATAAAGGTTTCCAAGTGCTGTAGGGTAGGAACTGGGGTGACTTGTGGGTTTTGTATGGAGGAAAGAGGAATATTCATGCTCTTTCACTGCTTAGGGAGCTAGAGTTAGACACCTAAAGTTAAGCAGAGCAAATATTCCTCATACTGTTACACAGGATACATGCACAGCTCTGGACAAGTCTGTTCCTCATTTCCACACACTGGATTTAACAGAGGACCCAGTGCAATCACATCCTAAGGCTCAAATCAATCGCATGTTTCCACTCTGCATTTTGCAGTCAGCTCTGTCCAGCCCTGTGGATGGAAAACAGCCTGTGGCTTCCCGTTCGCCTTCCCCTGTGGTTATAAATTACAGCTTGTTCAATGAAGAGGTCAAACATGGCTGACTTGCAGCTTTCCTGCATGAAGCTGAGCAAAACATTGCATTTTGCAATTTAAAAGTAGCTAGCCACTTGCTCCACATGCATTATGAAGAAACCACAGCTCATACTAAACTGAACTCCCCCTTGCCTCCAACCTACCTTGCAGTTTCCTCCCACATTTTTGCCAAATCCCATCTAAAATAAGCCAAAAGCAGATCTGCTTTATGGCCAGAAACGGGACAACCATCTCCATTTAGAACCAATGGTCTGAACTCACATGGCTGGCTTCTGCATTGACAGTTTCGCTTGCAAGTACTTCCCTTACACCCAACCTGCAAAACAATATTAAGCAGTATAGTTTGGGGTAACAGAACCTAGAAATTTTGCACAGGCTGAAGAGGAAAAAAGATTTGTGAGGATGAAGGGAGTCTACCATACACAGCACAGATTACCTGCTTGTAAAAGCCCACTAATTTCTTACAAGTATCTCAAACGCCTTCCCTACCACATCTAACATGTCCTAATTGAGAACAGCAAATGCCTCATACAAGCAACATTATACCAGTGCACTGATGTGTTCCCACTAGCAAGTATCTCCTGCGCCACCTCTGCAGTTGCTTCTTTGGAAGCGAGTTTTATATTTGCAAAGGTCTCTTACCCCAGGAAGTTTCTCAGAAATAAGCAGTTCACCAGTATCCTCACACCCACCACAGAAGCTGCATCCTCTCGTCCATGCTGGGTACGTTTAAGCAGTACAGCTGTTACAATAAACAAGCTCAGGCCACAACTATTTATTCTTTTTGTTTCACTTTTTAAACAAATTGAGGCAAGCCCCCAACAGCGTTGTGTTTTACTGCTATTACATTTGTTTTTCAGAAAGGCTTTTGGTAATGCAGCACATGAGTTATCGATCTGCCCTCCAAAAACACTGAGGCGTATTCGACAAGAACCATTGGAAATGGATTGTTAACTGCCTCGAGGAAAGGAAAAATTTCACTCTGGGCAGAGGTACCAAATGAGGTGAAGCTCAGATCAATAGCTCAACACAAAACCAGAAGTGGCTGCTCTCTGCAGTAACCCTTTGAGCCTGTTCCACCCAAGAAGTAAATGTGTAAGTAGAAACTTACTTTTTAGCATCAGAAACAGGTTTTAGCAGATCGAATTGCTCCCAGCAATCCTCAGACCAAGCAGAGCTTCTGATCTGTTTGGCTGCTTTTGGAAGAGGGAGCACGCTCAGCCCCGAGAGCCTACCCAAGTGATCTCCTGCATCTACCCAAGTCTTTGCCCCTTCCCTTCCTGAGCTCTCAGCTCCCCAAAGCTGGGACTCCCAGCTGCCACTACAAGCAAGATCAGGACAGATCCTGTCCATTCACAGGTCAGACCCCTCCTTTGTACCACAGGCTTGAACCAGCCTCTGTCCTCAACTGCCCTTTCCCATCTGAACTCATTATCATTTCAAGCCTCCCAAAAGCTCCCTACCACCATCCTCTGTTCTTGCCTTGTCCACACTTTTGTTTAACAATCCCAGTAGACCAGGGTCTGCCTTTCCACAAGAGCCTTCTCCAGCCCCATTTCCAGCCTCATCTGCAGTATCATCTTGTCCCTGCTAAAGACAACCAGCTGCCCTGCAAAAATAAGAAGGGGGGTAAAGACCCAGAGGACAACCAACTTCTAGTTCAAGACCTTCAGCCTGTCCTACACCCCACAGGGCTCAGGAGGCATCTCTGGGTTGGCTTGCACAAACTCTGCTGAGAAGCAGAGGCCCAGGGAATAGACACAGCGATGCAGCATCGAACCCTGCAGCAGAGGTACATTAGAGACCTGGAGCAGGCAAAGGCCTGACAGAAGTCTTTGAGAAAGTGCAGTAGCTAAAGCACAAGCACATCCATGTGCTCTGTGCTAGAGATGGCCAGTGGGTTTTTTTGTGAAGCAGCTGACCTGCGAAGCAAAAAGCCAGTCCCTCAAGAAAACAATCTACAAGCATCCCAAAACACACCAGTGCTGGCATCCCTCATTGCAGAGGACAGCCTGGTGGAAGGCAAGGCGTCATCCACTGCCCAGATCACTGAACTATCAATGCATATCGCAGGACCACAGCTAATGCCATCAGTAAGGTAATAACAAGTCTTAAAAACCAAAGTCTGACAGCAATATCCCAAAGCAAATTCCTCCAGAAAGCTGCACAGAAACACCGTATGACACCAAAGCACTGCAGAACCACAAAAACCCCTCAGGGATGGCTTGCTTGCAATTAGCAACCCACTAGGGTAATAGACATGGATCTCTGTTTCCATTCGAGTGTTAATCATTGCTCAACAGCTACAAGAATCCCTAAAAAATGGGAAGAGTCCAAAGCAGCAGAGCCACTACGAGGAAATAAATGGAAACCCAGCTTTTGGGACATTTTTGTCATTCGCCTGCCACCTCGTGGGGAAGATGAGACAAGAACCAGTAATTAAGTTTTCTGCCACAGCTATGCTCACAAAGGCTCATTAGTCATTTAAACCCTTGCATACCAGCGTTTTCAACACTAAACGATGGCTTTACATGCCCAGAGGAACCAGATTTTCAGGCAGTGCTTAAGCACACCCATCTTTGAAAAGTCTCTCCCATCAGATGTGCAACCTGAAACCCACAGGGTGGCCAAAACTGAACAGATACTCAAAACTGCAATTGATTTCCCCAAACTCCTACATTTGCTGCCCCAAATAAAGCATGCGTAACAAAGAAACTGTTCAAGCTGTGCTATCACCCCCAACTTTACCTTAGGCCTGGGATAATACGCACCACAAAAGGAGTTAATGAGAATGGTGTGCTACTAGCAGTACTCAAAGCACAACAGAAGACTAGGAATACTGAAGAAAATCAAGAACTAAACTCAGTAAAATATATCTGCCCTTACTGAAAGGGATCCCAGGGTTTGAGAGGAAAGCAAATTACCTGAAGTGAAATATAAGTGAAATACCTTCTTTTAAACAAAATGACTATACTAAAATAAGCACACACAAGTTTTGAATCACCATCACAAACACACCACTGTCCTTCAAAGTTGTTTTAAAAAACGTGGACTTTGTCTAAACCAAAGCCAACAGCAAATTCACTGACTTCAGTGGGAACACAGCTCAACGCTCCATTACCCGGGGAGTCACTGTCAAATAATTCAGAGTTTGAAAACAAACAGAACCATCAACTCTGTTCTCCAAACAGCCTCTGGAAGATGCTTAGTGCAACAACAGAGCCACATGAAGTGAGAAACTGTCCAATTCACTGAATAAAGGCAGTAAAAGCAGACAAGAACCTCTAAGTCAATTACAAATCAGTTCTAGTATTTCATTAACACTTCTGCCAACCTCCCAAACAACATACCATGCAGACTGGTCTAGCAGAACTCACTGAGAAAGGCTGCTCTCCTCTCAAAGAAGCTTTAAACCAGCTCTGCTGAAAGACCTGTACACCACTACCTGTCAATGCATCTCCTCGGACCGTGTTTTGGAGGGAAAGGATTACCCCGCTGCAGCTGCAGCCGTGTCAGCTCAAGCCTGAGCTGTTCATTTTCTTTTTCATATTCGGTGGTGATAGCATCCCGTTCCTCCGTCAGGTTACGGACGTGACCCACATAGCTTTCCACCTAGAAATAAAAGAAGACATCGCTATACCTGAGCGCATTCACCAATGCCTCGCCAGCAAGTTGTTGGCACAAATAGCTCTTCATCCCCCACGTTTACAGAATAAACTCACACATCTGTAGGACACTACTTCTTTATGCCTTGGTAACATCTGGGGATGTTAAAAACTTGACTGAAAGTTCTGGAAGGTGGGAGGGGATGGAGGTACAAAGGTGCTGGGATGTGGAGGACTCTCAACCCCGGCTCTGTGGGAGACACTGGGCTCTCTAGGTGCTTGTTGGTACCCCAACACGAGGAACTGGGCTGCACACCCGTGAGTTCTTGAGGGCAAGAGAAAGCAGCTTTTGGCTGGGAACACCCGTGAACCTGCTGCCGCAAAAAAAGAGGGGGAAACGGGAGTGTTTAGGCCCGGAGGAGTTAAAAACCGACGGGTAACTCTGGCGCCTTCTCCCGGCCCTTACGTCTCTCATCTCCTCGGCCCGCCGCCGTTCCAGGTCGCCGAGCCGGGCCTCGGCGCGTCGCAGCAGCCGCCAGGCCAGGCCCAGCTGCTCCTCGGCCGGGGCGGCGGGGTCGGCGCCCTCCGCCCGCAGCCAGCGGCGGACGGTCTCTGCCGGTACCGGGGCCTCCGCCTGCGGGGGAACCGAGAGGAACCGTGAGCGACGGGGACCCACCGGACCAACCCGCCGCCCCCCCCCCACTCCCCGAGCCCGGGCACCCACCGGGGCGGCGGCGGCCGCCTCCATGGGGGGCGGGCCTAGGCCGCCGCCCGGCCTCTCCCGTCCCCATGGCAACGGGGGGCGGGCCCACGCCTAAGCCACGCCCCTCCGCTCGTCGGGACACGCCCCCTCGCGGCAGGCGCGGGGCGGTGGCAGCCAGGGTCCCTCTTCTCCTTCGGGTGACCCAGGAAGGAGACGTGTCCCACTCCTGACCACCACACCGGTGGCGTTTGGGGCCTCCCTGTCTCCACCCACCCTTCAAGTCCACCGCACGATCAAAGGGATGTACCGAAACGCTTACGGCTAGCACCAAAAACCAAGCAAAAGGGGCTGAAGGTTTTTCCGATTTTCTTCGGAACCCCCATGTGAAGCTGCGGGAGATGACGGACTTCCCCCGAGGTAAAGCGAGCACCTACATGAAACTGAGACGGAGAAACTGCAAGGGACAAAGCAGGCTTCGTCCTGCAGAGCTGACTCACCAGTTGAAGGCGCTGCTCAAGAGGACGGTAGGCAAAGACCAAGACGTGGAGAGGAGGCACAGTGAGGACCTTCGATGGAGCAGAGCCTGGGATCCTCAGAAAGCGACATAGAGATGGCCCTGGACCTGCAGGAGCCGCTTCCTCCTCATGGTACCACACCAGACATCCCCAAAGGGAAGGGATGGTGCCCAAACACTGCCAGCGCTAGAGATGTTGGTGAGATGTGAGCTCCCATCCTCCCAAACAGGACCATCACCAACACCGGATCGGGATGGCTGTGGCTTAGTTCGAGCTTTCAAAGTCTCCCCAGCCTGGGCTTCAGCACCCTCCTGAAGACAGAGGGGCAGACATTACGCAGGGAAGCCCGCAGCCCTGTTCCTGAGTCGCACGGTGCAGCCCCTTGAGACTCCCGCAGCGTCCAATGCCCAAGTCTTCTCCAGGAAAAGTTCAGATTATTTCTCTCCTTCACAATTACCTGACACAGGAAGTCCCAAATACTCCAGACAGCAGTGTTTGCACTTCTCCCACCCCTTCTGCCAGCACTCCTGCAAGGGCACGTTCAATTTACACAAGTTTTTATACTCTCATCTTTGCTGGCCCACCCCTGGTTGGAAGTGTGAGACTCCAAATAAAGACAACAGAAACCCCTAAACTAGCAGGACTCAGCGTGCACATCAGTTACGTACTGGAAGACGAAGACAGGCAGCTCTCAGGGCCCGTGAGCACATCAAACATGCGCAGGATGTTCCATCATCTTCTCCTTCCCCTATTTGCACGTCTCCAATGGGCACTTCCCACATCTACGCACAACAGTCTCCGCTGCACTTCTCTCTCCACCTTCTGCAGGTGTCAGTCCCAGCCACTAGAAGTCATTAGCTCCTTCTCCCAACTCAGTTACTAGCTGGATCTCAGCCCTCCTGACTCATCTGGACTGTTTCTCCCATCACTAAACATATCATACTCCTTTAGTGTTCCAATGCTCCCTCCTGATCCGCTGAGCCCATCCTCATGCTCTTTTCTTGCCCTGCTGGGTTTCTCTTCCTCATTTTATGAGCATACCTCATTTTCAGGTGGTCGTAATCACTACAAAAGTACCGCTGTCTTCTTGAATGGTCGGTGGTTTTAAATAGCAGTCTCACCTCTGGAGAGGCTTCAAGTGCAAGAACAGCGTTCTTGTGCGTTACTGTGTCTTTACAGACTTCCAGCAAATTTATTTCAAAGAAAGCGTGTAAATAGGCACACAATGGACAGCGGGAGAGCTGCAGTTAAGTTTTTTTACCACAAAATTACACACTTTGCTTCCTGCAAGCACGAGAATATATGCTTAGAAGTTGGTAATCGTATGGAAGCAGGCTTTAGAGAAAATGAGGAACATCCCGGTTCTAACTCCATGCAAATAGCCAAGAGGCAGTTCTCCTCCCAAGGCTGATCACCACTACCCCATCCACTTTCACCTCCCCACCCTCACCACCTATTCCTTTTCTCCCACCTCTTGCCCTCAAGCCACGCTCAGAGACCACCCACTTCCTTGCCTTTATTCCCCACCAGCAACCTATGAACACCCAAGATGGAAGGAAAACCTTGAAACAGCTGCTTTAGGGACACTGCTACAATACCTATTTTTTTGAACCGTGTTTCTGAGCAGAGTTCCTGAAGCATAGATCCACTGGATCTCCCCTGGAGCAACAGAAGCTCTCCAAAGTTGTTACCACCTCATTCGCCTTCATCTTTTGCCACAGTTGTTTCACCATCCACTTTCAATACCGGATGATTGCCAGCTCTGTCGCTCCACTCCAGTCATAAAAACACATCTTATTTTCTGCAAAGCACCATTCCTTCTGTCCAACAATTCAAAAAGAAACTTTGAAGAGGCAGACTCAAGAAAATCTTTTATATACAGACATATATACCATTTCTCCACCTCCCGGTTCTCCCAGCCCACGGGACAGAAATAAAGCAACATATCTTTTCCTTCCTTAGACACCAGAACAAATATCATCCTTTGGAATGTTTTCACTTCAGTGTATTTTTCTTTTTCAAAGCAAGCAACAATAACCATTACTGAGCTGTAGAAAAGTTACACTGTTTTGGACGGCAGCTTTTCCCACAGTGTTTCACTGAGGATTGTTTTGTTTACCTGGGATAGAGAATGGCTCCAGTTCCACTCCCTCTCTAGTACAATTTCACTTGTTTCATTCAGAGCCGGTCCTCAGACTTTCTTCTCTATAAATGCAGTATGTTGGCCCTGAAGATAGCTCACTATCTTCTCCTCTATCTCCATGCCTTGCGCTATTTCCTCATCAGAAAGAGATAATGGAGTCTGTGAGTCTTTGGTTACAATAATAACAGAGGTTCTCCTCGACTCCAGGATATTTGCTACCACCACCTGGTGACGATATTTCTCCAGAGCCTGCCGTGATTTATCGATTAAGATCAAGGGATCCGTCTCCAGTTTAAAGGAAATAACAAATGCCTCTGGGGCCCATTCTTTGACCAGAGGAGACAGCATTTTTGGCACCATCTTCATTGTGATCTACATTGGGAAAAGACAGTAGAGAAAAGTTTCAGTAAAAACATTACTCTTCCTAATTACAACATTAGGAAGAGATGAGGGAGGAGGGATAGGGACATTCCAGCTTCAGTTCGTATTATATTTACACTGGGAAGTTTTCCAAGGCAGTACTTGGTCAGATCTCACCAAAAAAGGTTAAAATGTCACTGGCATGCACTGTAAAACTCAATTAAGTTATCGGTCTGGTATTAACAATAAGCAGGGTGTTCTTAAGTAATGAAGCAGGCCCACAGTAACTGCACGAACGTTTTGTTATTTAAGTGCTAAAACCACTCTGGGAATATAAACCTAAGCAGACGAAGATTAAAAAAAGAATTACAACTGCAGAACTCCAAGTTTTCACCTCTCCAAAATCCAAGCAGCTTATCAAATCTTAACCCTTCTTTCCATCAACTCTTTAGGGCACACGAAGCACAAATATGCCAAAGCATGGAGAAAAAAGTAGGAGTCTCTGTTCTCCAGCTTCTTAACCTCTGGGTCTGCCACTGGAAATCTGGGAGAGTCTCATTCTTCCTACGCTTCGGATAAAGACTTAAGGCTAGCAACTTGTTAAAAGCTAACTAAACAAATTTATATTTCTTATATACAGAGCTGTAGATCCACCTGCTCCCATAGCTGAAAGGGACCTGGGCACCAGAGACACATGCTACACCCTTCAGGGTGTTGCCAGCATTAAGCAGAAAGAAGGCAAGGCAAGTACTCCAGCAGCAACTATTCTTCCGCTGAGACCCACCATCTACGCATCTCCACACTGTCAGCATATACAGCTTTAAAGGGATATTTCCATGGGATTCTGCTCCCATAGAAATTCTCCCTCCCATTGGCAGTGAAAACACATGCTTCTTTGGCCAGCAAGCCGCTGCTTTGCAACTTTTCCCAGGTCTTATTCACAGCCAGACCCCAGGCAGCCGTGACCCCAGCAGGACACTGGGACGGCCCAGATGTCAGGAGGGGAGGAAGGGGCGGTGGAGGGGGCCAGTGCCCACGGGAGCCTCACCTGCAGGGGCCCCTCCGAGGACTGGATCTTGTGCTCAGGCATCTCCGAGGCGGGGATGTAGAAATCCGACACGGCAGCTGCCAGGTAAAACATGACGCTGGAGCCTGTGAGAAACACAACTGCGGTCACCCACCACTGCCGGCCTGTTCCTCTCACCCCAGGGACCCCCAGAACGGACCAGAGCCGGTTGGGCTGCCAACCCCAACAACAACAACTAGGGGATCCCAGGGCCTCCCCTCAGAATCCCCCCATCACCTACCAGCGCTGTCCTGAGCAGAGCAGTGCTGACCCCCCCACCCTGGGGTCCCCTCAGACACACTGTCACCCACCAGAGCCACCTCATCCCCTCACACCAAGCCCCCACGGCCCCCAGGGATGACTCAGACCCTCATACAGGGGTGCTAGAGCCCCCCTTGTCCCCTCACGCCAGAGCCCCACGGGCCCTGGGACCGCCTGGGCCCCGGGGCTGCCCCATCCCCTCACACAGGGGGACACCCCGGGGCGGGGGGGGTAGGTCGCCCCGACCCCTCTCACCCTGGCCAACCCCTCCCCGGGACCACCCTGTTCCCTCACGGATCCCCT
The DNA here is from genome assembly GCF_947461875.1 of Haliaeetus albicilla. NCBI lineage: Eukaryota > Metazoa > Chordata > Aves > Accipitriformes > Accipitridae > Haliaeetus > Haliaeetus albicilla. Next base: position 45,920,960 of record NC_091486.1, read on the forward strand.
CCCCCCTTCCCGGGACCACCCCGTCCCCTCACGGATCCCCCCGCCCTCCCCGGGGCCGCCCCGTCCCCTCACGGATCCCCCCGCCCTCCCCGGGGCCGCCCCGTCCCCTCACGGATCCCCCGGCGGTCCCCTCCCCGTACCGAAGGGCGCCAGGGCGCGGGCGGCGGCCCGCAGCAGCGCCAGGTACTCGGCCAGGCCGGTGAACTCGATGGCCAGCAGCGCCCCGGCCTCGGTAGCGCGGCGGTAGTCGCGGAGGGCGGGAAGGAAGGCGGGGAGAGCGGCGGGGTCGGCGGCCACGCCGGGCGGCGGCCCGGGAGTGAGGCGGAGGGCGTCGAGCAGGGCGGGCCCGGGCGGCGGGAGGGCTCTCGCCCAGGGGAAGGCGGAGCGGGCCCGGTGCAGGAAGCAGACGCCGTAACCGGCCGCCACCAGCCGCTCGGCCGAGGCGGCGCCGCGCCGCCCACTGCTGAAGTTCTCCAGGAAGCGGACGGCGCGCGCCTCCAGCGGCACCTGCGTCCCCCCCGACGTCACCAGCGCCACGCGCCGCCCGCGCGCCGCCTGCCCCGCCGCCCAGGCCCGCACGCGCGCCTCCGCCGCCGCTTCATCCCCGCCGACCGCCGCCGCCGCCGCCATGCCCGCCCCGCCCCTTCCGCCGGAAGTGTGTCGCCCCGCCCACTCGCCGCCACCATTACCCGGAAGTGTCGCCTTGGCAACGCGGCGGCGCGGCGAGGGAGGGGGGAGGAGAGGGCAGCGCAGCGCAGTGCAGCGCAGCGCAGCGCAGGGCGGGCGCTGGAGGGGTCCCGCCGCTGCGAGCTGTGCGGGGCGGCGGGGCGGCTCCGATGCCGCCGCTGCCGCCTCACGCACTACTGGTGAGAGCCCCGCTGGCTGCCGGGGGAGCAGGGGCCAAGCCCCGGGTGTAGGCCCGGGAGGCAGGGACGGGGTGCAGGGCGCCCGGGAGGAGAGCCGGGACAAGGCAAGAGGCAGGGGGGAAGGCCCGGGACAAGGCTCGGGACGCACGGGCACGGAGGAGGCCCGGGGTGAGGCGCAGGAGGCAGGAACGGGCGCGGGATGAGGCGCAGGAGGCAGGAACGGGCCCGGGGCGAGGCTCAGGAGGCAGGGAGGAGGCCCGGGGCGAGGCCCAGGAGGCAGTGCCAGGCCTAGGACACAGGGGCGGGCCCAGGGCAAGGGCTGAGAGACAGGGGCAGAGCCTGGGAAGCGGGCTGGGACGCGGGGACAGGGCAAGAGGCAGGGAGTAGCCCCGGGATGAGGCTCAGGACACAGGGGCAAGCCCCCAGGATAAGGCTTAGGACACAGGATTGATGCCTAGGAGGAAGCCTGGGTGGCAGGGACGAGGCCTGGGACAAAGCTCAGCAAGCAGGGATGAGGGCCAGGGTGGAGACTGGGAGAAGGCCTAGGGCAAAGCTCAGCAGGCAGGGTAGCGGGAACTGGAGCTGGAGCAGACACGCTTGGCAATTGCTCGGCCAGAGCGTTCCTTCTCACTTCCAAACATGCCCACATCAAATAGAGCGCAGTGCAGTGAGCTTTCTAGATGTTTACACAAATACCTTCACGTACACGGGGGGGGGGCCTCAGTGAAGTCGTATGTTAACGATAAGTTTCACTGGTTTCACCCTGACTTGGGGTTTGTTTGGCTTTGGAGCTTTTTTTTGTGTACCGCAGTGTTGAAAGCCGGGTGTTTGGGAGTTTTGTGAGTGCTTTAAATAAGGTTTTAACATACAGAATCATGGTGACTTGCCAGGACAGCGCTGTGTTCCCCTCAGGGGATATCAAGTATGTACTTGATTAGGTGCTCCATGAGCAGCCTAAGGACTGGTGGCTGTTATGGGTAATTCTTGCAGTGAAAGTCCAGAGGACACAACAGGCAATAATCTTCCCTTACATCATGTCCAAGCAAACAAAAATATTGTTGTTCCTTTATTTTGTTAGTAATGTAGATCATCAAAAAGCTGACTGGGTTAGTATCCATGAGCGAATATGCCCGCTGCTGATTCCAATCCGTACATCTCTCCCTTGTCTCCTTTCTGAAAAGGAAAGAAAACATGGCATGGAACAGCTGGTGAAGAGGCAGGTATGTACAAGAAAAACGAACACCACTTCAAAATGCTGCCAGTGAAATTCAATTAGATCTATTCTTCCTATACTTTGATCTATGTAGTGTTGGGAGGGCACCCTTTTGGTTGATTGGTACTCAGTTGCAGAGCTTTAATATTTTTTTTTAAAACAAAACCTCTATAATAAGGGGAGTGGGAACATCCTCTCTCTGATTCTATGAGCCACTTGCCTTTTTTGTGGTCCTTACTTGAAGTCCTGAGCTTCCTCAGGCAGTGGCAATCCTGGATCTCCTGCCTTGGCAGGTAGTTAGTCCATCTCCCCAGCTAGTCGGGGATCCAGCTGAGTTTTGCTTCTTACGGGCTGTCTTCATCCTTCGCTGATGAGAGGGATTCCCCTTTCTCAAAGCAAGGGGGCAAAGAAATAAAGTCCCTTCCCTTTGTTTACCTGGCCAACTTTAAACGCCCTTTCCCACTAAGTACGGTCTTTTATCTCCACTTTTTGGCCTCGTGGGTGGTGCAGATGTGCAGCTCCTTTCCAGCCCGAGTGGTTTTCAACTCTTTTTTTGTTGTTGTTTTTTGTTTGTGGAGTGGCAGGATCTGCTTTTCCACAATGTTGATAAAATAAAAAATAACCCACCCAAATGCATCTGCTACTTAAAATCTTGCCCGTAAAAATAAATTATCCTTCTATCATTGCATAACTCCTAATCGCAGAATAATAGGACAACAGAACAGCTGAAAGTGAGCTGGTAACAATCAAACAGTGCCACTGAGAAGAATATCATTAATCGTCTGGATTTTACATCACGTATTCTTTTTAAGGTTGTTTCTGGGCCAGGTGTTAGTGCTTTGGTGACTGGCTCGTTGCTGCGGTCTTTCCTGGGAGCATCCAGAAAAAGAAAGTCTAAAAGGGGCAGGACCTGCGTAGCCAAAAGTCCTGCTTGGTGAAAGCTTGCGAGAGGCTTTAGGCAGCAGATTCCTTTAGGCTTTGTAGGAATTGGGCACTGACAACCCAGTTTGGTTTTGAAAATCACAGGCAAGATTGTTGACCAGAATCTGAAGAAGGTCTGTTGGAACAGTATGTCCCAGAAGCATCAGGAAAAATGCAGAAGCTCCTTTGTTCCAGGTTACGTTTAAGTTGATCTTTTACAAAGTCTGCAAAGAAACAAAGTTAAAATTGGTCTCATTGGGGGTGGTGGCAGCAGGGGTTTTTTTGCATCCTTAACTGCTTAAAGCTTTTCTGAGAAACTTCACCTACATATTGAACACTGATGTTGAAAATATCTGTTATTGCATCATTGATTTCACAGCAGCTAAAATTATGGTATATACATTACAAAAGACCACGTGACCGCCAGATCAAGGAAGTACTCCTTGATTAGCTGGAAGGTAATCATCTGTTTTTATTGGATTCCGGGAGAAGACAGCAGGAGGACGGGGCTGGTGGAGAAGGGCGAGTCACTCCTCTTGATTGGAGTGCACACCTAGGTTAGAGACAGCACCTGCAAACCTGCAGCTTGACCCAAGGCTTGGAGTGACCTCATGTGAAAAGTCAGAGAGAGCAGACTCCAATTTTTTTTTTTTTTAAAGTAGAGATTTTTATAGGATCTTTAACAACCCTATTGCATTTGTTCTTTGACCTTTGTCTCCAGACTATTTAAATAAAATAGATTCTGGGAACGGTATGTGCTGGGACACTTTGTCTTCCTTCTCTCCTAAGAAAGGAGTGAAAAAGCAGAAACATCTTGTTGGTTACCTGCTTGCTTTCACTGCAAGACTAGCCACAAATGAAGTCTGCCTTTATGTACAGCAAGGTATAGGGTAGACAGCGTTGGGCCTAGACTGGCTGACAAGCACTGGAAGAGCAGCGTGGAGAGGGCGAGATTATTTACTGCCCCATCTTGGTGGCTTCATCGTTTTCCTAGCCACAGAGCCAACAAAAATGCTTTAAAGAAGGCCTTTGGAGCTCAGGGAAAAGCTATGTAGTCTCATGATGATCAGAGAAAAAACCTTCTGCTCAAAGCCTGCCCATAGGTTTATTATTTTTTGAACATTTCTGCTTTACTTCACAAACTCCTGCATGGTGTTTGTTTAGAAAACACACAGCTCAAGCCTTAGTCAGGACGCAGGAAAGCTTGTGCACATCAAAATGCCCTGTGGCTTAAGGGAAAGTGCATGAAGCTGAGAGCCAGGAGGTTATGAGTTTCATACCTCGTCTGTGCTCCAAAGCTTTGTTGATAGAAATCTGCTTTTGTCAACATAGCCAGGGGGGTGCCTGCAGACAGTACCTCCAAACTGACAAAACTCCAAGTTTCTGTTTGTAGAATAGCCTCACCTGCCTGCATGATGTCAGCTTACTGCAGCCCCTGGGTACGGGAAAAGATCCATACCTCAGTCAGGTACAGCAGTCCTCCAGCACCAATGCTAGCCCCACCAACTGCAGGTTTCAACTCAAACTAACTGGAAGCCTGCCTTCCTCTTTAAATCATCATTTCTTCAAGCACGCCATCAGTTTTGGTGCCTGTGAGTGAGTAAATGAACGTGGCACTGAACCCCGAGTGGGTTCCCCACCCCCTGCTCCCACCTGGAGCAGAGCTGGGGTCCTCAGCCTCCTCAAACCCCAACTGGGGGAAAACTGCGTGGGGGCATCTTCAGAGAAACCTCTGTAATTACAACACACATGAAAAGAGCCCAAAGTGTGCGGGTCCGGGGGCGTGGGGCTACGGGCAAGATGAAAAACAGTGCAGGGCCAAAGCTAATGATCCCCCCAAGGCTTGTAACTGCGCAGTCTTAAATATTCAGTGCTGCAGGGCTTCTGTTGTCTCCTGCCCTTTCTTCTCCTGGGAGCTCTGAAAGAGTGTAACCTGTAGCTTGTCCTCACTGCAGATGTTTTAAGATAGCTTACATCATGGGAAGCAGCGATGATCCTATAGACAAGGAGTAAAAAAAGAATGATGCTGATCTCCAGCACCTCCCCAGATGACAATCTGCTTGATACCCACGCACCAAAACCAGTGCCGGTTGCAACAGAGAAAGAGTGGCATGGACAGAAACGACAGCCTGATAAATAACAGCTTTTCTTGCTCCTTGCCCTGAGCGTGTGCTGACTTTCTCCTGGGCACCACATGCTCCCCCAACACGGCTTGGTTTTGGTGCGTCCCTTTTTCACTCACTATATGGGGGTAGCTAAGGGGCTAGAGAGGGGATGACCGCTGTGTTTTCTTGCTCTTGGCTCTTCTTGCTGTAGCAGGGTGCTATCACTCTGGGGTGTGTTCTTCAAAGCTCTCATTTATCCAGAAAGGATGTCCCTTTATCTCAGCCAGGATCTCCAGGAAAAGCAGGTTGTCCTTAAGGTTCCCCATTCCTGAGCTATTCCTTCACCCACAGCATGACTCTCTCTGCCTCTCTCTAAGCACTTAAAGCTCAACAAAATGCCAAAGCCTGGCCTCCAAAAGCACCAGGATTTGTTTTTCAGCCCTCTGCTCAGCCACAGCTGGAAAACAGAAGGCAATAAAGAGGTAAAATGGTATTTTCTGCCGGCGCTCACTGCACAGGCCTGCCCATGCCTCCTAGCAAGAGAAGAGCGAGTGCCTTGCTGACTTACCATGGCAGCACTGCTAGGCACACCAGCAACAAGATTTCTTTCCAGGCAGCTTTCCTGCTGCACCGCTTGTGCAAAAAGCAGATGCAGAAGCATTGGGAATTGGCAACAATTATGCTGAAAGCAAAGAGAAATAGGTAAATAAGCACACTGGCTCTTTTTTACTGGCATCCCTCAGCGCATTGTAAGGGTGCAGCATCTACAGTTGCTGTAGAGCTCTCAGCAATGAACAGACATTCAAACGGGGACGCGTTTGTGGAGCTGGTGAATAGATCAGATGCTGCACAGGGTGAAAAGACCAAATGTGGTGTGGACTGCTAGGAGTAGTAAAAGGCAGGGAGCAACTATACATACAGGAAACATTATGGATTCTGACAACAAACAGCAATGCTGCAGAAGCTGCTTGACCACCAAACTGGGCTTGGGTGATGGATATACAGAAGTGTAATGCAGCACATTAGGGTGTTCTGATTTTGACCGGCTTTCCAGACTCCGCACCCAAAATACCAGGCCCAGAACTGGCCGGGAGAGGGTGGGAGGAAGCTGCAGCTCCATGTAAGGAGCGCTCCCCTTGCTTCCAGACTGTGTCTCCTGCAGCTGGAGGTGTGCCATGCTGGCACCAGCTTGGCAAACCATACGCTCCGCTGCCTGCTATGAGTCACCGTTATTACCGTCAGCAAAACCCCGCCGTAGCCTCTTTGTCTAATCTTTTCTACGGTCTTGTGATGATCATTTTCTGTGCTTCACAGCTTTTATTGCTGCAGCCTTATTAGCCCTTTTTCGTAGGTGTAAAGGATTCTTCGTCTCATAAGACACCACATGACCTAAGAGGATGTCCAAAGCTGTTCCTGCTAGAAGTAGGAATGAAAGCCAGGCTCTAATATGACAGCTTTAATTTCCATCCATTAATTATAGACACGAAGAACATTACAATCACTGTTTTACAGTTTGCAGACTTGAATGTAAAAAGAGACTGCATTTCATTTCTTCTTACCCTTTGCTCGCTCTGTCCCATTACTATGTTTCCCTGCAGAAATACATCATTGATCTTGCATACAGCACAGCCCAGGAGTTTGTTTTGGATGGAAAGCATAAAGAAGCGATACCTGCAGCTTTGCAGGCACTGCGTTTCAGTACTGAAGTGTACGGCTCAAGTTCTGTGCAATTGGTGCCTGCTTATCTCCTCTTGGCTGAAGCCTCCACCGGTAAGTATTGTCTAAATAGTAACACTGGCAAGGGCAAGACCTCCCTGGGGTCAGGTTTCTGGTTTCCTTTTACCATTTATCAGGGAAGGACCAGCTCTTCGTTGGAGGTTGTGCCATGTCTCTGCCCTGCCTCAAGGGCATTTGAGAGAGATTTGAGAAGTCACACACGCCCCCCTTTTCTGTGTGGGTCTGGGGAAAAAGAATCGCTCATCGGTGATGAGAGATCAATGAAAGCAAATGAAATGTTTTCTCCACCGATTCCCACAAGAGAAGCAGTATGAAGATCTATTCTTTACCTCTGTGGCTTCATATGACTCTCAAAAGCATTAAATTCCCAAGGGTGGTTGGTTGCACTCTTATCTCAGGGAACCAGCAAACATTTCTGAGGCCATTGCATCAGAGGAATGCCTCAGTTCATTCACAAAAGCGCGCTCTGCCTGAAGCAGAGCTTTTTCTCATTGACTGTATGCTTTATAAAAACTGTCAAATTAGGACTCTGCATGTGGAGAACTGCTCAGCTGCAGACATAAAGGACTGAAAAATCACTGTAAATCATTGCCATTACTGAAGTACACACAGTGCTCTGCTGGCAGAATTGAGCTATCTCAAGGATTGTCGTTAAATAGTGTGGCAAGAGAAGGGAAAAAAAATCCTATGAGTAATTCTAGTGTGATAATACACGAGTCATTAGTGGCTGCCTGTAGCTAACCTGTTTTGAACACGTGTTTCAGAGATACTGAATGCAATAGTCAGTTTCTGGCTTCTCTTGTAGCTCTAGACATTCAGCCTGTCTGTAAATTAGATTTTGAACACCTGCTCGACTAAGTAGCACTTGGGAGAGAAGTGAGGAATCCACAAGCTGGGTCTCCGTATCAAACTACTGCAAAGGGATAGCAGGCAGTATTGTCTAAATTTCTAAATAAAAAAATGGTCTTTATCCTGCTTATTTCTACGTGTCATTTCAGGTGTTGGCCATCTTCCACAGGCATCCAAGTATCTCTCCCAAGCCCAGTGGATTGTCCTCAGAACTCCAGACTGCAGCGTTGCTGTGCAGTGTAAATTACATCGTAGTCTGGGGCTTTTCTGTGCCGCTGAAGGAAACTTTGAACAGGCTTTATATCACCTGGCGAATGATGTAAGCCAACTTAAATACAGAAACACTTCAATTTTTCTTCGTTCTCTAACACTTACAGATCGATATGAAAACCCCAGCAGACAGATTTGTAATCCTGATTTGAGGTCCCAAGAGTATACATGTTATGAACACCTGAACTGTCTAGGTCTAAGACACCTGTGTATCCATGTGTTAGCCAAAGCTGTGTTTTACCAGTTATCCTTATTCCCTTGAAGTGACACATACCTTGTCTTTACTGCATCTGCTTATAAATTTATCTATCAGCTTGGTTACAGTCCTGAGATGAACAGACATTCCTATCCCAAATTGGTGTAGTTGCCTTTTATTCAACAGATAAGTTACTTTATATTTTGGCTATCATTTTCCTCCATACTTTTCTGTTAGACAGCAGTTCTCTGTCAGCCATTATGTAGTGAATGCCTTATTTAACTCTTTAAATGTCTGGTTCAATAGCATTTTCCCCGATTCAATCTGTTTAGCCGCAAGAGCAGTTTGTCAGATTTGAAGTGGTTATTGCCAGCTGTGTTCCTGAGGATGCTTTCCCTGTCATTTGATCCCCCAAAGGCAGATGAACTCCGCAACATCCTATTTATGTCCCACATAGACTAAATTTATCCAGTGCAGAGTGATGTATGCCCACCACTGTTGAATTTGATAGTAGCTTTGTGTGGGTGTAAATGATGACATATGGTTGAGGAGAATTAGATCCTTTCTATTATAATATATACAGCCCTGTCTTTGCTTAGTCTGTAAACCTTTCAGGAGATTCCCTGCTGTGCAATTGGTTTTTTAGGTACCTTAAATCTGATGCCTGAAAGGGCATCAGGTAATAGGTTTTTTGCTATTAGCAAGTCACTGGTCTACGTCAGAGCAGCCCAAGACCTGCCTGAACTTTGGCTGCGTGTCTGAGATCTGCTGAGAGTCACACGCCGGCTCAGAATAGCTGGAATGCTCCACTGCCTTCCCACTCCCCTGGCTTTGGCTGGGGCTTCGGGGGGAGAAACAGGCACCACGGGCAGGACTGGAGAGCTGAAAAGTGGCAGCAGGTTGTGCTTTTGAATACGTGAAACATACAGGTTGCACAGTGAGAGGAGGAGATGTGGGAAGTCTACCCCATGCTTCAGTGGGGTAACACACTGTGATAAAGGTTCCACTACCCCAGTGAGCAGGGGATTTAGGGGCAATTGCGTTCCTCTGCATAAAACACCAAATACAGCTTTTTTAGGACCACATTTTACAGTCGTAATCAGGTATAACTAATGCTATAGTTACATAGGAAAAAAAAAAAAGGGAATACTTGCAATATTATTAATCCATAATGAAAAATTTCCCAAGTTTGATATGAGCATTAAACTTTTTTTTTTTTTAATCTTGTTTTCAGATTTACCTTGCTAGTTCTACATTTGGACTAAAATCTATTGAGACCTCTGGAGGGTATTTCCACATGGCTAATGTTTTCTTTCGCCAGAACAAAATGGACATAGCAAGCTCACTCTATGCTGAGGTTGGTAAAACCAATGGCCATCCTCTCTATATTTCTCAGGCTTTTTTCTGTGCTCTTTCCAGTGTTTTTCCTGCTTCTGACTGCCTTTAATATGATGGTGATCATATCAAGTGCCAGCATTGCCTTTTAGGATCAATCTCAGAAACCCTTTTCATACTTAAATATTTCTCTGAGTTAAGACCAGGAGAGAAATTCTGTACTCGGTTACAAATTGTTATTCAAGTTGTCTTCAACTTGGGCAGCCAAACCTTGTTAAAAAAATAGCTTTGCTACCAAATACCCTGTGCCAGAGGTTAAAGAGAGTCCCACAAGTAGAGAGGGTCGCCAAGGAGTTTCCATGGCCAGGGAAGAGTTGCTGAGCAGCAGTGGGGTACAAACAAGCCATGTAAAATTGATGCTGAGAATCAATGAAAAGTCACCCTGATAAAAGATTATCAGAACAGAACGATCAAGCAAGGGAGGTAACAATTACCTAATCCCTCCAATAACTGAAAAAATGAGCTTTCATTTGTTTAGCTTGATTTTCTGTTGAAAGGAGGCTTTGTGGCAGAGCTGCAGTCTGCCTCCATTCCCCTCACAAACTTCAACCAAATCTGCTTTTGGTTAACAATTTAGTTAGATTTGTTGAAGTTTGATGAAAATTAATAGTCAGATAGAGAAGTGAGCTTCCAACTAGGGCCGCCACTGGGAGCGGAGCGGTCAGATCTCTACGTAAAACATCCAGCTTGGCAGCAGCCAGCTCACTAACCAGCCGGCACTCCGGTTATTGTGGTAGGGACGTGCATTGCAGGGCACATTGTTTATAGAACAACTAGTTGCTAAATCCCATGTATTCATACAAGTGAAATAATTCATTTGCTTCCTGATAGGTAGCCGATATCTGGCATGCCTTTCTTCTGAAGTCAGTTCAAGCACAGGAGCAAATTCTCAAGTCACAACCGGAAATGTCTCCATTCACGGAGGACAAGGAAGTCAGCAAAGACTGTATGAGTAAGCACCACTATTGCGCAGAATCATTTGGAAGACGGGGTTTTAAAGAATCCATACATCCTACGGTTCATATTTACAGCATTGGGTTTTGCGTGGCATTTCCATAGACCAAATTTAGTTGGAATCACAGGTATTTCTGGTGTTCATGCTCAGCGGATCGCACTGGATGAAACAAACGGGACTGCTTTAGGAATGAGGGTGTTCAAGTGGAAACACAGCTTTGCCCTTTTTGTTTACATGCTCCTTTTCACAGCGCCCTTGGCAGTGACTTTAACACTATAAGATTTTGCCTTTCAGGATTCAATTCCACTTCAACATTCTCATTTCTCTGCAGCTTCTTTGTCTCCATTTAATTATGTGAAAGTGACATTTCATCTCACTTAGGCAGGTTTACAACTCTATCTTCTGAAGCAGTAGGATACGGTGGAATAGCGTGTACTGATAATTGGATGTATTAATCTGGAGAATACTCTCAGGAGAGAAGCTGAGGAATCTCTCACTGGGACATAAGGGTGCATAAAGCATTAGGAAATAGGCTTGTGTGCATGGTACTACCCTATGCTCCCCTGAAGGCAGACTGGACTCTGGTCCTTGTCTTCTTTCTACCATCTCTGCTAATGAGAATATTGTCGGAGAAGAGAAACATTTCTGTAAATCCCATTACCTGGCATCATCTCCACCAGCAGTTGCTGCAGTAGGAACCACACCAAGACAGGGCTGCACGATACCATCTTCAGTTATGACAGGAGTATGAAAGTTGCCCTTTTCATGCAGCTGTTATGACTCCACATCCTTACTAAAGGCTAATCAACACAATTACTGACTGGATGAAAAGATATCTGTTAATGGGTATGGAATTTGCATGGAGCTGGGATACCGCGTTGATGCTTGTAGTAGAAATGCTTTGATGTCTAGAAGAGATAATTGGACAGTTTTGAATATATTATCTTGCATGCATGCATACATCCAACAAGATTATTTCATTCTCGGTGCAGCTGAAGCCCAGCAAGCAGAAGCAATCCGAGTACTGAATGCAGTGTTAGATGTCAGAGAACAGGCACCAAAGCAAAGACCTGGGGAAACTGCCAGAGTTTTGCATGCTCTTGCCATGCTTTATTACCTGATCATGGACTTATCAAAGGTAGGTTTTGTCCGGTGAAAGGGTCCAGGAGGGTTGCCTAAATCTGTTTCAGTGCTCACCCCATCCCATGAGGCCAGTTGCCTCTGTTCACCTGGCATGTCTCCTGAATCTGCAACAGCCTTGCAGCACTGAATGAGCAAGGACAAAGCTGCCTCAGTAGCTCTGCAGCTCGCGATCTGCGCTCTGTCAAGGCAAATGAAGACCCCTGGATCTGTTTTGGTCTCTGCCAGGCTGTCCACAGTGGATCCTGTAGTTATCCACGTTTTCTGGGCTCATCCTTTATCTGGGATATGCTGGCAGTGAAGCTGCATGTCACAAGCTGTATTTAGACGTGGGGTCAGATGTTACGCAGTGAGCAAGAGGTGGGCCTCGCACGTGTCTCTCTGTGAGCTGGACTCCCTGTAATGACCACGATGTTGATGTAGATTCACTCTATTGGGGCCTGTAATTCAGTTTTGAATTTGCACCCCTGTATTTTTAAGGCTAAAAATTTCAGATGTGACTGCTAACTTCAGAGCGCCCAATTCTCTGCCTTAAAAATCATTGATTTTGAGGAAGTGCTGAGCAGTAGCCATCTGGAAATCAGGCCTCTTTGTCTGGGCTAAGCGCTCAAAAGCCTGAGTTTCTTCTGCCTGTGTTTTGGAGGGTGAAAATACAGATTACTAATGGTCTCTTCATTGGATCAGAGAAAGCCGTAATGATGTGAGTCAGTGTTTGGAAGACACAAAGAAACAAATTCAAATTAGAAAAAAAGCAAAGCTTTATAATTGTGAGAATGTCTAATCCCTGGAAGAGCTACCAAGGGAAATGAGGGATTTAGTTCAGACTGAGTCAATACAGCTGTTTTTTTTTTCCTGAAATAGCTTTGGGAATGTTCAGATGAGCTGCTGTATTAGACGGGAGGCAATGATCTCCAGCACGGGGGGCTGGGGTTAGTAATCTCTTGTCTGCACCAATGGATCCTAAACATGATACCTGGCAGCTTTATTCTCTCCTGTAAAGCAGCTTGTACAGGTCACCCTCTGAAGCAGGCAGCTGAGTGGCTGGAGCCTGGATCTGCTCGGGTGCAGCCATTCCAGTGAGCCTCCGCAGGTATTTTAACTACCCCTTGAGAAAAGGCAAATTCCTGACAATTAGTTGGTCTTTTCTGTTTCATTCTAGGCTCGTGAGGTGGGGATGAAAGCCTTTGAGCTGGTGACACAACTGCCCCAACAAGAGTCTCTAGAAGCCATCGGTCGTTTGTTAAAGTTGATTAACTCCAAGCCTTCCTACACAAAATAAAGAACTCTTTCTACCAGAGCCAGGTGTTTGGCTAGGTTATCTGTTTAATTAGGTTGCTGAAGACAAAAAGCGTTACAAGCCGTAGGTCCTTCCCGCTGCTGCCATCTTTCCAGATGTGTTCTTTTCTGTCTCAAGGTGTTTGAAAATTAAACGTTTTGGTATACTGAGTTAATTTTGATGTGCTGCTCAACCTCTGTAGCCTGTTACGGAATAACAGCGTGAGGGTGGGAAACAAAAGCACAACCAACCCATGATGCATAAATCCTTATCTAATGATTTATGAATAAGCAAACAGCCTCTTACGTCCTCACATTGTCTGTCCAGAAGCTAAGACCAGCTGAGGTGTGTTTGTTACCTGTTTCCTCTATTTGCCTTTCAGTTTGATGAGGGAGATACCAGGGAGGGATACGGGAGGGGCATGGAGAAGGTCTTCACTGTGTACCTAACTTGGGTGGTTGTCGTCTCCTCAGGACCTGGTTGGGCTCGATCAGGTGCCACACCTCCCTGCAGTGCCCCTCCATCTCCAAATCTATGTTCTCTCTGCAGAGCTTTAGAGGAGTCTTGTAGCTCTGGGCACTGAGGGACTCATTTGTTCCACTTACAGAAGAACTTGCATCCAGGAGGGACCACGAGAACAGCATGAGGGACTAGAAGCAGTCTTGGGGGAAAGGATTAAAAGGCCGGCTAGCTCCAGTCAGAGCTTCCAACCCAAAGGAGGTGTGGTTTCCTCACAGCTGAGAGCTCGCCAGCACGTAGGCATCCCGCTAACTCTGATGCCAACCTCAAGAGGAGGAAGTCCCTTGTGTCACCATGCGCTTCTGTCCACGGACCTCCACCAAGTGCATCCCCAACCTGCAGCTCTCACAGGCTTCTGCCCTGGAGAGCAAAGACTGGCAGGGCAGAGGGTACACGTGACCCTCGGCGTGAAGGTAAAGGGATGTTGGAGAAGGGCTAGAGGAGACCCTGGGAGAGCGACACAGGACGCAGTCAGTGCGGTGAGCTCTGTTCAGAGGCCAAAGCATGTGACAGCCTCGCACATCTGGGAAAGAGGTTAAGGGAAACTTGCCCTGCTGCTAAAGTCTGAATTCAGCTGAGCTTTAAGCCTACGATTAAGTCTCATTTACTTCAGGAGGATTTATGAGTGCATTTAATTGCCTTGCTGAATTGGGATGGAGTCAAGTACGCTTTTTAAATGCTTTGTCAAGCTGAGACCTGAGCAATTAGAAGGGATTGATGCTGCTGGTAAAGGGAAAGCCTCCGCTTCAGCCAATGTTCCATTGCAGGGGGTGGGATAGCGCTGGTGGGGGGGTGGATGAGGGGCCCCATGGCAGACAGGCTTGGGGGACGGGTGGGAGACCTCCCCGTACTCCAAGGGGAGATGCTGGCAGACATGTCCACCCTCATTGGGTCTCTCCATGGCTGGAACGACCACCTCCCTGGGATGGGGGATGCCAGGAGCTGGGGCGGGGGGGACTGCGCCTGCTGGCACAGTGCCTCGGGGCATGGAGGATTTGGGTCACCGTGGGGATTTGGAGCTGCAGGGTCGATTGTGGCGGTAATCCCTCAGGATGCTCCTCAGCCAGGCTTGAGCCTGTGTGATGTGCCAGGCTGGCGGCTTGGTGTCACTGCTCTTGGCTGTTTAGCGCCATAAAAGATGGCATCAAAATTAACTTTACATAGGGCTGAGCATCTCCAGGAGCGGGGCTGAACGAGGGCTGGGAGTGGCAACGTTAGCCTGGGCAATGAGAAGAGCCCTGAGCAAATAAAGAACATTTTTGGGAGCTTTAGAAAGATTTTTACAAGAGCTATTTCCTATGACACAACACGCTGCAACAGCCGTTTCCAGTGCCTGCCCTTCAGGGCAAAGAGACGTTTCAATAAACAGAAAAAAGCCCAAAGTGACCAAGATCAGCGTTTCTTTGCCCGAAAGTGTTCAGACTTGCAGCTCTTGGCACCTCATCAGTTCAAGGAGAAAGAAAATCCACCAACAAGCGGCAACCTCCCTCCCTGCCTTGCTCTGGTGCTGGCAGCAAGAGGCAGGAGCTCCCTCCCAAAGCAGATGATCATCACAGCCCCACGGGCAGAGCCAGGTGTGGCAGGCAGGTTTGGGGTCCAGTGAGGGGACAGAGGAGGTCAAGGCTCCAGCCTTGGCACCAGCCCCAGGGCGGTGGGTCTGAGGTGGGGCTGCTCAGGGCAATTAAAACCCAGTCCTACACCCCGGGGGCGGGTGGTTTACAACCAGAAGTTGTTCCCATGGAGGGAAACCTTGGCAGGGACATGTGCTTGCCAGCCAAGCCAGGGAGACCCACCAAGCTGCGCTTGCGTGAGCCCCACAGCCACCAGCATATCTGCAGGCACCGCGTGCCGCCTGTTCGGCCACGTCTTGCTCCATGGATGGCTCCAGTCTGGAGCGAGGAGTTACAGAGGGAGTGGGGCTGCTCCCATCCCAGCAAACCCCAAATTTAGGAAACCTGGTGCGAGCCACATCCACCCAAAACCGGGGCTCTGAACCTGTTGCCGACGTGGAGGGGAGCGAATTTCCCATTGCCGCTTTCGCTCTTCCCAGCCCTGCTGGGGAGTTAAAAGGGAGTCGGGTTTTTAAACACGAACACAGCCAGGAGGATGAGGAGGATGTGGTGATGGATGAAGGCTGCAATGCTCCATCCCAGGACCAAGCACACACCCCCCACCCCGCCCTCAAAGCAAAGGCGAAAGCCTGGCGAAGCCAAAATAAAGGCACAGGACACGGCCGGCCAGGTCGCTGCATCCATTCTCATTTATTGTGAGCACACCACCACCACACACCTTCCTCTTGGCACTTAGTTGTCTGTAGTTGTTTTAAAAAAAACAAAAACAAAAAAAACAAAACAAAAACCCCACCACACACACATTCCTCAGGCGCCACACTGCGCAGAGACGCGACAAGTTTATCACAGGGTATTTTTTTATATATATATATATATATACTTTTTTCCCCCACCTTTATTTTTTTGCAAGTGTGGTCACTTCCAAAAGAGAGAAATAAATTAAAAAAAAGTACTATTTAAAAAAACCTGCCTGTGGCTTTGGGAATGTGCCAGTAGCTCCCCCAGCAGCTGCCCGCAGGGAGAGGGGAGGCTTTATTTATTTTCCTTTTTCCTTTCTTTTCACTTTTGTTTGAAACGGACAGTATTTCTCTTCTTTTTTTTTTTTCTTTTCTTCTTTAATATACTACAGCCTGGAATTCAGTGCAATAGATACAACTACAGTGCAGGTAATGAACTATACAAAAGTCATCCTAACCATGTACAAGCTTTATCTTAGTCGCTATAGAAACTATACCTTTGCGTCTGTACCTTTTTGTATACATTATACAGTGTGAATATACTCCGAGAATATTTACAGTACTTTGCTTGTCAAATCAGAAACGCTATAACTTAAATGTCTACTATTAACAACCATTGAACAAAAATATATATAATATAAATATCTTCCAGTCTATACACAGAGCAGGAAATGGATGTATCCGCGTGATGGTGGATTTTGGTGAGTCTGGGATTTTGGTGAGTCTGGGATTTGGGGCGGGGGGGTAGCGATGGAGAGGGGGGGTGTTGCTGTAGGGTGTGGCTGCCGGCGCTTCACCGTCAGGCAAATATTGCCGAGATTAAACCAAAAAAAGAGAGAGAGAGAGAGAGAGACACCCCCTCTCCCCTTGTCCCCTCCCAGCTGAAATTCAGGCAAAGGGAGATGAAAAGCCGCTGGCGGAGACGACGCTCCGCAACTGGCGACAGGCCATCGACCTCTCCAGCCGCTCAGGTCCGGACCACTCCATCCTCAGCGCTCCCCCGGCGCAGGGAAACCACCCGCCCGCGAACCCACCGGGGGCTTCAAATCAAATTCAACTGTTTTCAAAAATAACTCGTTGGGTTTGGTTTTTTTTCCTTTTAAAAAAATTGTTGGTTTAGATTTAGTCAATTTGATTTTTCTATGATTAGAACATTAAAAAAAAAGCTTCCTTTAAAAGTTTTCCTTTAAAAACTTCCGCTACGTGATTTCTCATTAAATAACCTATCGCGTCATTAAAAAAAGGGAGCCGCCCTCCCGCTGGTGGAGGCTGCATGGTTGGTTTTTAAACCATCTATTGGCTTTGAAATCCTGGACGCGAAACCAGCTAATAAAATAATAATAAAAAAAATCGTTTCTAGCAGAAAAAAAATAAAATAAAATAAAAATAATAAAATAGGTCAGTCTGTCCCCGATAAACCAGTGGGGGAGTCTGGAAAAGGGGTGTATGCACAAGAGCCGGACCCCCTGCTCCCTCCTTCCTGGTTTCTGTACAAAGCGTTTTTAAAAAATTCCACCCCAGCAAACTCAGGAGAGAAGGTGGGCGGCCAGGAGGAGCCGCCGGCAGGTTACACCTGGGAGTCGGCACCCAAGCTGTGAAACTCATCCGGGGTTTTGTCGCTCTGGCTCGCTCCCCCCTGACGGAAACCAGAGGCGATTTCGTCGAAGGTCCGACCCTTCGTCTCTGGCACCTTGAAGTAGGTGAAGATGAAGAAGAGGACTAGCAGCACTGTGAAGATGATGAAGACGTAGGAGCCGCAGAGTTGCTGGGAAGGAGAGAGGAGGAAGGGGTAAGCGTGCGGATGGAGACGCTGCTCCATCACCGTGGCCCCGAGTGGAGCAACAGACCGAGGCTGAAAGACCATCCAGCGACTGTCCGGCCCATACCTGCCACCACGGCCCAAGGCCTGGGTCTTCCTTCCCTTTCAGAGTATCTCCAGTTGGAAGGGACCCACCAGGATCATTGAGTCTGACTCCCCGCTCCCTCCCGAGATCCTGGCCCCATCCCTCTTCCCTAGAAGCCAGTCCAGGCTTTGGGGCTCCAGAGAAGGCGCAAACCCAGCGGGTGCAAGGTGAGGCTCGTGCCCCCAACCCGGTCCCCACCGCCAGCATTGGGAGAGGATTACCGCGATGTACTGGAAGCCCATGCCCACGATGAAGTTTGAGGTCCAGTTGGACAGCCCTGCCACAGCGAAGGCAGCGGGACGAGGGCCTTGGCTGAACAGTTCCGCCACGATAAACCAAGGGATGGGGCCTGGACCGATCTCAAAGAAGGCCACGAACCCGAAGATGGCCACAATGCTGAGGTAGGACATCCAGGGCATTTGGTCCTAGTCCAAGGGAGAGAGAGAAGGTCGGTTCGGTGAAGGGGGACGAAGCATCTGGCCACCCCAGATGATAAGACTCAAACACGCATGGTGCTGGTGTGGTGCTGGCTTCACAAAACATGAAGTTTCTCCAGACTGGAGACTGGATTTCTGGGACCTCGAGAGAGGCAGCGGGGACCACTCAGCCATCACTTCTAGGAGGACAAGTCCTTCCTCCTCCCCAGCCAGACCTCCTCCTCCAAGGCACCACAGCAAGGGGCAGCGTGCAGGACCTCGTCCCAGCCCGCCCGTCCCCTCAACGCCCATCACTCACCAGCAGCGTCAGGGCAATGGTCATGAGCACTGCACACCCTGCCATCCCCGCCAGGCCGATGAGGTGGAGGGTCCTGCGTCCAGCTCGTTCCACCACGAAGAGCTGTTGGATGGAGACATGCGTCCATCAGCGCCTCCCCAGCCTGGAGGAAACCCCCCTTCTCTCCACCTTCCCCAGTGAGAGCTTGGTGGGCCAAAACTCACCGAAACGACTGTGAAAGCCGTATTCACCACACCAGAGCCAATGGTGGCGTAGACGGGCTGCTCCACACCTGACTTCTCGAAGATGCTGGTGGAGTAGTAGAAGACCTACAAAGGGCAGGGATGTGGCGTGAGGAAAGGAGTCAGGTCGTGGAGCCAGCATGACCCAAGTTCTGGGTGAAACAAGCTGACCCACGGCATCCACGTCCCCCCAACACTCACTGCATTGATCCCTGAGAGCTGCTGGGACAGCTGCAGGACGATGGCGATGAGAATGGGCTGGCGATACATGGGAGAACGGAAGAGCTCCATTATGGTGACCTTCTTCTCCCTCATCATTTGCCGGCTCTCCTCCTTCATCTCCTGGAGGTCACTGCTGACGTCCGTCGTGCCCCGCAGCTTCTTGAGGACTACAGGGAAGAGGTGGAGTCAGGAGCAGCTGAGGACCGTCCTGCGTGGTGGGACAAGCTCGGGGACAGAGGTCACTCACCACTCTTGGCTTTGTTCTCCTCGTTGCGGTTGATGAGGAGGAAGCGGGGGCTCTCGGGGGCAAAGGGCAGGATGATGCACTGCAGCAGGGCAGGGACGAAGATGAACCCCAGGAGCAGCGGCCAGAGTGAGTCGTTTCCCATGATCAAGTCCAAACCAAACACCTGCAGACGAGAGAGGTTGGGCCACCCTTTCCCAGCTCAAGTTGGACCCAACTCTGCTGCTCACAGGCGCACTACAGGTTTGGACACCCATCGGAGGGATGCGGAGAGCTGTGCTGCTTTCAGGTGGGCAACAGACGTCCTGTCATGACGCCACCCATCCCAAAGCTTAAGATCTCATGGCATTCCTGCTCCTGCTGAGCTCCAGGTCCATCCCTCCAGGCCCAGCTCCATCTGAAGGGCCATGCAGATCCACAGCACAGGCAATGCTCTGCGCTGCTGCACTAAACCCCATCCCCTGCTGACCCTGATGAACATCAGTATCAAAGATGGAGGAACGCCCCTCCCACCCTGAGCCAGCTCTCCAGCACTTACTTGCGCGATGAGGATGCCCAAGACAATGCCAAGCTGGTGGAAGGTCCCCAACGCGCCCCGGAGTGCAGTGGGCGACACCTCGCCCACATACATGGGCACGAAACCGGTGGTGAGGCCGGAGTAGAGGCCGATGATGAAGCGACCGAGGATGAGCATCTCGAAGGAGAAAGCCATCTTGGAGAAGCCCATGAGGACAGCAGACACAAAGGCGAGAATGTTGGACATCAGCATGGAGTTGCGCCTGGGGAGGGAAGGGAGGAGTGTGAGGAGGACCATGGGTGCCAGAGAGGCTGAAGGAGTGTCAAGAGAAGCCAAACACCAGCTCTGGGCAGGAGGGAGGTGTCCCTGGGATGCTGGGGTGGGGAGAGGCTGCACAACCCCCCGCACTGAGGTCCACCACGCTCGGTGCTCACCGTCCGAAGCGATTGACAAAGAGCCCCACGGAAAAGGATCCAATCATGCCTCCGACAGAGAAGATGGCGACGGAGAGGGACCAGAGCGTGGTGAGGGTGGCAGGGCTGATGGGCTCCTCATATCGGTACAGCCAGGTACGGTTGTAGAAGTCCTCAATCACCTGCAAAAGAGCGGGAGAAATGAAGCCACAGGTTAAAACCATCCCCATTTCATCTGTGCCACCAGGGTTATGAATTGCCCGGCCTCAGCCCAGCTACCTACAGACCCTTGGCCGGTGAGCGCGGCTCACAAGACAATGCATCACTGAGCCGGGAGCCGCCCAGCCGGTGGCTCGGCTCCAACCCAAGGGAGGAAACCTGATGGGATGCGCGGGGGAAATGCAGCCAGACGGGTTCTCGTCTCGCCCTACGGAGAGAGGCTCGGCATTGCCAAAATAACTCTTTCGCCTCACCAGGCGGCCACAGGGAGGTCACACTCCTCCCTGGGGCACGGGAGGCAGGGAGGGATGCTTCCATCACCGGAGGAGAAGCAAGACGGTGGGGGGAGATGGCAGAGATGCTGGAGGAAGGTGAGGAAGACAGCAGGGTCATCTGGGCAGCTGGAGGCGGACAAGATCAATTCCCATCCCCCTGGACGCTCCCTTGAATTTAATTTCTAGGGTTTTTTTCTGCAATACTTCCACAACGCCATACTTCTGCTATAATTCTGTAATATTGCAATGCTTCTGCTATGCTAACATCCAAGACAGGTGCTTGTTTTTAATTACCATCTTTGCAGAACACCCTTTTTATTTTTTACTTTTTTTTAATGTATTTTTAAAGCCAGCCCACTGCTGAAAGCTTCAAGTAAGTTATTTAAGGGTCACCCATACCCAAAACAAAAAAGCAAAGGACTCGATAACATGCCCGACCAACCCTAGCTGGAAGGAGCGGAGATTTCGTACAAGCAGGGGAAGCTGCTGGTGGACATCAAGTGGCTCAAAGACCTCCCTACTTCAAAGAGTTTTGCATACACGCAGCTCCCGATTATACGTTCACACAATGCCGCTTCGTTTTCTAGTTTTCCCATCGCTTCAAGCACAAATGAGAGCCCCTGGCAGAGGCAGCGCAAGAAATACAGCCTGTGCTTCGCTATAAATTTCAATAACGTGATTTTTTTTTTAAAGTTGTTCCTTTTACAAAGCCCCTGAACCATTAGGATTTCAATATTTAAGTGATTTCATTTGCCTCCCGCTTCACCTGGAAGTTTTGACACCTTGGGGGCTTTTTCCCCTTATCCTAACATCACCAAAATAAATAATTGATATTGTTATTTGGAGAACCCAGGACTGGCTCAGGCTCTCAGTGGGGGTACGCAGGTCTCTGCGGACACTCCACCAAACCTTGCGGTGCTCTAGATTCCTCCCCACTTTCCCGACAGCCTCCATCTCTCTCCCCCGAAGCAGAAAAAAATTAATCCAAGCAACAGCAGATGCCCCAGTGCTGGCTGAGCTACGCCGGGCTGTGCTTTGGCTTATCAAGAAATAACACCCAAATACCCCCCCTCCCAGCCCCCTTTCCTCCTGCAAAAAAGAATGGATGGAAAAACCCACCATAAGCCCATTGTTGGGAGAAGAGGAGATGAAAAATTATGACTTTAAAGTGAGAAGCGTGAAAAAAATTAATTGCATTTCCGAAAAGTTGGGCTTTTTTTCTCCCTCCCTCGCCCTCATTTCATTTCAGCTGAGTGCTTCTTACCAGCCCTCACCCAGTTTCAGGCCGTCCCCTCCACACATCACGTCTGCAAACACCCCACAAACACCAAGCCGCTGTTTCAGCAGTGGGCAGGACTATATTAAGAGGACCACAAAACCGGCGCTCAGCCCTCCGCCTGAGAAAGGAGCCTTTCTGCAAGGCTGCCGGCCATGGGGAGCTGCTGCCAGCAAACACTGCTGCGCTTGCACTGCTGAAGCCAGGGAAGTGATGCACCCCAGTCCTGCACACCCATCCATACCCATCCCAATTCTGTGCCCCGATGCATCCCAATGTATCCCCATCCTGCACCTTGATGCATCCCAATCCCAATCTCAATCCTCTACCCCAATGCACCCCAATGCATCCCCATCCTGCACTCTGATGCACTCCAATCCTGCGCCCCAATGCATCCCAATGCACCCCAATCCCAATCCTTTGCCCCAATGCAGCCCAACGCATCCCCATCCAGCACCCCGATACATCCCAATCCTGTGCCCCGATGCATCCTGATGTATCCCCATCCTGCACCCTGATCCATCCCAATCCCAGTCCTTTGCCCTGATGCATCCCCATCCTGCACCCCAATGCATCCTCATCATGTATCCCAACTTCCATCCTGTGCCACAATTTATCCCCATCCTGCACCCGAATTTATCCCAAAGCATCCTCATCCTGCACCCCAACGCGTCCCCATCCCAATCCTGCACACCAGTGCGTCCCCATCCTTAAAGGTGGGATCAACCCCCGTGCCCGGAGCATCCTGCTACCCAGGACAACACTCACCCTGCCTCCCCTTGTGCTCCTGATACAGAGCACCCCAAATCCTTTCCTCCCTCAGTTCTGCACCTCGAACACAACGTTACTTACTGGGTGACTTGCCCCTAAAATACACAGCCCATCCCTGGCCTGAGCCCCAAGGTTTTAATCCTAAAATGCACGAGGGAAACTGAGGCAACACCCATCAGGGTGGGATCTGGCTGTCCTGGGAGGTTCTGTAGGAACTGGAGCTCAATCCCAAGGGAAGACCCCAGCTCAGGCGTGATCCCCACCCATGTCACCCCGAGCAGCGTCTCCTGGGTCGGGAGAGGATGGAGAAAAGTCCTTCAGCTGCAGGGAAACGACGCGCGTCCTCAGGATGCAGGGGCCAGGCTCTGACACAAGGTGGTAATTACAGAGCGCTTGTTCCCCGCGGTGCCAGAGCTTGGGGAAAAACGAGGGCAGATGCCAGAAAGCAGCTCCTCAGCATGCTTCCAGGGATTTCCCAGCTCGCCGACGTTTCAAATGCTGCTCCCGTTGCCCGTCTCCAGAGGAGGATCCTCGCCACTGGCCCAGCACGAACATCGCCAGCGCGAATCGGTCCAGGATTTTTTAGCAGGGCAACACTTTTGGCAGACAGATGCATGCACCATGGCCATGGGCGCAAGCACCAAGGGTGCTGGGCAGGAGTCGCAGCCTCCACGTGAAATTCTGCTTGGGCCACTGACCGTGATTAAATACAATTTAATGCAATACCTCAAATAAAGGCAATTTGCGTCTTTTTTGCTCTTTTCACACTGATGGGGTTTGGGAAGTTTTTGTACAGGGTCTTCTCTCCCACAAGGAGTTTTTTCAGCGCTTGAGGCGAGATTTTGCAGCCTGCTCGCTGGTAATGGTATTAATACTCTCGTGGCATGAATCCTGCCTTGGTGTTTTTAATTATTTGGGATGGTGCACCAGAGGCTGTGATGATGCTTGGGAACAGGCTCTGCTCTCACACAGCAGCAGCTGGACCCCACGTTGTCCTTCGACACCTTACCCTGGCAATTGAGCTTTACCCAGGGCACATTGCAAGCACCACATGGGATTTCTGAGCTAACATTTCCAAGGCTTTAACACCTCAAAAAAACACGTAATTTGGAGAAAGTCAAGTTTTTCAAGGCTCCCACGTACCTATCAGTCGCTGGAGGGTCCTGGCACTATGCTAGGGAAAGGAGCAAGCACCTCCTGCTCTCCATCCCCCTTCACACGCAGCCTGCCCCAGCCAAGCCTCTGTCCTCCCGGGCATGTCCTGCCCCTGACGCTCCGGGACGCAAAGCTCCCATTGGAGCAGTCATTCTCCCCCTTCGAGATGACTCAGACCCTAATTAACTCCCAGATCTTCGCTAAAAGCCAAGGTTAAAAGTTACGCTGGTCCCACCGGGAGAGCATCCTGCACACGTTCCTGGGATTTTTCCCAGCAAAAACTCTAAGCGAGTAGGAAACTAATTCTCCTGGGAAGGTGGGAGCTAAATAACTCCCTCACAAATCCCATTACAGGCAGTAAGCTGCCTAGCGGGATGTACTATTTTAGCCGGGCTGGCAGTAGATGCCAGTTTGTTTTCGGGCACGGGGGAGGGGTGGGGTGGAATTTTGCTACGGCAAAGTTGCTCAGCGCACGCTCACCTTTTGCGGGGCGTTGATGACACCAGTGTTGTAGCCAAATTGCAAGGAACCCAGCACCGCTCCTCCCACAGCGAGCATCAGGCGAGCCGTCATCTGCAGGAAAAGGGGGAAGAAAACAAAAAAGAGGGGTTAAACTCAGGGTCCCAGCTATGCCCCCCTCCCATCAGAGAGGTCCCCCAGCGCTTCTCCCTGGGAAGCTGCAAGAGGAGGAGGGATGCTCTTAAGGTTGTGAGCACAAATATGCTGGATAAAAGAGAAAACTTGCTTTTTTTATGGCATCCACATGGGCTAAGGGAAAAAACAACTAAAAAACCACTGGTTTGGCCTTAAAAAAAAAACCAAAACCCCATGTTTGGGGACTCAAGGAATCTTTAGCCTCTGGAGTGGGGCAGGAGGTTTTATCTGGGCTCTCAGGATCCCCTCTGAGGGCTCCACATGACACCCAGGCAGCACGCCAGCGCGAGATGCTTTTGGGGACACTGCGGTGACGCCGCCAGCCAGTCGAGCATCGTCCCAGCATCAGCGCGAGGATGCCCCAGACACCCGCTACTAACAAAGTTTTTGCACTGGAGCCTAATTAACAGTCGCTAAGCAAAATCCCGGCTATTTGGCAAACCCTTCGCCCGCCTCCTCTTCCTCCCGCTTCAGCCAGAGCGACAATCGGAGCCTTGTTTGGGAGCAGGGTCAGGGCAGGCCAGCGCTCAGGCCACCTTCGTTAACAGCCCAATTATCCCAGGCAGGAGATTTTCCCGGCACTTAACTCCGAGAACCAGGATCCGACATTCCCAGTTAATCAGCTTTGGGAAGATCCACGTGAAATTTATAAGCCCCTTAATGTGGGGGGCTGGGCTCTCTCTAGTTATCCCGGGTACTGGTGTATCACCCCAACCCAGAGATGCTCCCCCAGCATCTTGGATTAACGATCCCAAGGGATTGGTGCCAGTCAGACCCCACCTAAATGCAACCCCTAAATCAAGAGGGCTAATTGCAAAGCAGACTCAAAAAAATAGATATTTTCTTATTTAAGAAGCAATTTCTTTTTCTTTTTTTAATAAATAATATAAATAAACATAACTAAGTGCTGCTTGCTGACCTTGCCTCTCCGGCCAAGCCACCTCCCCCCTGCATTAAAGTTTGCAGGGAAAAAGCAACAGGGAATAAAGCCAGCCCCGTTAATGAAGCTCATTAATTAGGCTTGGCCCCAACGCAACTAATCAGGGAAGTTTTGGCACTTGGTTGTGTTCGGTGCTTCTGAATAAACCCACCCTGAGAAGAAAATGCCCCGCTTGGGAGGGCAAAACCAGGCTGGAAAGTTGCTGGCATCCCACAAAAACAAGGTAAAAGCCTCCAAAAATTCCAAAATCCTAACTCCGACCTCATCCACCCGCCCATCACTCCACAAAACTGTGACGGGTTACACCAGGAGCACTGAAAGCAACCTGTGCTAGAACAAATGTCAAAAAAAAAGGTTTATTTTTGGGTTTGGGGGGATTTTCTTTTTGTTTTGGGGTGATTTTTCTTCTTTGCTTTTTGGGGGCCATCCCTTTCTTTTTGGGGATTTTTACTTTTCATCGCTAAAGGCCGGCTCGCTCACCCCAGGAAAGCCGACAGGCGAACCCCCATGTATGGTAAGCACCCCGGTGAGTCATGGCTGCACCGTGCCGCAGGGATGGGGATGCATCATACCGGCATGAACTTTGCTCCAGGAAGGTGACAGGTAGCAACACCTCTTCGCTCCAACACCAGAACACCAGTCACCACCCCACAAAGGATTAAATAATAAAAGTTTTTTTGCTAGAGGTTAAAACTGCAAAAGTAAAAGAAAAACTTAAATTTTTAACCTTTACCAAAAAACTCTTTATATTTCTATTAAACTCCAGCAGCTTGAAGAGGCAAAGGGACAGAGTTGGTAGGAAGGCTGCCGGCATTTTTGGAGGCTCTGCCCAGGCAGGGTCACTGTGAGTCAGCTCCTCCCGCTCGCTTTGGGCTTCCCGGTTCCAAACACGCTGCCCAGCCCAATCTAGGAGCCTTTCGGCTTTAACCTCGCCATTAAAGGAGAGGCTTAAGATGGAGAGTTAGGGGAGGAAAAAAAAAAAATAATTGATTTTTAAGGGCAGCCTTGCATGGGAAACTCCTGCAAAATCACAGACAGGGTTTGGTTTTGTGTTGGGTTTTTTTGGTTTTGGTTTTTTGTTTTTTTTAACTGCTTGCAGAAAACAGCAGCTTTATTTGGAGTTTAGGAAAAAAACAAAACCACCATACCTCCCCTTCTTTCTTCTGTGCAATAAACTTACTTACTGCCTGGACATATCCAACACTTGTGGTTTGTCCCCTACTAACTCCTATAGGAAGGTAAGCACAGCACTTCTAATTTTAATAAGTTCAGATTTTTTTTTTTTTCTGCTTCCTTCATCGCTCGAACGCAGAAGGCTGGACCTTTAGAGGAGACAGACCCATGGGGTGACAGCAGCCCCCCAAACCTGCAACAGGCTGCCTTTGGCTTTAGAAGTCTTTTTTTTTTTTTAACCCTTTTTTTTTTTTTTTTTTACCTCCGGCACAGAAGGATTTCAGGATGCTGCCTGCTTCATGGAACAAGGAAATTAATAATCCCTTTAAAAATAATAACAATAAAAAAATGTCCCAGGAGGGAATTCCAGGAAAATGCACATTTAAAAAGAGCCCATAAAAATTAGCTATGAGGCTTTAACAAGCATCCAGGAGGCTGATTGCAAGAGGTCCCATTCTGGGACAGATGCAGGAGGTGACTGCGGGGAGAGGGTGCAGCCTTGCAGCATCTTGCACACTCGCTTGCACACTTGTGCACACTCACCAGAGGGAAGATAACTGGACCCGGCCGTTGCCCGGGATAACACGGCTGCATGCTGGCTCCCAGCCCAGGAAAAACTTACGCACCCACTAAGGGCTGGGTAAAACCTGCTCCTAAAGCCACGGTATGTGCCACAGCGCCGGCATTTACCAATGGGGGGGTTTGGTGCAGCCAAAGAAGAGAGGTAGCACCGGCACCGTGGGGATCAGCCAAGATTTTGGGGTATTATCAGCATGGGAGAAAACTCGTGGTGAGGGGAAGTGGAGTCAGAGCAGCATTATTTTTTATTATTATTTATTTATTTTCCTTAAAGGTCAGCTGGGGATGGCAACACAATCCTTCCGAGTTTTGTAACCACAAGAGCGTCTGCGACAAGCCCGGGAGACGTTTTTGCATGCAAAGAGCTGGAGCAGCCCAGCTCCGTGGGCAGAAAAGCATGTTCCGCTTTAATAATATTAAATATTAAATTTAAGGGCGGAGGGGTGAGCTCGTCTCCCAGCACCCCCAGCATCCCTACTGCCGGCTGCTTCAGTAAAATCCCTTTTTTCCTTGCAAAATACACTGTGGATCTAAGCATTGCCCACAAGAGCACAGCAAATTGTTCCTGCAATTAATTACCTTAAAAAACCCAAAACATTTCTAACCCAAATTTATCTAATGGAGTGGTTAGCAAGATGGAAAAGCAGAGGGAGCGCATCTCCAGCTCCATTTCAGTAGCTGGGAGTTAAGCCCGGCCGGCAGCGCATCAGATTTCTTCGTTACGAGAGCAAATTTCTTTTTAATTCCTTCCCCCATCGACGCGCTGCCGGTAGTCACGTTCCCGGCTCCCAGCCCCAAACCCACACCTTGCCCCAAAAAAAAAAACCAAAAAACAAACCAGTGCTGGGGTAGAGCCAGTTTTACATAAAAGCATAAAAAATATAAAATATATTTATAAATTTAAATTTATAAAAACCCTAGTATTCCCAGTGCTCCAAAGCTGGGGGGAAAAAACAAGGAGTTGTTTGCTGGGGAGAAAAATAAGAGGAGTCGTTCCCGTAACATCTTTAATCATTATTTTTGTTTTTAATTATGCGTTGCCCAGTGCTTTGCACCACCACAGAGTCAATTTTTTATTATTTCCTTCCCCGGGAAAAAAAAAAAAAATCAAACAAAAAAAACCACACAAACAAAAAAACCCACCCTACATACTTGAATATGTCCCAAAACGCTCCCAGGAGGGAATATTTTGGGAGGCAGCATCCCCAGGCGAGGCCGGGACAAGCAAAGCCCGGGGTCTAACGTTAACGACCCCACGGCAATTAACTCACCTTCCTGACTTCGGGCCTGACATCGCATTGCTTTAACCCGCCTCTAATATTATAAGTCAGTTTATCTGAGGGGGGTTGTGGCACTGGGAGGACTCGGCTGCTGCCGACTGAGTTTATGTTATTTAACAACTCAGTTTGGGGGGGGGGGGGGGGTTAAACTGATGAGAATTGGGTCAAAACAGCGCAAAGAGCTCACGCCATGATGGGAGCCGGCCGTACCCCAGCATCGCCGGGGGGGTCCCGGGGTGTCCCCTCCAGTGTCACCCCGGCCCTGCACCCCTCAAAAGCAAACTCGGCACTTTTAGGGCCTTGTTGTCTCTTCCGCACCCCCAAAATGGGGCCAAAAGTGCTCTTTTTGGCTCTTTCCTTCGCATTTTCTCACCTCAGAAGGGTTGGGTAGTTTCCCCCCCCCCCCAAAAAAAAAACCTCTTTCCCAGACGCACTACGAAGCGCTGGGACTGCGGGGTGGGTTCTTTAGGAGCGTTTTCCTTCGTTTCCTGAGGTAAAAATTTTTTAGAAAAATGTTTGTTTTGCGTGGCGGCGCCCCGGCGCGGGCACCCACGCGTGTCGGCGGCGCCGGACAGCTAGAGGAGGCCAAACACAGCCCGGCTACCTGCCCCCCCCCCCGCCCCGACCCCCACTTCACCTCACCTCAGCCGGATCGCCCGCGGACGATCGTTTCTCTCTCCGGTTGTGTAACGCGTGGGGGGAGCAGAGGGGGGGCGGAGGCGGGGAAGCGGAGGTGGGGGGGGGGAAATGTCAGGTTTCCCAGTCGCGGCGTGCTCACCTTGCTGCCGGTCTCCATGGTGGCCCCGGGGTGGCGGCGGGGCTGGCGGCGGCGGCGGGCCGGGGCCGGGGGGGGGCGGCGGAGCGGCGCGCAGCGGAGCAGAGCGGTGGCGCGCGGCCGCGGCGGGGGCATTGAAGCGGCTTAAGAGAGCGGGCGAGCAGGGACGCGCGACGGCGCGGGGCGGCGGCGCCCATTGGGCGGCGCGGGGGAGGGGGCGGGGCCAGGCGCGAGGGAGAGAGGGAGGGAGGGAGGGGAAGGGGGGGAGGGGGCGGAGGGGCGGGGGAGGGGGCGGGGCGCCGAGGGGCGTGCGCGGGGGTGTGGGGGGCGCGCGGGGGGCGGGAAAGGGGGGAGAGGGCGGGGAGCGCGTGTGGGTCTGCACGCGGGCGCGGGGCGGGGGGGGGTGCACGTGCGTGGGGGGGGCACGTGTGTGAGCGTGCAAGCGCGGGCGGGCCCGTGTGTGCGCGCGTGTGAGCGTGCAAGTGCGCGTGCACTCGCGTGCGCGCTTGTGAGCGGGCAAGTGGGGGGGGTGTATGCGGGGGGGGGGGTGTGCGCGCATCAGCGTGCAAGTGTGCGTGTGCCTGTGTTTGCACACGGGTGAGCGTGCAAGTGCGAGGGTGCACGCCTGTGGGTGCACACGCGTGAGCGTGCGAGCGCGTGTGCGTGTGAGTGTGCAAGGGTGCGTGTGCCTGTGTGTGCGCCCGCGTGAGCACGCAAGTGTGTGCGCATGTGAGTGTGCAAGTGTGGGGGCGTACGCCTGTGGGTGTGCGCACGAGTGCGCAAGCGTGCGCGCGCCTGTACGTGTGTGCGCCTCGGTGCGTGCATGTGAGTGTGCAAGTGTGTGATCTTGTATGTTTGTGTGTGCTTGTGTGTGTCCTCACGCGTGTGTGTGTGCCTGTACACGCGTGTGCGCTTGTGCCAGCCCTTCGCTGCGAGCCCCGGTGAGCTGTGTACGTGCACGCACCTGGGTGTCTTTCTGTGCACACGCACGCACACCTGTGCGTCCGCACCTGTACGCGTGTGCGTGTGTGCAATGCATCGGGGTGCGCGTGCATCTGTGCAGACGAACGCATCCGTGCACGCGTGGGCTTGCCCGCGCGTGTGCACGCAACCGCCTGCGCGCCCTCGCCTATCCACAGCCGCGCGTGCCTCCGTGCGGGTGCGTGCATGCGAGAGCTTCCCTGCAAAGCGCTGGCGCGCACCCGCGTGTGCAACAGTCCCTGCAAGGCCCCCGGTGCGGCCGGGTGTGCGGACCCCCCCTTTGCAAAGTGCAACCCCTGGGCGGTCCCGGCTGCGCCGGCCTCGATCCCCCCAAAATCCGAGAGTCCCGCTGCTGAGCAGACGCTGGGCACGGCGCTGGAACGCCGACGTCGAGCGAGCGAGCATCCTCCTCCGCCATCGCCCCGCTGCAAAACCCCGTGGCTGGTGCAAAACCCTGCATGTGGTGCAATACCCCGGGCCCGGTGCAACACCCTGCTCCTGGTGCAAACCCCCCTGGCGGGTGCGATACTCGCATACGGTGCAAAACCCTGCACCCGGTGCAACACCCTGTGGCCTGTGCGATACCCTGCGCTTGGTGCAAAAACCTGCATCTGATGCAAAACCCCGGATGCGGTGCAAACCCCTGCAGCCGGTGCAAAACCCTGGGCCCAGCGCAATACCCTGCAACCTGTGCAATACCCTGCATGTGGTACAAAAACCTGCACCTGATGCAAAACCCCGGACCTGGTGCAAAAACCTGCACCTGATGCAAAACCCCGGACCTGGTGCAATACCCTGCGGCCTGTGCAATACCCCACACGTGGTGCAAAAAACCCCGCACCTGGTGCAAAACCCCACCTGCGGTGCAAAACCCCACGGCCTGTGCAAAACCTGCACCTGATGCAAAACCCCTCATGCGGTGCAAAACCCCGCGGCCTGTGCAGCCTGTGCGAAACCCCGGACCCAGTGCAAAAACCTGCACCTGATGCAAAACCCCGGACCCGGTGCAAAAACCTGCACCTGATCCAAAACCCTGCACCCGGTGCAAAACCTGCACCTGGTGCAAAACCCCGCACCCGGCGCAAAAACCTGCACCTGGTGCAAAACCCCGGACCTGGTGCAAAAAACCTGCACCTGATGCAAAACCCCGGACCCGGTGCAAAAACCTGCACCTGATCCAAAACCCTGCACCCGGTGCAAAACCTGCACCTGGTGCAAAACCCCGCACCCGGCGCAAAAACCTGCACCTGGTGCAAAACCCCGGACCTGGTGCAAAAAACCTGCACCTGATGCAAAACCCCGCACCGGGTGCAAAAACCTGCACCTGATGCAAAACCCCGCACCGGGTGCAATACCCTGCGGCCTGTGCAATACCCCACACGTGGTGCAAAAAACCCCGCACCTGGTGCAAAACCCCACCTGCAGTGCAAAACCCCACAGCCTGCGCAAAACCCTGCACCTGATGCAAAACCCCTCATGCGGTGCAAAACCCCGCGGCCTGTGCAAAACCCCGGACCCGGTGCAAAAACCTGCACCTGATGCAAAACCCTGCACCTGGTGCAAAAACCTGCACCTGGTGCAAAACCCTGGACCCGGTGCAAAAACCTGCACCTGGTGCAAAACCCTGGACCCCGTGCAAAAACCTGCAGCTGGTGCAAAACCCCGGACCCGGTGCAAAAACCTGCACCTGATGCAAAACCCCACACCGGGTGCAAAACCCCGCGGCCTGTGCAAAACCCCGGACCCGGCGCAAAAACCTGCACCTGATGCAAAACCCTGGACCCGGTGCAAAAACCTGCACCTGATGCAAAACCCCACACTGGGTGCAATATCCTGCGGCCTGTGCAATACCCTGCACCTGATGCAAAACCCCTCATGCGGTGCAAAACCCCGCGGCCTGTGCAAAACCCCGGACCCGGTGCAAAAACCTGCACCTGATGCAAAACCCTGGACCTGGTGCAAAAACCTGCACCTGGTGCAAAACCCTGGACCCGGTGCAAAAACCTGCACCTGATGCAAAACCCTGGACCCGGTGCAAAAACCTGCACCTGGTGCAAAACCCTGGACCCGGTGCAAAAACCTGCACCTGATGCAAAACCCCACACTGGGTGCAATACCCTGCGGCCTGTGCAATACCCTGCACCTGATGCAAAACCCCTCATGCGGTGCAAAACCCCGCGGCCTGTGCAGCCTGTGCGAAACCCCGGACCCGGTGCAAAAACCTGCACCTGATGCAAAACCCCACACCGGGTGCAAAACCCCGCGGCCTGTGCAAAACCCCAGACCCGGCACAAAAACCTGCACCTGATGCAAAACCCTGGACCCGGTGCAAAAACCTGCACCTGATGCAAAACCCCGCACCTGATGCAAAACCCCACACTGGGTGCAATACCCTGCGGCCTGTGCAATACCCTGCACCTGAGGCAAAACCCCTCATGCGGTGCAAAACCCCGGACCCGGTGCAAAAACCTGCACCTGATGCAAAACCCTGGACCTGGTGCAAAAACCTGCACCTGACGCAAAACCCCGCACCCGGCGCAAACACCTGCACCTGACACAAAACCCTGCACGCGGCGCAAAACCCCGGGCCGGTTGCAAAACCCTGCACCCGCTGCAACCCCTGCCGGGCTGGCGTGGGAGCAAGCCGAGCAGCCCTTCTCCCCCTTTTCCAGGGTGCAACGAATTTTTGGGGTGCGCGCAGCTGTAAATCCGGAGGGAAAACCAGCCGGGCAGGGGTTTCTGGGGTGGATGTGCCGGCGTGCACGTCCGCCAGCTCCTCCCATGCCGGCGTCCCACCGCCACGCCACAAAAGGTGATGCTGGGGGTCCCACGCAGGGATGAGCCTGCAGCTCTTTGTCCACCCTCGGGCCCCCAAATTTCCCCCTTTCCCCCCCCCGCAACCCTATCAAAAAACCAGTCAAAATCCTTCAAATGATAAAAAGCATTCAGGAAATTCAAGTCCTCGCATTGTTTTTCTTCCAAAGAAAATGCAAAAAAACCCCCAAAAAAAAGGCCCCCCAAAAAGCAAAACGAAGGCAAAAGAAAATTGCAAAGAAATTGCAAAAGTTGCAAAAAATGCCAAACAATGCCAAAATCAGGCAAAAATGCAAAAATAAAAACCGGCAACACATGCAAAAACGATGCAAAGAAATCATGCCAACAAGTTGAAAAGTGCAAAAATAACGCAAAAATAACGCAAAAAACTGCAAAACATGCAAAAAAGATGCAAAAAAAACTTGCAAAAAAAAGGCAACAAAGTTGGAAAACACAAAAATAATGTCCCCCAAAACTGGGGGAGGGGGGGAAGCGCAAATGTAATGTGAAAACAATGCAAAAAGCAGAAACTGGGCAAAAATGCCCAAAAAATCCAAGCCAGCGATTCATTTTCTCTTCCTAAACCTGCAAAATTTTGCCCCAAATTTGGCCATTTTTGGCGAATCCTCGCCTCTAAACTCCAATAAATATAAATTTTAGCAATCCCAAGGGATTTTTTTTTTTTCCCCCCATTTTTTTGCTCATCCCAAATGGGATGGGATGGGGGGGGTGGTGGTGGTGGTGGTAGGTTTTTTTTGCTGATTCAGCATTTGGGGCGGGGGGGGAACTCCCTCAACCCCGAAGTGCTGGGAGTCGGTCGGTCGGGAATGCTGACGGAAGGGAAAAGGGCCGGAGGAGGGATAATCCCCGGCGGTGCCGATGAGCCGGACAGGGATTTAGGGGAGATTTGGTCAGTGCCGGCCCTTTGAACGGGGAAAAAAGGGTTAAAATAATATCCTGGGGGAATCGAGGGGGAGTGGGGGCATGGGAATGAGGGAAGAAAAGGGAAAATTGGGATTTTTTTTTTTTTTTTTAAGGGTCAAAGGGTGGCGGGGGGGAGGCTGGAGGCCGCAGGGATGGGCTCAGGGAGTCGGGTTGAGTCAAGGCCAGAGGCCACGGGGATGGGCTTGGCCTCTCCATCCTCGCCCTCTTCCCCTCTGACTCACACACACACACACACACACACACACGCGCACACACACGCATACACACGCCCCCGCATGCACCTGCGTGCACACACCCCCACACGCCTCCCCACCCCTCCCCGCGCCCGGAGTTCTACCGAAAAACGTAACTGGTGGCAAACAAGGAAATCCAGGCTCTGTTCTATCCCTTCCCTGTGCCACATCACGTTGTCATAGAACGAGGTCGTTACTCGCGGCCTCTCCCATCCCTGCCCGTGTCCCCAGCCTTGGGGACACTGGGGACATGGGTGTCTCGGTGACACGCAAGGATTTGGGGGGGGGGGGGGTAGCAGTTTGGGCAGCGGGTCCTAATTTTTTCAGCAAAGTCCGGGCTGGGAGAGCCTTTCTGGGGACAGTTTTCGGGTAACCGGCATCACCGGATGGCACAAAGGCGGGAATTTGGCTTGACTGGAAGTCAATAACACTGGCGTCTCGGCAACCAAAAATCTTGGATTATCCCTAAAAAATTTAGGGAAAACTTCTGCACTTGAACTTTGACGCCGAGCATCCTTGGGTCGGAGTTAATCCACCTCGGGGGGGGGGGGGGGGTGTATTTTAATATTTCTAACGTCCTTCAATGCGTTTGAGCCTTGAGGAGCTTTAAAATAAGTCCCTGAGCCAAAAGGGTGTTTTTCCCTTTTAAAATCCAGGCAAAAATGCCCAAATATGGGATTTCCGGAGATCCACCATCCCAATTTCTCCCCATCCCCAATAAATCACGGGAAAAAAACCAACCCTAACCCACCGGACCTTGTAATTCCTATTGCTGCTTGCACAACAGCCCTGGCCCCGAACAGCTGGAAGCAGCTGTCAACATCTGGCTGGCGCCGCACCCCGGTGACCCCATTAGTACAGCGGTCTTTGGCAAATTGGGTCAAGTGGCGGCGGTTTTGCTGGCGTCAGGCTCTTTGAAGGTGCAGGTTGTCGCTGGGATGGGTTTTGGAAGTGTCTGAAGCTGGAAGACATCAGCCCGGGTGATGAAATTGGGGGCAAAGTCCATAAGGAAATTGGGATTTGTAATAAAATTGGGTTGGGCAATGCTGGCACAACCTTCTGTGGGAATTTCAGCCCTAAAATGTCTTCGGTTGACTTTTCCAGAGGGATTTTGCGTTGCTTCCGGAGGGAGTTTTTTGGTTCCATCCTTATCCAAGGGGATGGTCCTGCTGCACCCTGGCACCACGTGGTCCAGCCCGAGGGATGCAGCGGAGCATCAGCCCCGTCACCCCAACCTGGGAGACATCCGAGCTCTTCACCATCCATACAGTTTGGATTTAACAGCTGGATCCTCTTGAATTTCACTTTTTGTCTTTAAACCAGGACTAGTTAAACCCCTCTCCTTGTTAAGCTGGGATTAAAGTGCATTAAACCCTCCGCTCCTTGGGTTACAGACAGATACTCTGCAGCCAAGAAAGCAATAGCGCAGAACCCAGTAAAAGCAATTATTGTCATTTAATTTATCCCGAACCATAAGCAGTGAGCCTCGTTTAAAGTTTTCCAGGCTGGGCAGCCACTTTCTAGTGCTAAACTGCGCTGGGTTTGGTAGCTTTTCACCCTCTAGAGATGGAAAGGATTGGAAAATAAAGGAAATTTCTGGTTTATCCATTCATGGGGGAAAATGATCCCCTCATCCCAAGCCTTGCAAAAGTTGATTTTGCATTTCAGCCCTTAGTTTGCATTTTTAGGGCAACCCGACATGCATGGAAACATGGGGAGAAAAGAGGCCGTGGCTAAAAATAACCGGGTGAGTCATGCCACGGTGCTGGGAGGTGTCGTGCCGACGGAGCCGAAAACCATGGGAAGGGGAGGGGGGAAAAAAAATCCATTTTCCCTTCAGCTTCACATGTTCATGCAAGCAGATTCCTCTTCCTCCTCCAAGCAGAAAGAAAAAGGGGGAGATATATATATATATATACACACACACACATATATACACACACACACACACATACATATATATAGAGAGAGACATATATATGTGTATCGTGCTGCTTTTCCCTGCCCATAAAAAGTCCTTGGACTTCACACAGCCCTCACACAGCCAAAATTGCAGAAAAAGGGGAATTTTTTACCCCTTTCCCATAGCACTGAGATTAAATAATTCCCATTTGCTGGAGTTTTCTTCCCTTCGGGAGCTATTTCTGGAGCCAAAGGAGAGCGGCTGTTAGGGATAATAATTAATCATTAATGATAAGAAGAGGATAACGACCGTTCCTGTGTCTTAATTTGCAGGGATGTTCCTTTTTGTTCAGTTTTTTACTAACCCAGTTTGGGGTTTTTTTATCCCATTCCCATGGTGTGGACAATGCTATGGGAGAATTTGGGGGCTTTGGGGGAGTTCAACCACTGGGGGTTTTCTCCACCTGGGGACAAAAAGGGCGGAATAAGGACATTTTTGCCTGCTCCGAGGCCGGGTGGCTGACGCGTCCCCAAGGCCACCGACCTCGGCTCAAGGTCACTGCGATAAGGGATGTGCGAGCAAAACTGCTCGAAAACTCCTGCCGGCAAAGCCCCCTGCACCCCGTCACCCGGCAAAAAAGCATCCTCTCCTCCCTGGCATCGCCATCCCAGAGGGAATCCACCCCAAACTGCTCCAGATTTAGGAATTCTCCAGGGTTTTGGGGGGCAGGGGGGGAGATGTTGCAGCAGCCGGACACTGAGCATCCCACAGCACCCAGAGAAATTGTGGGTTTGCTCCTGGACCGATGGCTTTCTTTGCAAGCAAATTTAGGTCTGCCTGGCCCGTGTTCTCTGCTGGGCTTGGCAAAACCAAAAAATGCTGATTTTTCACCCAAAATAGCCTAATTTTGCTAATTTAAGGCATTCTGCAAGCTGCTGGTGCAGAGGAAGCATCCTTCTGCCTGTTGGCATTCCCAAAACGGGCTTTCAGTGGCCAATCATTCATGGGGAGTCTGCAAAGAGGCTGGAGGAGGATTTTGGGGCTGATTTTCAGAGGTTTTGGGGACAGGGGAGTTACATAAATGTGCTTTTAGAGGCTGGGGAGCGTCATCGTCATCACAATATTAAATGCAAGGGTGGGACGGGGGATGGAGAGCGAGCCAGGGGATGGAGGGCGAGACGCTGCACGCATCCCACTTCAGATGGAGAAGGAAGATCTAAAGAGCTTTAAGGATGCACCATGGGACACCATTTCATTTTTAATTAATTAATTTAATGAAGAATTTCCCCCCCCTCCGCAAAAGGCTGGAGCTGGGTGGGTTTTTTCCCCGTGCACCCACGGGGAGCATGTCGGATGCTAGGCACAGGCAGCGTTGGCATCCCAAGCCATGAAACACCAAAGAGGGAAAGAAAAAGTTCAAAAATCTTCATATCTTGCATTAAAAATCCCTCCAGCTACGAGCAAGATGGGCTTTACCCCCGCCCCCATCACCTTACTGGACTGGGAAATGCCCATTTTCTGCGCTGGGAATAGGTCGGAGCAAGCTCGCTTCGGCAATTACCACCCCGCAAGAAGACGGATTAATCTCCATTACCTAATTAACTCGCTGAATAATAATTAGTCAGGTATTTCTTTGCTCTTCAGTCATAAAAACTGTTTTGCAGGGGCATGTTTTAAAGCCAGTCCCATACATCAAACGCGTTTCTGCTAACTCAGAAGCAAAAAAAAAAAAAAAAAAATTCATCACCCTTGCCCCAGGGCGGCAAGCATCACCCTGCTGTCCTGTGCCCTCCCATGCCGGCAGCACTGGGCACAGGGTTTGGGGTTGTCACCCTCCCAGCATGATGCAATTTGATTTTTTGGGGGTCATCACCCTCCCAGGATAATGCAGTTCGATTTTGGGGGGGTCATCACCCTCCCAGGATGATGCAATTTGATTTTTTGGTGGACCATCACCCTCCCAGCATGATGCAATTTGATTTTTGGGGGGTCATCACCCTCCCCAAGACCATGCAATTTGATTTTTGGGGGCCATTATCCTCCCAGGATGATGCAATTTGATTCTTTGGGGGGGCTTCCAGCATCCCTCCATCTCACAAAGACTCACCCGCCCTCTCAATAACCCCATTCCCAAACTCATGACTCAGCATCTCCCAAAAATTCAGGAGGCGGATTGCAAAACTCATGACTTGACCCGTTCCTTTCCAAGTTGGAGAAGAAGAAAAGCCATGCCGCCGGCTCACCTCCAGAAAAAAAACCTCCCCCAAAACCGTCTCCGTCAGCTTTGGGATTTATTCAAATTTTTATTTAGGCTTTATAAATCATGAAGAATAAAAAGGTTGGATAGAAATTATCTCTATTATTATTAGCTGCGTCAGGTTGGGAGAGGTGACGAGTCAGCAAATGCGTGCCCTGAGCATCGATGGGCAAGATAAAGCAGTCTGCAACCCCTTTGCTCATGGATTTGTGGATATTCTCCCTATTTTTGGGGGTGTTGCAGAGCCGTTGGATCAAATGGATGGAAAACAGCCCCCCCCACCCCCACCCCAGTTGATTTTCTTGCAGCACTGGGTCACCAGCCCCTCGCTTCTCCCAATTAAAAGAATTAAAGAAAGGAAATTGGAAATGCGGCCCCCGCTGCACCTCATCTGGAGTAATTAAAGCCCAAAGTTTTAACGAGTGGCTGATTAAATACAAAAGCAGAAGGAAAGGCAAATTGTCCGCTCATTAAAAGAAAGTGGAGGCGGTGGAGCGGGGGGCTCAGACCCCCCAAAAAGGTGAGGTAACGTAAAGGGTCTTGCTGCAGCCATAGGGAAGGGAATCAATACCATTCGCCATTAAATCCCAAAATTTTGGGGTGTTTGTCCTGGCTGGATTTGGCTGGAGGGGATGCCAAGAGGCTTTTTGTACCTTATCTGGGCAGTTTGCAAGGTTTAATGATCTTCAATCCGATTTTGAGGCTCCGAGGGAACCTGAAAGTCCCTGACAGCCAAACCGGCTCCACTATCTTCCAGGTTGGATTTTCCTTCCCCATTCCCAGGGGCTGTAAATGCGACGGGACCACTTCAAAGCCCCAGATATTTGCCGAAGGGCTGCAAACAGGGCCAGAGTCCCTCCCAAAGTGCCCAGGTGCAAAATATCCCCCTTTTTCTTAATCCTGCATCCCCCAAATCCTTCATGCGCCTGCAGAAGCAGGTCTTTCCTTGTTTTCAGGCTTTGCTTCCCATGAAATCCCATTAAATCCCATGCAATCCCATGCGATCATCCAATACGATCCCACGCGATCATCCCATGCAATCCCATACAATCCCATGCAATAACCCAATGAAAACCCATACAATCGCAAGCAATCCCATGCAATTTTCCCATGCAATTATCCCATGCAATCATCCCATGCAATTCCCATGCAATCTGATGCAATCCCATGCAATCCCATGTAATTCCCATGCAATCCCAAAAGCCAGACCCCACGGGCAGCACCGCCGCTGCATCCCGCAGGGAGGGTGGGATTGAGTGGGAGCAAAGCCCCTGGCGCTGTTTTTTTAGCACCAAATTCTTTGCATAAGCGAAGAGAGAGATAGGAAAATGCTGGAAAAGTGAGTGCTTCCTGGCACGTCCCAGCATGCCGGAAAACCGGCCCGGCTGCAGATGTACCAGTGGGTTTGGGGGATGCTCAGAGCATCCTGAAAAAGCCAGGTGTCCAAAAATACCTCCCCATCGGGGTCCTTTAGGTGCTTCAAGCCTCAGTTTTGGAGGCAAGGGGGGTGTCAGCCAAGCGTGCCAGGTTGGAGATTGATGCCGGTTGGACAGACCCAAATTTTTGAGGATGTCAAAGCCAGGTCACCTTTGGATCCTGCTGGGGCTTGCG
This sequence comes from Haliaeetus albicilla, assembly GCF_947461875.1. Taxonomy (NCBI): domain Eukaryota; kingdom Metazoa; phylum Chordata; class Aves; order Accipitriformes; family Accipitridae; genus Haliaeetus; species Haliaeetus albicilla. The sequence goes on from NC_091486.1 coordinate 45,960,807, forward strand.
AGGTTCCCACGCAGCCACTTTGATCCCTCCCTCAATTTTTAGCCTCCAAAATTCTTGCGGCTTTTGAATTACACCCTGCGCTGCCCTGGATTTCTGATTTATTTTTACCTCCTTTCCACATTCCCTGGCTCATTGAGGGGGTCAATATTTTAGGCATTCTCTCCCCCCATCACCTCCTTGCCCAGGGACCCCCCCAATAATGACGCTCGTCTTTTGCAAGGGGAGCAAAAAAAAAAAAAATCCCTCGCTTCCTAAAACCAAGGTCAAATACTGGCAACACCCACCCAAAAATGATCCATCCTGGAGCTGCAGGGACCTGCCCATCCACAGGAGCCCCAAAATTTTTCTTTTGGGGGGTCAGGCCAAGGCTTGTTGCCTCCTGTTGTAATAACTGGGGCTTGTTGCTGGCTGGCAGCTGGGGAGAGCCGCAGAGCTTTGCTCCGGCACGTCGGGCTGCAAGCAGAGGCTGAGACCTGGGAAACTCGTGATAGCAATAGGCGCCATTTCCCAGCGGGCTTGGTGGGGTCCATGGGGGGATGAAGGTCGTTGGGGGGATGGAGGGCATCTGTGGGCTGAAGGACCTCTGTGGGGTGAAGGGTATCCATGGGCTAAAGGGCATCCATGGGGGGAAGGACATCCACGGGGAGAAGGACATTCACGGGGTGAAGGACATTCAGGGGGTGAAGGACATTCCATGGGGTGAAGCACATCCACAGGGTGACCGCTGGTGGATGTTCTGGAGCATCGCTCGAGTAGGGCCCCCCACCGAGAGGGACCGTGGCGGGGACACCTGAGGACAGGTCGCTCTGGGGTGGGGGTTGGATTTGGGGGTGACGCCCCGGGCAGGTTCTGGCACCTCTTCCAGGATGTGGGGAGAAGAAGGAAGAGGAGGAGAAGGAAGAGGAGGAGGAGGAAGAGGAAGGACAAGGAGTTTCTTCCTCATACCAAGCTCTTGCACGAGGTCAGCGGGGTTGGGCGTGTAGCGGCCTGACACCGGGGTGATGGGCACCATCTTGCCCGGGAGCAGGCAGCTGCCTCCTCCCTGCCTCTCCTGGGCTCTTCATCCCCCCCCCGACCCCATCCTCCATTTTTTGGGATGCTCCCGAGCTGGACTGATCCTCCCGGATGAAGAAATTCCCCCGGGATGAGGCATCAGCATCGTGGTCAAGCCCTTTTCCTGGGGTCACGGTCACCTCCAGCAGCTGAAAACGCTCACTGGCAGCAAACCACTGGTTTGGGGGGGCCCTGTCTCCCCCCCCAGGATCACCTGCATTTCACCTGCTTGTTCATGAGCCAAATTTAGGCAATTTGTACCCAAAATACCCTTAAAAATTACGATTTCCAGCCCCAGGTGCATGGGGGTCGTGGGTGCTAATGCTGGGTGCTCGCCTGGTTTGAAGCGACTTTTTTCTTTTTTAATATGTCTTTTTTAAAGTTTATTTTCTAAAAAGCAAGGACAAAAAAAGAAAAATTAAATCTCAGCCCCCCTGGTGATAGTTAGCCCCGGGGGAAAAGCGGGTGGGAGCTGCTGGCGGCGTTTCTGCTGCATCTGCAGGGTCAGGGCGACGCGTTGGGCTGTGTTGGCTTTGCAAAGCCCAGCTCTCGCCGCGCTCGGCTGCGCAGCAAAGCCCGCCGGCTGCGGGAGAGCCCCCAAAGTGCGGCGAGGGGTTGCTCCCCTTGCACGCTCACTCCCCTTGCACGCTTGTCCCTTTGCATGCTTGCTCCCCTCGCACGCTTTGCATGTCTGCTCCCTTTGCGAGCTTGCTTCTGTTCACGCTTGCTCCCTTTGCGTGCTTGCTCCCCTTGCACGCTTGCTCCCCTTAAATGCTTTGCACGCTTGCTCCCCTTGCACGCTTGCTCCCCTTAAATGCTTTGCACGCTTGCTCCCCTTGCACGCTTGCTCCCCTTAAATGCTTTGCACGCTTGCTCCCCTTGCATGCTTTGCACACTTGCTCCCCTTGCATGCTTGCTCCCTTTGCACACTTGCTCCCTTTGCACACTTGCTCCCTTGCATGCTTGCTCCCCTTTTCACGCTTACTCTTCCTGCAGCTTGGTCCCCTTGCATACTTGCTCCCCTTGCACACTCGCTCCCTTTGCAAGCTTGCTCCCCTTCCATGCTTGTTCCCATTTCAAGCTTGCTCCCCTTCCACGCTTGCTCCCATTCCGTGCTTGCTCCTCTTGCACACTCACTCCCTTTGCAAGTTCGGTCCCCTGCGATGCTTGTTCCCTTGCACACTTGCTCCCCTTGCACGCTTACTGCTCGCAAAGAGATATGAGGCTGAATAAACCCAGGGAAGGAGAAATCACCCCTTTGCCGGTTAAAATGCCTCCCCCCCCCAAAAAAAAAAAAATATGGGTGCTGGGGAGGAGTGCGAGCCTGAAAAACCCCAGCGACGACAAAAAAGAGAGCTATTGCTCGTCCTGCAGCGCGTGGGAAACACGCTTTGCCCCCATCACCATCCCACCCTGGCCGTATAATCCTAATTTGGGGGGGGGGGATTTCAGGGCGCAGAAGCCACTCGCCCCCTTTCCCACGGACCCAGCCCCTGCCAGGGGGTTTATTTTCACTGCCCCCCACGGCGTGAGCTTTTCTCTCCCTTCCCTTCCCCTGCCCAAGATTTCCTCCCAGCTTCCTGGCCCGCCTGTTTATTCCCTTTTCCGCTCCCAAATCCCAGATTTCTTTGTTCGCCCGACAGTAATTTTCCATCAAGGCGCCAAATCCGACGTGATGCCGTAAATCCCTGCATCACTGTGCCGAAAAATTCATGTCCCACCGAAAAAACATCACAGTCATGATTTTTATAGACAGAAAAATGCTCATTTATTTTTCCATCAAATCCCTAAAATTAATTTCCAAAGAAGACTGGGAAGGTGTGAAATTAAATTTGGGAGAAAGAAGAAAAAAAAAGAGAAGAAATATAATTCTGCATGGAAGATTTTGCCCAAAATATCAAGTTTTCCAAAATTTTGGAAAAATTATAGTTTTCCAGCATTGAAAATTAATTAACTTCTGGATCTGGGATGCTAGGAAACATCTGGAAAGGTTTTATTCCCAGTAAAAGTACTTGGCTGGTGTTTTCCTTCTGGAGGAAAACCCTGAGGATGCTGATTTGGGATGAGCCAAGGGTTGGTACCCAGGCGGGATGCCAGGATGCAGGGGGCTGAGCCGGGCAGAGATGCTCAGACACGCCAGCCACAAAATTATCTATAAAAATATATATGGAGGGGTTTCAGGGTCTTTTCTGCACTAGGAAGCTGCAAAATTATTTATATAAATATATATATGGAAGTTTCAGGGTCTTTTTTGCACTAGAAAGCCACAAAGTTATATATATACACACACATAATATAGAAATGTAATATTATTATATTCATATAATTATATAATATTTAATAAATATATTATATTATATAATAATATAATATAGTATAGTATAATATAATATAGTATAATGGAACAGAATAATTATATATAATTAAATATTAATACAAAATTCTATAACTAAGACTAAAATAAATGTAATGAATAACTATACTAAATAAATACTACTAATAAATAACTACCTAGGCATTTCAATCTTTCAAACTCTTCCTGTAGAAAACCACTTTTTTAGTCCCTTTTTCTATGGAGACGCGGAGAAAAAAAATATCCTGGCACAGGGAAGGCCGGGCTGGAGCAACAGAGCTGAGACCGTGACAGACTCCTGACACTTGTGGTGCTGGCCCTGAGCCCTTGGAGCATGGTTTAAATCCCATGGGGGGCAGATTTGGGGGGGGGATGATTTTCGAAAATTTAGGAGAGCCTGATCCATGGATTAAGGGGTTTTTGGGATGTCCCCCCTCACCTTTAGCATCCCGCTGGTGGTGGGTACCAAAGGTCCCACCAGCATCATCCCCGTGGTGACGTAGGCAGGGATGCAGGAGCCGCAGCATCCTCCTGCATCCCACCGCCGTGCTCGTTAGGAAAGGCCTTTTCTAAAGAGCTTTAATCCACGACGGCTTTCGGGTTTTTCAGGCATTAACATTTTTTGGATATTATTCTCCGCTGTCACCTGACGTCCAAGGAGGTTTGGGGATTTTTTTTTTTAATTTTTTTTTTTTTTTTCTGCCTGTGTGGTTTGTTTTCCTCTTCCCGGAATAGCCGGAGAACAAAATAAAAAATAATAAAATAAACCACAAACGGGGGCGTTCGCGGGGTCAGGAAAATTCCAGAAAGGTGGGAAAAAAAAGGTGTTTATTTAATTCAGGAAACCCCCAAAAAAACCCCTCCCGGTGCTATTGAAGGCGGGATGTGCATTGTGCCGAGTCAGTTCCCCGCTCCGGTTCCCTGCTAAGGGTGCAGGGGGGGGAACAAAGCGGCCGGGAACCCCCCGCAGGGTGGGCTGGGGGAGGAGGAGGAAGAGGAGGAGGAGGAGGAGGTGTGAGCGCTCCTCATCCTCTCCAGCGCAAAGTCATTCCCTCCCCAGAATCAGTGTTCCCGGCGGAGCAACATTGTGGGACCACGTGGACAGGGGGTGCACAGGAAAATAATAAATATTATTAGTTTTATTACTGTCTAATTTTTATTTTTGTATTCTTTATTTTTGCTTTTTTTCATTCTTTTCTTTTTGCATTCTTTCTTTTTGCATTCTTTTACTTTTATGTTATTTTACGTTTGCATTCTTTTAAGTTTTTATTTATTCTACCATTTTTATTTTTGCGTTTTTATTTGTGCACTAGTTTCTTATCTCATCACTTCAGTTTTGCATTAGTTTGGTTTTGTATTATTTTATTTATTACTTTTATGATTTTTATTTTTGTATTAGTTTTCTTCTCGTGTTTTTTTTACATTCATGTATTTTTTATTATTTATTTTAGCAGTTTTATTTTTCCATTAGTTTATTTTTCTATTGTTTATCTTATTATTTACATTTTTGCTTTCTTTCCTTTTTTCATTTTTGCATTATTATTCCATTCGTTTCACTTTTGCTTTAGTTTATTTTTGCACTATCTTACTTTTGCATCGTTTTACTTTTCCAGTCTTTCATTTTCCTATTATTTATTATTTCCTTTTATGCATTATTCTTCCAGTAAACCAATACATTTTGCCCATTTTCAACCATTTTTCTGGGCATCTAGCCTTTGCAAGGCATTTTCTGGCTGCTCAAGCGCATCCATCCCCAACCTTGCGTTTTTTATCTCCCAAGCCTATAAAAAATGGGACTAAATCTATTAAAAAACACATTTAAAACCATTTAAATGAAAGATTTCATTTCTCGAATGCAAAAATTAAAATCAAAATCAAAATTAAAATTGAAATTAAAATGTTGTTGTTGTTGTTGTTATTAATTTATTTATTTATTATTATCACAGAGAGTGGATGAGGTCCTGGGCAATGGGGAATGGAAAGAAAAGGGGGTTTGGGGGGGGGTGAAGGGGCTGCGCACTCTAAGCTGGGCTTAGCCTTAAGCCAGATAGCTTTAGGTTGGCGCTAGCTGCAAAAATATCCCTCTTGGGTGGCCCTGGGGTGCAGAAAATAGTTGGGGGGGGTCTGTGCTGCAGAAATGCAACTCCCTGGGGACCACCCCCACCGAAAGATGGGTCTCTTGGGGGACCCCATGCTGGAAAAATAGCTTTACTGGGGGACCCAGCACCGCAAAACTGGGTCTCTTGGGGGGGGGGCGTACTGGAAAAATAGATTTATTGGGGTCTACTGTGCTGGAAAAGGGAGGGGGTTGGGGGACCCCATGCTGCAAAAAATGGGTCTCGTGGTGGATCCTGTGCTGCAAAAATACTTTTCTTGGGGACCCCAACCCTGGGTCTTGGGGGGGGGACCCAGCGCTGCAAAAATGGGTGTCTCAGAGGAGTCCATGGTGCAAAACATGGGTCTGTTGGGGGACCCTGTAACACAAAAATCAGTTTCTTGGGGGACCCCACACTACAAAAAAACCCAGGTCTCTTGGGGGACCCTGCGTTGCAAAAATAAGCTTCTCGGGGGACGCTGTGTTGTAAAACCAGGTCTCTTGGGGCACCCTGTGTGGCAAAAATAGGTCTCTTGGGGTACCCCAAGACTGCAAAATTGGGTTTCTTGGGGGACCCCATGCTGCAAAAAAAAAAATAGTCTCATGGAGGACCCTGTGCTGCAAAAAGAGGTTTGTTGGGGGACCCCAACACTGTGGAAAGGGGGCTCTTGGGGGAGCCCATTCTGCAAAAATGGGCTTCCTGGGGGACCACGTGCTGCAAAATAACAGGTCTTGGGGGGGATCCCACCTTGCAAAAACAAGTTTCGGGGGGGACCCTGCATTGCAAAATTGCGTCTTTGGGGGGGGAATGCAATGCTGCAAAAAAAATAGGTCTTGGGGGGGACCCTTGTGTTGCAAAAATAAACTTCTTGGGGGACCCTGTGCTGGGAGAATGACTTTATTGAGGGACCCCAGGCTACAAAACCCCCTCAATTTCATGCTTTGACCTTTGGGGAAAGAACTGATAAACTCATTACGGGGAGGCAAAGGGAGGGTCAGGCAGGAGGTGCCACGTGTCCCCTCGTCCCCAGCCCATCCAGGTGACGTCCCCTCACGTGTCCCCGCGTGTCCCCCCACCCGCCACCGAATCCCCTTCCACATCCGCAAGGGCCTGGGAGGATGCTCCAGCCCCTGAATCGGGTTTTGGGGGATCACATGGGTTTCGGGGGTGCAACCGGCCCCAGCAAAGGCTTTTTGGCTCCAAATAGGGATTTTTGGTGCTTTTTTTCCCACTGTTTTTGCTGCAATAACAGCATGGGGATCAAGTAATTAGCAGATCAGCTGGGAAAAAATCACACGGGGATAAAAAGTAGCCCTTGAGCAATTAAATCATTTCCCAAAACCAGGCTTTTTTTTAATACCTATTTGGGGGTTCAAGGGCATTTCCCACATGGGATGGGGTGGGAAATCCTCCCGGGACACTCACTGCTCAATGCAGACCTGGGATCCCATTTTGCAAATCTGGGGTGACTTTTTTTTTGCAAACCAGGGCTCCTTTTCTCAAACCTGGGATCCGTTCGTGCAAACCTGAGGCCCCATTTTGCAAACCTGGGGACCCTTTTCTTAAATCTGTGGTGCCTTTTTGCAAACCTGGGACCCCATTTTACAAACCAAGACCGCTTTTTACAAGCCTGGGACCCCATTTTGCAAACCTGGGGTGACTTCTTGCGAATCTGGGACCTCTTTTTGCAAGCCTGGGACCTCGTTTTGCAAATCAGGGCTCCTTTTTTTTAAACCTGGGCTGCCTTTTTACAAACCTGGGACCCCTTTTGCAAACCTGGGACCCCATTTTACAAATTTACGACCCCGTTTTGCAAGCCTGGGCTGCCTTTTTGCAAACGTGGGAGCCCTTTTTACAAACCTGAGGCTTCGTTACCTCTTCCCCTTTGACCGCGTGTCGTTTTGCAAAGCACTTTTGCTTCTCCTGTGAAAAGCAGAACTGCAAAATTTGTTGCCTCTGACTTCCCACACTCAGTGGGACATCTCACCGGCTTCAGCACCAAATATCCTCCCCGCGAGGGTCACATCCAACCCCAGGGAGGGATGCTCGCTCCTCCCTTGCCTCTCTGGCCATAAAAGAAAGGGGGTTTGGGGGCACCTTAAAAGCAAAAAACAAGGGTCAATTTATGTATAATGCATTGCTTAAAATAAAAAGGCTGGGACTTCTCATTGCTTCTCTCTAGGAGCCCTTATTTAACTTGAAAAATTAAAATTTTCCTGGTTTTCTAGCATCCACTTCTATTCCTGGGTGTGCTTTCCCATTTCCAGGCAGGAAAAAACCCTTTATTTCACCTTAAAAACCATAAAACTGAGCCTAAAAGCTGCAGGAGGATGTTTGAGGGCAGTGTTATGGCTCAAGATTAAGATAAACCTGGGCTAAGCAGCAAACCTGGCCGTGGGATTTAGGGGCACATGCCCCAGCAGGAAATATTTTTGAGCATCTATAGTTTTATTTCACTATTTAATGAATAACGGGTCTATTCTTCATTAGGAGCTGGTGGGGGATTAAGCTGGAGGCAGCTAAGCTTGAGGTTGGGTTCTCCCTTTCCAAGCCAGCCCCTTTGCAGAGAAAAGGGGTTGTGAATTTATAACTTTATATATTATATATAAATAGACAGATATATACTTTTTATATATATATATATATATATATATAAAATTTATAAACCCTGAGATAGCTCAGGCTGGTGGATTTAAAAGCTCCCCCCAGGGCTGCAAAAATCTAAATACGACTTAAATCCCCCTTTTTTCTTCACTTTAAATTGCAGGGTGCACCCAACGCTTTGGGCATCTTCCCCCTCCACATGTACCTCCTGCTACATGGGATGCCAGGATGCTAATCCAGGCTGTATCACCTCCTGGAAAACTCTGCCGGGAAGGATTTTGGGGAAAAAAAAACCCTCAGCCAACATGTTTGCTGTGGATTTTCATGCCAAGGGCTTTGTCAGAGCCGGACGGATTCAGAGCTGGGCGACGGGCTGCTACGACCCGTATCACAGTTGGACGTGCGGTGGTTGTGGGTGTTCAATAGGGTCGGTGAGGATGGATGTGGAGGGTTTTTTATTTACATTAAATTACTCCCGTTGGTGCAAAGGGCTGGAAAATAGAAAGTGACAGCTCCGCCGGCATCTTGGCCTCCTTCCGACCTGTTGAGCTGAAATAATTTGCAGGGTTTTTTGTTTGAGGTTACCCCAGTCTCATTGCGGGTTTATTGCTACCGAGTTATAAAATGCAAAGGAGATGGGAAGGAGGGCTGAAACCAGCGGGGGGTCTGCAGCTCCATGGCTTGCGTTGCCCCACGTTATGGAGCTGGTATGTTGGAGCACATTGGAATTGAGGTTATTTTAAGGTAAATTTGGATTTTTGGGCAGGTTTGGCACCATCCTGTTTGGGAGCACCCTCCATGTCGCTGTGGTTGTGGTTACATCCTCCCCTTACCCTCCTCTTCCTCAGCATCCCCCAGCCCAGCTCCCCCATATCTCCCAATGTGAGTTGACCTGGGAATCCTGGTGACCCTACGTTGGTCCTTCTCCTCTTTCTCTAGACCCAGGAGGGTCCAACCTGGCCATATCATCCTAAGAAGGTGGAACCAACCCAAGGGGCAAATGTCTTGACTGGCCACACTCAAGAGCATGTTGGAAATACTGTCTTGCTCCTCAAGAAGAGAGCTGTCACCTTCCCCAGCCATGGGGCTGTGACTTCTCCTGGTCAGAGGAGAAAGCCTCGTTGATATCTCAACCTCTTCTTCTCTCTCGTCCTTCTCCCCAGAGCAGCATGGCTCAGCCAACCCTACGTTATTCACATCTTTGCCAGGAGAGCGCAGGAACTCCAGGCTTCCTCAAAAGGAAGCAAAACTCTGTTTCAAAGGGTAGGAAAAGGAAGAAGCCAAGTGGTAGACAAATAATCACAGTCCAGGAGAGCAAAGTGAGAGGATGCGACCCCATGGAAACAGTGGTGGGAATGGGATTGAGTCTCGCCTGGGACCGTCCATCCAACCCACGGCGCTCTTGGTGTAAACAAGAGATGAAGGTCTTGGTGTGAACAAGAGATGAAGGTCTTGGTGTGGGCAAGAGATTAAGGTCTTGAGCAAGAGATGCAATGAGGCTGGGCTGGAGAACCAGAGCCATGAAAAGGAGGAGCTGGAGTTAATGCTGGAGATAAGACCAAGTTGGAGATCTCAATTACTTTGGGCGGACCAAGTTGCATGCAAAGCCAACAGAAACTTTGCATCAGGAGCTCCACAACTTTGCATGCTCCCAGCTCTCATTTGCATGCAACTCGAAGCAGCGCAACAAGGCTTTGTGGCCCACATGGGTTTAACATCAGCCAGAAACCAAAGCTGGAGGAGGAACTCAACCAGCAACAGGTTGGCACTGGATGAAGCGAGGAAGAAGCTTTGCACACCCAAGCACTCCCTGTTGCTCCCAGAGATTACCAAGGCAGCTTTTGTCCCCCCAATCTGTTAATAGAGCAACGAGGAGGACTTGAGCTGGTGGAAGACTTTGTGTCAATGACCTCAAGGTGGCTCAAAACCATCTGGCTGCAGAGGAGCTGAGTGGGGATGGATGGAGCTGTACGGCTCCAGCCATGTCCCAGCTCCATCCCATGCTGGAGGAGACATGGGGAGAACATTAGAGCCTCATCCATGAAGGTCTTGGAGGGGAGAGCTTAAACCTTGCGCTGGTTTGGGGTCAGATGTGTATGATGTGTCTGGGTGAAGCAGCTGGAGGCGATACCACACTTACTTTGCCCTAAAATTGCATTATGTGCCCCAAAAGCAATGTGAAATCAGGCTGGATGCAGCTATGGGATATGGTCATGCACTCATAGACCCACATACTCTATATATGGTAGACAAGAGACCTATTTCCAGCTAATTACATCCTCAGCATGCCCATACCAAACAACCAGGCCCATCCCACCTAAGCCCGGCTTACATCCCAAATCCACTGTTTACCTTCTGTAATTGGAGACAAGAGCCTGAATCCAGAACCGTTCCCCACCAGCTCAGGTGATGCTGAGCCTGGCTCGCTGCCACGTTAAATAACCCAGGAAGACCTCGCCGTGTTTATTTTTCCTTGCCGGTGTTCCCAAGATCCAAGTGGATCATTTCTGATGGGTGGTGGGACCATCCGGCAGGTGGTTGGAGGAGAAATTCCCGGTGATGAGCAACTACACAGGTCTTGTAGCATCTTTAATAGAGCCAAGCTCTTGGCTTGCAAAGATTTTGGAGGTGATTGCATCCAAATTATGGATGGACGCACTCGGGGCATGGGGGTTTTGCAGCTTCCCAACACCATCCCATCGCAGGACGGCCAGGCAACATCATGGTGGGCTTCGAAATATGCCCCAATCCTCTATGAATTAGCAGCAGCACTTCATCTCTGCTCTAGAAAAAGGCTTTTTTGCAAATTTGGGTGGTTTCTCTAACAAAACATCTCCCTGGGAGATGCCCAGGAGCTAGGCAAGGGGCTGTGAAGCATCTCCAGCAATGCCAGAGCGTCATCGGCCACTCCTGGCCATGGTGAGGAGCACGGGGAAGACATGGAATCGCTGCTCGCTACACACATGGAGGGCTAAACACCCCGTATCTGCAGGAAAAAACCCACAGCTCCGCCAAGCAATCAGGGGGATTTTAGCTTTATATCCACATCGTGACACAGGTTCAACATCGACACAGGTTTTTCCCCAGCAGTATAAATAAATCAAGGAGTATTTTGCTGCAGGGGGTCTATTATTCCTGCGTTATCTCCTCCTTTGCTTGATTTGGCTTGTGTTTCTGGCTGGAGGGGAGCAAACCTGGATGAGTTCACCAGGATTTACCCGTGATAACATCTTTGCTCCTCCTAGGAAAAATCAAAATACCAGGAGCAGGTTCTCCACGAGGTTTCTCAAAGGGTAAAAATCCATGCAGGAGGTTCTCACGCACCCATGGGTGACCATACCCACGCAACCGTTTGTGGGGCTGGGTGAATTGTTGCATTTCAACATGGGTGAAAACCCTCTGGCCTGAGCTCCTCTTCCTTTATTTTGGATATCGGTGATGAAAACAAGCGGTTGGGATGGGCTGGAAACTCCTCAGACCAGTTGTGTGCTGTCTTCTCCACCTCCATCCCAAAATGACCCCCTCCTCGGTGCTTTCATCTCTGCATCTTGCTCTGGCAATTGGGATTTAGGATTGCAGATAGGATGGCTGAGGAAATTTCCAGCAAAAGGCATTTCCATCCCCAATCCGTTGCAACTCAGACTTTGATACATGTAATTTTTTCAGGGGGTGATGCTGAACATCCCCCGTGGTGCAAAATGGGGATGGAAAGCACCATCAGATCCCACTGGAAATAGGGAAAAGCTCAAAAGGAATGTGAAATCCCACTGGCCCCGTTAAAAGAAAAAAAATCAGAAATATATAATATAGAGAGATAAATGCAGGATTTATTATAAAATATGTTGTTTGTTGCATTTTGTCCTCAATCTGGGGCAAAATGATGGGGAACAGAGGTTCCACATCATAAGCAGGTTGGTGATACCCAATGTGATAGGGTATCAAGAGGTGGAAAAGCCATAAATTAGGGTCGGGAATAAGGCAATAAATCCTTATTTAAGGGAAAATGGATTAGTTTTTCCCTTTTCCCAAGGAAAAGCCCCAGGAAGAGCAGAGGGACACGAGCACGCTTGGGTTTGGGTTGGGTCAATGGCTGAGCTGGCCCCAAGGAGGGGATGCTGCAGAGCTGGGAGCCAGTTTGGAGCTCTCCCACCCAAATCCATGTTAATTTGTTTAATTGACACAGGACTGTTCATCAAAAAAGGGCCAGGGTGGGATTTTATTGACTTTTGCATCGGAGTAAATGCCCGGAATGAAGCAATTTTTGCAATTAGCAGGGCTGGTTTCCTCTATCGGCAACACAAATCTGTAACAGAGGCTGAAAGTAGCATCAAATTCCTTCCAAAATGGTAAAAACGCAAATAATACCCCCAATTTCTAGGCATATTTAGGTCTTCTTTCAAAACAAAAATAAAAGATATTCTTACTAATTCGACGATTAACTTTTCCTGGTTAAAAACAAGGGGGAATTGAAGCAAAGTGATGCCTGGCGGCAGGTGAGAGCCCAGGATGGCCCGAGCAGGAAAACAGCATCATTTTCCAGCTTTTCCCCAAAAAATCCCAATCTCAGATGATGCTGTTGGAGAAGCAGAGACAGACCTGGAGGTCGCTGCTGGCGGCTCTCATAGATCTGCAAACCCATTTTTTCGGGCTTCACCTCAACTGTTTTAGCATCATTCTTGCTCGGCAGCAGTGCTGGGACCCTCCGCTAGTGTTTTCCAGGAGAAATCCAAGTGTTTCCCACCATAAATTGGACTTATGATCTCCCTTGGGGTGGAAAAGGGCATGGAGCAATGCTCTTTAATTTCTGTCCCCCTCCAATATCCAGCATGCAGGGAGGTCCCTCAATAAGTGGGAAAGTTGGGATCTGCTGGTTAAGGCACCAAATATTCAGCTTAAAAGGGAGATGGGGCGAGGTGAGGGTGAGGGAACAGCGGGAGAAGTGAGACCGCCCTGGTGTGAGCGGAGCAGCTCAGTGTAAGCCTGTTGCAAGCCCATTGCAAGCCCGTTGCAAGCCTGTCACATGCCTGTTGCAAGCCCATTGCAAGCCCGTTGCAAGCCTGTCACATGCCTGTTGCAAGCCCATTGCAAGCCCGTCACATGCCTACTACAAGCCCGTTGCAAGCCCATTGTAAGTCCCTAGCAAGTTCATTGCAACACCCACTGCAAGCCCGTTGCAAGCCCCTTGTAAACCCATTGTAAGCCTACTACAAGCCCATTGCAAGCTACTTGCAAGGTCATTGCAAGCCCATTGCAAGCCTATTATAAGCCCACTGCATGCCTGTTACAAGCTTGTTGGAAGCTCGTTGCAAGCCAGCTGCAAGCATATTACAAGCCCATTGCAAACCTGTTGCAAGCCCACTGTAAACCTATTACAAGCCCGTGGCAAGCCTGTTGTAAGCCCATTGTAAGGCTCTTGCAAGCTCATTGCAAGCCTGTGCAAGCCTGTTGCAAGCTTGTTGTAAGCCTATTGCAAGTCCATTGCATCCCTACCACCGAGGGAAGGAGGAAGCCGGCAACCAATGCCCAGATCAAAGAAACCCCGCTGCTCCAAGCCTCCCTGAGCTGAAATTCCCAGCCTGGACTCTCCTCCCTTCTGGTTCCAGTTAATTCCAGGGCTTCCTTCATCTCGGCCGTCCTGCCTTCCTGCGCGTCACCAGCCGCAGCCCCACGCAGCCATCGCACCTTCGGGGTCCTTCTCGACAGCGCCGCGGGGTTTTTCCAGCCTCCCTTGGCTTCAGCCGCCTCTTTAATCTCCCACTTTTGCAGCTGCTTTTCCTTAAATTGCGGAAAGCAAAGCAAAGGGCAGGGGGGTGGCTTGAAATAAAACCTCTCCCTGGATGGTCTGAAATAAGAGACAGCCCTGGGAAATCTGGAAGCATCGCGAGGGCGTTGGGAAACCTCTGCGCTGGCTCCAGCCAGCCTGCTTTTGGGGAGGAGGTGCAAAAATTGGGAGCTGGGATTGGGCTTCTGGAGATGTGCTAATAGTTTGGCCCACCTGTGTGGACAGAAGATATTGCAAACCCATTGCGAGCTCATTGTAAGCCCATTGCAAATCCATTGCACATGCGTCGCAGGCCTATTGCAAACCCATTGCAAGCCTATTGCAAACCCTGTGCAAGCCCATTGCAAACTCAGTGCAAGTGTATTGCACAACCATTGCAAACCTTGAAAGCTCATTGCAAACCCTTTGCAACCCCGTTGCTTGCAAACCTGTTGCAAGCCCATTGCAAACCCACTGGAAACCTTGGAAGCCTGTTGCAAATGCCTTGCAAGCCCATTGCAAGTCTAATGCAAACTCATTGCAAACCCCTCGCAAACCCCTTGCAAGCCTATTGCAAACCCATTGCAAGCCTGTTTCAAGCCCATTGCAACCCCATTGCAAACTCATTGTAAGCCTGTTTCAAGCCCATTGCAACCTCCTTGTGCAAATCCATCTCAAACCTGTTGCAAGCCCATTGCAAGCTTGTTACAAGCTCATTGCAAGCTCGCAGCAAGCCGGGGCTGCTCTCAGCTCTCTATCCCACCCTAGTGCAGAAGCTACCCAAGCCCCCAGCTCGCCCATCCGTATCTCCAGTTAAATTTTCTTTAATTAAATCTTTCCTGTTGGAAAAATGAAGGACACACGAAAGCCAAAAGAGAGAAATCAAATCTCTTGTAGCCTCCCCCTCGCAAAGCCCAACACCTTGCCGGGGCATCACCCCATCGCTCCCACCCCAGCCGGCTCAGCAGAACCCGCCGACGGTCTCGTCGGGCCCCTTGGCCTCATTAGGGCTCATTAACGAAGAGTCCGTCTCGCTTTTCCAAGCTGTCAGTGCCCATTACCATCCGGGTCTCCTTCACCCCGTCCTGCGGGCTGGGAACGGGACAGGACCGGGAGGATCAAAGGCAGCGGGTGTCCAGCTCCAGCGGGGCAGAATAATTTAATAGAGAAGCTTATAATTTATTTTTACAAGGGTTTTTATTTTTGCTATTACCAGGTTTTTTTATTTTCTTTGCTATTACCAGTCTCAATTCAGCCCCTAAATCTCTGCTGCAAGCTCCGTCCGCTCCCTGCCCACCTCCACCACCAGGAAAAATTGGGTGTTTTTTTTAATTAAGCTCAAAATTTTTGGCAAATTCCACTTTTCTCTTTCCAGGGAAATTAAAATTTGCTGGAAAGGCCGGGATGGGCGAGGGGGAAGCAGCGGGATGCCGGCGTGTTACCACTGCTCTCTGCTGGACCCGCCGCCTTTCCCGCAGCTGGAGCCAGACACCGCTGGGCTGGGGCAGGGGAGGAGGAGGAAGAGGAGGAGGGGGAGGAAGAGGGATGGTGCTGGGGCAACCCCGGCCTGAGCATCCCCAGCCGGGGAAAAGCAGGCAGTGGTGGAGATCCTGTGGCCCTGCGGGCAGTCGTGCAGTGACCAGCATTGCAACCCTCTCCCCAGCATTGCAACCCTCTGCCCAGTGTCGCAAGCCTCACCCAGTGTCGCAACCCTCTGCCCAGTATTGCAACCCTCTCCCCAGCATTGCAACCTTCTCCCCAGCGTTGCAAACCTCTGCCCAGTGTTGCAACCTTCTCCCCAGTATTGCAACCCTCTCCCCAGCATTGCAACCTTCTCCCCAGCGTTGCAACCGTCTGCCCAGTGTCGCAAACCTCGCCCAGTGTCGCAAACCTCACCCAGTGTCGCAACCCTCTGCCCAGTATTGCAACCCTCTCCCCAGCATTGCAACCTTCTCCCCAGCGTTGCAAACCTCTGCCCAGTGTTGCAACCTTCTCCCCAGTATTGCAACCCTCTCCCCAGCATTGCAACCTTCTCCCCAGCGTTGCAACCCTCTGCCCAGTGTCGCAAACCTCACCCAGTGTCACAACCCTCTGCCCAGCATTGCAACCCTCTGCCCAGCATTGCAACCCTCTCCCCAGCATTGCAACATTCTCCCCAGCATTGCAACCCTCTGCCCAGCATTGCAACATTCTCCCCAGCATTGCAACCCTCTCCCCAGCATTGCAACATTCTCCCCAGCATTGCAACCCTCTGCCCAGTGTTGCAACCCTCTGCCCAGTACTGCAACCCTCTCCCCAGCATTGCAACCTTCTCCCCAGTATTGCAACCCTCTGCCCAGTGTTGCAACCCTCTGCCCAGTGTTGCAACCCTCTCCCCAGCATTGCAACCTTCTCCCCAGTATTGCAACCCTCTCCCCAGCGTTGCAACCTTCTCCCCAGCGTTGCAACCCTCTGCCCAGTGTTGCAAGCCTCACCCAGTGTTGCAATCCTCTGCCCAGTATTGCAACCTTCTCCCCAGCGCTGCAACCCTCTGCCCAGTGTTGCAGCCCTCTGCCCAGTGTTGCAAGCCTCACCCAGTGTTGCAACCCTCTGCCCAGCATTGCAACCCTCTCCCCAACGCTGCAACCCTCTCCCCAGCATTGCAAGCTTCCCCCCAGTCTTGCAGCCCTTTCCCCAGCGCTAGCATTCCTGGAAAGCTCTTGTTCGATCACTTGCAGGACAGTGCTCTGCATGTGTCCAGGCTCAAACTCCACTAGGGAAGGTTTATTCACTCTCTAGAAAATCAGAGCCTGCTGCAATCTCAGCTGAGTCGCTTCTCTCCACGGCTGCTGTTTCACAGGGTGCGGAAACCTGGGCTCAGCCCCAGCACTGGGTTTTCTCTTAGGATCTGCGTACGAAAAATTAAAATCCCTCACGCCTGTAAACTCAGCAGCTCCAGTCCAGGGTGTGTTGTGCAACGCAGCACCCCGGGAGCAACGCTAAATGCACCGATGCTAAATGCAGCAGCGCTAAATGCAGCGACATTAAATGCACCGATGCTAAATACACCAACGCTACATGCACCAGCGCTAAATGGACCGGCGCTTAATGCACCGATGCTAAATGCACCAGTGCTAAATGCACTGATGTTAAATACACCAACACTAAATGCACCAACACTAAATGCACCAATGTTAAATGCCCCGATGCTAAATGCTCTTTTGCTAAATGCACTGACGCTAAATTCCCCAGATGCTAAATGCATCAATGCTAAATACCCTGGAGCTAAATGCACCGATGTTAAATGCACCAATGCTAAATTCCCCAGTGCCCAGGTGCTAAATGCCCCAATGCTAAATACCCCGGAGCTACATTCCCAGGCAGCGCTCACCTCATCCTGCTTTGACGTACCAGGAAAAAAAATGCACGTTGTAACCTAAAGCAGCAGCTCCGTTTTGGGAGACCCCCCCCCATCCCAGATTTAAGCCGTTTTGGAACTAATTGGAGTGATTTAATTAACCCGAAGGAGATGATGCATGGGAGACACAAACAGATTTAAGGTGCCCGGTTCCCAGTGCCGATTCGGCACCCGGCGGGATTTCTAGCCGAAAAATAGGGACTGAATCACTCCCATATGGATCCTATAGGATATCCATGACCCAGCAACCGTTACTGCTGGTAAATTAAGGTTTTAATTGCAGGGAGGTGAAGACATCCCCCCAAATAAGCCAACCCTGATGGATTTGGGGGGGGGGGGAGGGATGGACAGACAGACGGACGGACGGCAGGGCCGGAGAGGGGCTGGAGCTGACACCAAGTGGATGGAAATTGCAATTTCTGCTCTGTGAGGAGAAAACGGAGGATTTGGGGCAAAAATGGGGGGGACTGCAAAAAAAAGAACCAGCCAAAATTGTGCAAAAAAAAAAGCTCCATTTGGAGCATTCAGAAGAAGCCGGGGAGGGCAGCGGGGAACCGCGTCAGCCTGCGATTTCCTTTGGAAAAATACCCAATCCGTTGCAAATAAATGAAATAAACCCCCAAAGGCGACTCGAAACATTTATGTAACCTCGGTCATTCCCTTTTCCTCACTTTCCTGCCCCGGAATGGGGGGATGCTGGAGGCTGGGGAGCGTCTCTGGGAGTGGAGGGGTGATGCTTTGGGTCATCACGGTGACCTTTGCACCCCGGGATGCTCGCGTAAGGGAGGCAGCGATGGATGGGGGGGTCCCTCGGCAGCCCCATGGGGGGGATTATAAACTCCCAGCCTCGTTAAACAACCCTCCTTTGTTAAAAAAGGGACAAGGTGACACCGGGCATCGGCAACTTGGGGACCACCGCGGTGCGACCCCCCCGCCACGCTAAAGATGCTTACAGAGATGTGGGAGCCTGGTGCTCATACAAAGCCTTTATTTTGTCCGAAAAGCCTTTTTTTTTTTTCCCAAAAAGACATTTTTCTCCCAAATGCCTTTTTTCCCCCCTAAAAAAACCCTTTTTTCCCTCAACCTCTCTTTTTTTTTTTTCCAAAAACCCCTTTTTTCCCCAAAAAAAGCCTTTCCCACCCCCCAAAAAAAAAGATTTTGCCTTTTTTTGGAGGGATTTAAACCAGCTGGAGGCCGCAGGTAGGCAGATAGGAATCGGCTCCGGCCTCGGCTCCACTCACATCAGAAAATATCCGGCTTCATTGTTTGGGGGGGGAATGCGCCGCGTCCGTGTTTTGTTCCCTTGGGACCTTTTTGAACCGCATAAATATTTGCAGAGCCTGAACACGCGGGGAGGCGGAGGAATTATTCCCCCCCCCTCTTATTTTTGGGGGCCAAATGTGGCTTTTTGTACCTTCGGAGGGAAATTTCCGACTGGAAACCCAACCCTGAGCGTGTTTTGAGGTTGAATGGTCACCCCGCTGGGTGGAAACAATACGGATTTTTGCTTAAAAGCTTTTCCTGCCCGGTTCCCCGGAGTGATCAGGAATTGCATCCCACCAGCATCATCGTGGCACGGTGCCAGCGGGATGCACGAGGAGCATCAGGATCTTGGCATCGCTTGGATAATTATTTTTGGGGGGGGGGGGGGCTTCAACATGGAGATACAGGGCTGGGGATGAGGATGCGGGATGGGGTACCCCAAAATGAAGCTGCATCTCCGAGGGCAAAGGATGCTGAAGGTTTTGATTGATGGGTGTCTTTCGCCCTTGCGGTGGTACCCGAGGGGGACCCCCTGGCCGATCTCTGCCGCGGTTGGTGATGTCGTCACCCAACGTGGCTTTTTTGGGGCTGAAAAGGGCACGATTTGGGTTATACAGTGGTCTGAAGTGGTTTTGATGTGGGCAGGGATGCTCGGGTGACACCAAAGTATCCTGAATACCAGGAGGTTCTGGGGAAAAAAAGGGGGGGAAAAAATAAAGGAAGAGGGGAAAAATAGGAAAAAAGGGGAAAAAAGAAGAAAAAAGGGAAAGAAGGGAAAAAAGGGGGGGGGGAGGGAGGGAAAGGGGGGGAAAGGGAAAAAAAGGGATAAATCCTGCCTCAGCCAGGCCTGTGCCAGGCTCAGCGTGGGAGGGAAGGCATTGCCACCTTGTGGCAGCAGCCACGAAGCCCAAAGAGCCGGTTCAGCCGTCCCACAGCCTGTGGCATGTCCCCCCCAGACCCCTCCCTGTACCCTCCAGTAGGCTTCTCTGGGGTCCCCCCATAGCCCTCACAGGCCCCCCCAGTGCCCCCCCAGTGCCCCCGATAGCCCTCACACCCCCCCACTGCCCCCCTAGGCCCTCACAGGCCCCCCAGTGCCCCCCCAGTGCCCCCCATAGCCCACACCCCCCCCCCGTGCCCCCCCATAGCGCTGCCAGCCCCCCCGTGCCCCCCGGTACCCCCCTAGTCCTCACAGCCCCCCCAGTGCCACCCAGTGCCCCCGATAGCCCTCACAGACACTCCACTGCCCCCTTCCAGCACCCCCCAGTGCCCCCCCCATAGCCCTCACGGCCCCCCCAGTGCCCCCCATAGCCCCTCCCAGTTTCCAGTACCCCCCATAGCCCTCACAGCCCCCCCAGCCCCCCCCCAGGGAGCCCTGCCGCCCCCCCAGTGCAGGCAGGAGAGGGCAGCACCCACCCTCCCAAAGCCAGGCCGGGGGTGGGGGGGCCTGGGGGGGAACCCCAAATCCCCGCAGCCGGGCTGGACCCCCCCAAGGCAGGGGGAGTTTTTTGGCCCCTACCCCCCCGCGGGGGGGGGGACTCCTGCTGCTCCCTGGGAGCAGGAACTGTCATGGGGGGTCAGCCCCACTCAGGGCTGCTCCCCCCAGCTGCAAACCCACGAGCCCCCCCCGCAATCCCTCGAGTGCCCTGTGCAGACCCCCACGAGTCCCCTTCCCAAATCCACAAGCCCCTTCCCCAAATCCTTGGGTCCTCTCCACAAATCCCCACAGCCCAGGCGCAACTACTTGAGCCCCCTTCGCAAATCCTCGAGTACCACGTGGAAACCCACAAGCCCCCGTTGCAAACCCACTAGCCCCCACTGCAAACCCACAAGCCCCCGTTGCAAACCCACTAGCCCCCACCGCAAACCCACAAGTCCCCGTTGCAAACCCACAAGCCCCTGTTACAAACCCACTAGCCCCCACCGCAAACCCACAAGCCCCCGTTGCAAACCCACTAGCCCCCACCGCAAACCCACAAGTCCCCGTTACAAACCCACAAGCCCCCGTTACAAACCCACTAGCCCCCACCGCAAATCCACAAGCCCCGTTGCAAATCCACAAGCCCCCGTTGCAAACCCACTAGCCCCCACCACAAACCCACAAGCCCCTGTTACAAACCCACTGGCCCCATCCCAAACACCCGAGCCCCACTGCAAACCCCCAGGCCCCCACTTGCAAGCCCACGGGTCCCCCTGCAAACCCACTAGCCCCCACCACAAACCCACTGGCCCCGTTACAAACCCACTGGCCCCATTGCAAAGCCCCAAGCCCCGTTACAGGTTTTGGTGTGAGGGGCGATTAACGGCCCAAATTTCGGTACCCGAAACCCAAATAACGTCCCCGCCGGGGGCATCGTCCCTGCGGGAAACTGGGGGGACCTCAGGGGGACAGCACTCAGCGGGGGGGACACGGGCACGGGAGCAGGACCGGGGGGGACACGGGGACCGGCGCCGCCACCCCCCCCGGTTCAGCATCCCGCCGGTACCGGCACCGGGAGCACCCCCGGGTGACCCCAAGCAGCACCGGGGACCGGTGCCACCCCCACCCCCCCCGGTTCAGCATCCCGCCGGTACCGGTCCCCCCCCCCCCCCCGGGGCGCATCCGCAGCCCGGGGCGGGCGCGGGGCTCCCCCCCTCCCCTTCTCTTCCCCTCCCCTCCCCTCCCCGTTGCCATGACGACCCCCCTCCCTCCCCTCCCCTCCCCACGTTGCCATGGCGAGCGCGAGCGGCGGCCGCCGTCGCGGCGGGCGCGGGGCTCGCTGGGCGTGTCCGTCGGGGCGGGCGGGGCGCTGATTGGCCGTCCGTCCCACGTGACGCGCGGAGGAATGCAAATGAGTTATGGCATCGGGCCGCCGCGCCGCCGCCTGAGGGAGGAGGGAGCGGCCGCGGGCCCGGCCCCGCCGGTACCGGCACCGGCACCGGGACCCCCCCCCTCCGCCCCCCGCCCGCCCCCCGGAGGCGCCTGGGCCATGGCCGTGGCCGGCGGGAGCCGTTCCGCCCGGGCCGCAGGTACCGCGCGTTGCCGCCGCTACCGGGCCCCGGCGGCTTTGTCTGGGCCGGGCCGGGGCCGGGGCCGGGGCGGGGGTGGGGGCGAGGAGGGGGGAGAGGAGGGGGGGACTGAGGCGGCGGGGGGGGCGGTGGGGGGGGGGCCGCGCCGCGCATGCGCCCCGGCACCCGCCGTGCCTCAGTTTACCCAGCCGGGCCCGGCTCAGAGCCCACCAGTGTCCGTGTCCCCCCGCCGTTCCCTGCCCCCACTTTAGACCGCCCCCGTTATATCCCAGCCCCACTCGTGTTTTCTGCCCCCTCCCCATCATCTTGTGCCCCCCCCCCAGGTTCTGCACCCCCTTGTTATCACCTCCCACCCCCCGCCATCATGTTTCACTGCTTACTACCACATCCCAGCCCCCCACTAGAGTTCCCCTCCCATATCCCCCCCCATCTTGCACCTCCTTTTCTGATTTTTCACCCCCTTACTATTATTCCCCCCCCGCTGTCATACTCCACTGCTTACTGTTCTATCTGCCCCCCCATTATATCTGCTCCCCCTTATATCTTCCCCTCCTCTTTTATATCTGCCCCCCCTATTTCATCCCACCCTCGCTATGATTTCCCCCCCCCCATTATTTTGCACCCCCTTTTGGGGCTCAGCTCAGGGGTTCCAGGTCCGCAGCTCCTCCCTGTGCTGGCTGGGGGACCCCCCCACACCCCCTACCTGTGGTGGGTCCTGCATCACCTGGCACTGCCAGAATTCTTCCCTTTTATTTTTCATTTTGGGTGGGTTTAATGGTTTTTGGGGGGTTTGTGGGGGTCGGAAGTGGGTTTCCTCTGTCACCTGTGGCTCAAAAGTGAGGTGCCCCCGTCTGACACCCCAAAGTCCACAGGGGGCAGGCAGGTCTTGAACCCATGGAGGGTGGACGATGGGTTCCCTGCGCCGTGTTCCTCCTGGGAGGATTTTGGCTCTGGATGGACCCGGCGCGGTCCCTTCGTGTCAGTCACCATGGTGGCCCCGTGTCACCCTGATGCCACCAGGCTCTTCTGGGGGGAAAAAACGGATCCGTGGCCGCTCGGCGGGGAAAAGCACTTTCCAAAATTCCTCCGGCTTGTGGTGGACCTGCCAGTGGGCAGACCCGAGGCTGGGAAGTGTCACGGGCCACACGGAGGAGCGGTGGGGACGTGTGCTGCCACCCCCACGGACACATGCACGTCCCACCCCATGCTTTGGGGCAGCGACACCCTCAGGGGACACAACACCACAGGCCACTGAGGCTGGGGACATCACCACTGCCACATCCCTTGGGTGCCGTGCTGAGGCTGGAGGTGGTTTGGTGGGGCTGTGCTGTGGCATGGCCACCATGACCACCCACCGTGGCCACCAAAGGCCACCCGCCGTGGCTGCTGTCCATGGTCTGCAGCGCCCCACACTGCTGTCCCTGGTCCTGCCACGGTGGCACCCGTCATGGTGGCACCCATGGCAGTGGCGCCCATGGCAGTGGCACCCATTGCCTGGCAGCGCGGGGTCTCGGCAGGGACAGGTGTCACGGGCAGGTGACCCGAGGTCCCTTGGTGTGCACGGGGCCACCAGAGCGCAGTGGCCATGGGTGGCTGTTGGTGACCGCAGAGCCTCACGGCCACCATGGTGACAGTGGTGATGATAGTGCTGCCCGCAACCTCCCCTGCGGCCTCCACAGTACCCATCCCTCTGTCCCTGTCCTCCCATCTGCCTGTCCTTTGTTCCATTTGTCCGTCCCCTTCCTTCCATCCATTCGTCCCTCTTCTTCCTTCCATCTGTCCATCCTTCCCTCCATCCCTTGGTCCCTTCCTGCCTTCCTTCCATCCATCCTTCCGTCTGTCCTTACTTCTGTCCGTCCTTCCTTCCCTCCCTCCTTCCATCCGTTCCTCTTTCTGCCCATCCTTCTGTCCATCCCTTTCTTCTGTCCGTCCTTCCCTCCTTTTCCATCCATCCTCCCGTCCATCCCTTTCCTCCTCCTGTGGCATTCTGTCCCTCCTTCCATCCTTCCCTTTATGCCTTTCCTACTTCCATCCATCCTTCTGTCTGTCCTTTCCTACTTCCATCCCTCCCTCCCTCCCTTG
Source organism: Haliaeetus albicilla (assembly GCF_947461875.1). Lineage (NCBI taxonomy): Eukaryota > Metazoa > Chordata > Aves > Accipitriformes > Accipitridae > Haliaeetus > Haliaeetus albicilla. The sequence goes on from NC_091486.1 coordinate 45,984,422, forward strand.
GTCTCTCTGCTTCCTTCCATCCCTTTCCTACTTCCTTCTGTCCCATCTGTCCTTCTGTCAGTCCCTCCTGTCCTTTGTCCCTTTCCCACTTCCCTCATTTCCTTCTGTCCATCCATCCCTTCATCCCTCTCCTCCTCCCATCCGTCCTTCTGTCTGTCCCTGCATCCTTACCTCCATCTCTCCCTTCCTTCCAGCCATCCATCCTTCTGTCCTTCCCTTTCCCCTGTCATTCTGTCCGTCCCTCCCTCCCATCATCCCTTCCCTACCTCTGTCCATCCTTCTGTCTGTCCTTCCTTTCATCCATCCTCCCTTTCCCTAGCTCCCCCCGCACTGGGGGCTCCTCCCGCCCCAGCCCCTCCCTCAGCACCCGGGGCAGGATGGCGGCACTGGCCCCCTTCGCCCCAGAGGGGCCCCTCTTTGGCGGGGGAGGGTGAACCATGGGGCCTCCCGCCGTCCTTCCTCCATCCTGCCATCCTCCTCCTCCTCCATATCAGGGGAGGGGGGAGTCACAGCTGCAGTCTTCCTGCTGCGAGCCTCGGAGCAGACATTGGGTGCCAACTTTGGGTGCCGCGGGGTGCCTCCTCTCACTCTTTCTCCCCCACCCCCCGCCCCAGCTCTAGCCTGACCCCCGCCACCTCGCAGCGCCCCGGCAAACCGCCATGGAGAACGAGCAGCTCCCAGCACCTCCGCCCTCCAGCAGCGCCGGCGGCACCGCCACGACGCCCAGCAGCACCGGCACCGCCCGCCCGCCTGCTCCCCAGATCTCCGTCTACAGCGGCATCCCCGACCGCCAAACCGTCCAGGTATGATATTTTGGCACGGGGTGGGGGGCTGGAAGTTGGGGGGCAGCGTTTTGGGGTTGTGGTGCAGCCCGGGGACGTGTTTGCACCCCACAAAAAGGTGATCCAGCAAGCGCTGCACCGGCAGCCCAACACAGCAGCACAGTACCTGCAGCAGATGTACGCGGCGCAGCAGCAGCACCTGATGCTGCAGACGGCCGCGCTCCAGCAGCAGCACCTCACCAGCGCCCAGCTCCAGAGCCTGGCCGCCGTCCAGCAGGTATGGGACACCACCCCAGGGGCACCCATGGGTGCTGCGGTGAGGGACACAGGTGACGCTTGGCTCTTCTCCCCAGGCGAGCCTGGCGGCAAACAGGCAGAGCGGCTCTTCAGGTGGTAACGGCACCCAGCCGGCACCCACACAGCAACCCACGGTGAGTCCCCTGACCTCTCCAGCACCCGTCCCACCGTCGCCTACCCACCAATCTGGCGCGGCACCCTGGCCTTCTCCTTCTGCCCTGTTGCAGATCAACCTGGCGACGTCACCGGCGGCCGCACAGCTCCTGAACCGGGCGCAGAGCGTCACCCCCGGGGCCTCGGGCATCGCGCAGCAGGCTGTGCTGCTGGGCAACGCTGCCTCACCCGCCCTCACTGCCAGCCAGGCCCAGATGTACCTGCGGGCGCAGATGGTAAAGGGGCCACCGTCATGCCTGGCAGTGCCCTGCCCCACGGCGCTGTGGGGTGGCTGGGATCCGTGGGGTGCTCATTGTCCTGCTGTGGGGTGGCCGGGAATTGTGGGGTGCTTGTTGTCCTACTGTGGGGCGGCTAAGACCCTATAGGGTCCCTGACTCTGTAGGGTGCCTATTGCTTTGCTGTGGGATGGCTGGGACTCATAGGGTGCCTGTCATTGTGCACGGGGGTGGCCAGGACCCATGGGGTGCCCGTCACCCAGCTGTGGGGTGCCCGGGACCCATTGGGTGCCTGTCATCCAGCTGTGGGGTGGCCAGGACCCATAGGGTGCCCATGGTCCTGCTGCAGGACAGCCAGAACCCTGTAGGGTCCCTGACCCTGTAGGTTGCCCATCGTCTTACTGCTGTGGGGTGGCTGGGCCCCGTGGGGTGCCCATCGTCCCACCATGGGGTGGCTGGGCCCCGTGGGGTGCCCGTTGTCCCACTGTGACGTTGCCAGGAGCTGGGGGGTGCCCTTTGCCTTAGGGGGGGAGTTGGGACCCTATAGGGTGTCCTCTGCCATGCTGGGGGTGCCCACACCCTATAGAGTGCCTGTCCCCTGCGCCCCTCCTGGCGCTGGGGTGCACCCAAGGGACGGGGAGGGCACCGCCACGCCGGAGGGCCCTGGGGACACGTGTGTCACTCCACCCACCATCCTACCTGTGTGCCACCCCACAGGGACGTGGGGGACACACATGGGGTGCCACCCTCTCCCCTCTGCCACATCGGGGGCCATGCACCCATTCTCTGTCTCCCCCACAGCTCATCTTTACGCCTACGGGCCCCGTCAGCGCCGTCCGGCCCGAGAGCCCCGCACCGGCACCACCGCCAGCACCACCACCCGCCCCGCCACCTGCCACCCCCCAGGTGAGCCCCCCAATGCCCTCACCCCCTCAGCCAGTCCCCCCAAATCCCCCCCACACCCTGGGACTCCCCTGACCCGCTGCCGTTGCAGGTACACAGCCTGGCCCTGCGCCCCACCGGCCCTCACCTCCCCGCCCTGGCCATGAAGCCCCCCGGCGGCCCCCCGCCCCGAGCCGGCCCCCCTCGGGGTCCCCCACCCGACCCCCCGGCCGAGCACCTCAAAAAAGCCGAGGGTCCCGACGCCCGCGCCCACCCCCTGGCCCGCGCTGCCGCCCCCACTGCCGCCCACCCACTCGTCACCCCAGGTAAGGTGCTGTGCCGTGACAGGGGTACCCACGGGTGCTGGGAGAGTCATGGGGTGAGGTGTTCACTCTGAAACCTAACAATGGTTTTCTTGCCTGTATGGGGCACCAGCAGCCCCGTATATGCACTTCAGGGGTGCGTTGCCACCGCCTCAGGTGCTCAGAAGGTCGGGGTGAGGTGAGCAGGGTGGGCGCAGCTCTCAGCTGAGCAGCCTGTGGGCCATTCACTCTGAGACCTAATGGTGGCCCACACTGGTGTTTCCTGTACATTGCCTGTGTTTGGGACCTTATGTGTCCACACACCCCCTCAGGGGCCCTGCCTGGGAGGGTCTTAGCACCTGCAGCACCCACAGAGTCCCAGGGCCTCGTGGGGTGAGCTTTTGCATGGGGCTGGATCAGTGAGGGTGTGGGCCAGGGGACCCCACAGGGTGACAGAGCCTGTGGATGCTGTGCTGGTGCGGCTCCCAAAATGGGGGATCCCCGCCTGGGACAGCCTGAGACCAGCTTCGTCCCGCAGCAGCAGTGGGAGCTGGTAAAGTTGGTTGTCAGTAGGCACCACAGTGAACAGATGCTAGAGTGAGGAGCAGCCTCAGGGAGTGGGGAGGATCCTGGAGGTAGGCTCTATTAGGGCTGAGGTGCCGGTGACGAGGGGGGGGTCCCTGTCCCCCATTGTTGTCCCCGCAGCCTACGCCCCACTGCAGCCCCCCCAGTTCCTGCAGCAGCCGCCGAAGCCGATGCAGCCGCAGCCGCAGCAGCAGCAGCAGCAATTTGTCATCCAGCAGCAGCAGCTGGCACCCCGTGGGCAGCCCCCCCCGGGCCCCCCCCGCCGCCCCCCAACTCCAACCCCTTCCCCCTGCCAGCCCCGGCCCAGCCCCGCAACCCAAAGCGGGGGTCCCCCAAGGAACTGGGGGCGACGGCGGCCCCCCCAACGGCCACCCCGGCTGCCACGCTGCCCCCCGCAAGTTCCAGCACGCCTCTGCCGTCATCCTGCAGCTGCAGCCCGCCGGCACCACGGTGAGGGGCGTCCCCCCATCCCCCCAGCACGGTTTGGGGGTGCAGGGGGGGTAGGGATGGGGGGGCTGGTGTGGGAACGGGGGGGGGGCCTGATCTGCGCACGTGCGTGTGTGCGCACACACGCATGCCTGATCCGTGCACGTCTGCGTGCACCTGATCTGCGCACGTGTGCGCAATCCCTGTGGCTGACGCACAGGCGGGTGCACACTTGTGCCGCGTTTGTGCGTGTGCACGCGTGGGCCAGATCCATGCATGTACGCCCCTGATCGGTGGGGGGGGGGGAACGTGCGCTTGAGCCGCGTGGGTCTGGTCAGTGCACGCGTGCTTGATCCGCCTCTGTCCCAGCCGTGCACGTGTGTGCGCGCTCGTGCCAGATCCCTGCACACGCGTGTGCAAACACCCGTGCCAGATCAAGCACGTGGCGGGGGGGGTGTGGACGCGCGGGCCTGACGGAGACGTGCGTGCATGGCACGTGCCCGCATCCGACCCACGTGCTCCCGCCGCCCTCCCCGCATGCTCATCTCGCGCCTCGCACGCTCGAAGGCGCGCCTGACCCTCGCGCACCCCTGTGCCCCCCCCTCCCCGCTGCCGCAGCCCCCACTGGGGGTCCCCGAGGGCGCCCGCCGGGACCCGCCGCCCACCCCAAGGAGCACCGAGAGCCCACCGCCCGCCCCACCGCAGCCCCCCGCCCTCTCGCCACCCGCTGCCCCACCGGGCCCTGACACCCCTGAGGGTGAGCGGCCCCCCACTCACGGTAAGCCCCATGCTGCTTCCCCCCCCCCTCACTCCACGGGCACCCACTTATGGGGTGGAGCTGACCCTCATCCCAAGGAGGGGGGGCTGCAGCAGGGGGAAAACTGAGGCACGGGTGGGCGTGCGGGGCCTGGGGGGGCTCTGCCGGGGGAGGGGCTGTGCTGTAGCGGGGGTTCTGTGAGCCCACGGGTGACAGCGTCGGGTTTGGAGGGGTCGGGCTGAGTGTAGGCGTCCCCCCCTGGCTGGGGGGGGGGGCGCCCACCCCAACGCGTGGGGAGGGGAGGGGACGCGGGGACGCTGGGAGAGGCGCGGCCACGCCCCTTCCCCGAGACCACGCCCCTCCTCGAAGCCCCGCCCGGCTGCGCGGCTCCACCCCCCTACACACCCCACCACCACCACCACCACCCCCCCCCCTTCCCGGCGGCGTGGGCGCGCGAGCGCGGCGGCGGCCAATAGGGCCGCAAGGGGCGTGCCCGCCGCCGGGCCCCGCCCTCCCCGCGCAGCAGCCGCCGCCGCCGCCCCGGCCCGGCCCGGCCCCGCCGCCGCCGCCTTTGTCCCCGCTCCGCCACCGCCACCGGCCGCGCCGCCTTTGTCCGCGCCATGGGGCCGCCGAGCCGCTGAGAGCCGCCGGTGAGTGCGGCCCGGCCCCGCCTCAAACCCGCCCCGACGACGCTCGGCCTGGTCCGGCCCGGCTCGGCCCGGCGGGGCGGCGGGCGCTGACCTCACTTCCGCATCCGCCCCCCCTTCCCACGCCCCCCCCGTCCCCCCCCCTTCCCTACCGCCGGTCCCGGCTCCGCAGCCGCGGCCCGGGCGCAGGTAGGGGCGGGGGGAGCCGGCTCCGCCGCCGGACAAAGGTGGTGGGGCCTATCGGGGCCTAGCGAGGCCTGCCGGGGCCTTACCGGCACCTACCGGGCCGTGCGGGGGGTAGATGAGGCCTTACCGGAGCGTACTGGGCCTTACTGGGGGAGATGGGGGCTTACTGGGGTGTATTAGGCTTTGCTGGGGTAGATAGGGCCTTATTGGGGCGTACTGGGCCTTACTGGGGCATATCGGGTCTTTCCGGCGTAGATCGGGCCTTGCTGGGGCCTTTTTGAGATGTATTGAGGCTCTGCTGGGGCGAACTGGGGGCTTACTGGGCACGTTTGGGGGCTCTTTAGGGCTTGCCGGGGTTTTTGGGGGCTGTCTGGGCTCCACCAGGATATTTTGGGGTGCACTGGGGCGTTTGGGGGGGTTCTCTAGCATACAGGAGGGCTCTTCAGGGCTTACTGGGACCCACTGGGCCACACTGGGAGCGGCGGCAGCTGCTTTTCCGCTCCCCCCGCCCCCCCCGCCCTGCTCTCTTTCCCAAAGCAGCCCAGCTGTATGGTAATACAGGCCCCGGCGTCACCGCCGGCGTCACCGCGTCCCCCGTAACCATCCCTGTCCTTCCCCCCCCAACCCCCACCCCCCCAACCCCCCCCAACCGCAGAGCCGCCCCCCGACCGCCTTCATGCTCAGCCCCAGACCCTCGCCAGCGTTCCCGGCATGACCTCGGGGACCGGGAGCTCTGCCTCCACCGTCGCCGGCGCTGCCCCCCACAATGGTGAGAACAAACCGCCCCAGGCCATCGTGAAACCCCAAATCCTCACCCACGTTATCGAGGGCTTCGTCATCCAGGAAGGGGCAGAACCGTTCCCGGTAACGTATTTCCCCCCCCCCAACCTGATCTTTATTTCTCCTTGTGGGGCTGGATTTGGGGGGGGGAGAGGCAGGGGGGGAAGCACCCACTAGTGTTTTTCTGTCACAGGTGGGGCGCTCCTCATTGCTGGTTGGGAACCTGAAGAAGAAGTATGCGCAGGAGCTGCTGGCTGAGAAACTCCCGCAGCAGGACAACACCACCACCACCGACTCCGAAATGGAGGAACCCTATTTACAAGGTAGCGCCCGGCCCCCCCAAAACGATTTCCTCGCCAAGCAGGGTACGGTAGAGCCCCACCCCCTCCCCCGCCACCTTCCCAATTTGGGGGTCCCCCACGGCTGAGCTGGTTGTGTTTCTCTCTCTGGGCGTCCCTCCGCGCCCCCCAGAATCCAAAGAAGAGGGGAACCCCCCCAAACTGAAATGCGAGCTCTGCGGCCGCGTCGACTTCGCTTACAAATTCAAGCGCTCCAAGCGCTTCTGCTCCATGGCTTGTGCCAAGAGGTAACCCCCAAAAAACCGCAGCCCCCCCTGCCAGGATCTGGACCCCCCGCTCCCCGTCCCTCACCCCCTTCCCTCCCCACAGGTACAACGTGGGGTGCACGAAGCGGGTGGGTTTGTTCCACCCCGATCGCAGCAAGCTGCAAAAACCTGGCGGTCCCCCCCACGGCCGCCGTCGGACATGCAAGGGGACGTTACCCACCCTCAGCAAAGACACCAAGAAGCAGGTGAGGGCAGGGGACGGGCAGGATTCGTCCCCAAATTCAGGGCAATGCGTTAACACGGGTGGGCTCTGAGGCCGGTGCTGCTCCGTCCCGCAGCCGCCGGTTTCTATCCCGCCGGGTTCGGTGCCTCTTTCCGTGACGGCGTCGTTGCAGCTCAACCACAGCCAAGAAGATTCGAGTCGTTGTTCGGATAATTCGAGCTACGAGGAACCGCTCTCCCCCATCTCGGCCAGTTCCTCCACATCCCGCCGACGGCAGGGCGAGCGCGACCTGGAGCTACGTGAGATGGAACTGCCCGACGTCCACGTCCGGGACCTGGCGAGCATCGGCCATCGCTTCCTCCCCAGCGAGCCCAGCAAATGGAACGTGGAGGACGTCTACGAGTTCATCCGTTCGCTGCCAGGTGAGGAATATTCGGGGACACCCCCACCAATATTTTTGGGGTTCGAGGTTGGGGGGGGGTTTGCTGAGCGTAGCCCCCTCCCCACAGGCTGCCAAGAGATTGCAGAGGAGTTCAGGGCGCAGGAGATCGACGGGCAGGCGCTGCTGCTGCTGAAGGAAGATCATCTCATGAGCACCATGAACATCAAACTGGGGCCGGCCCTCAAGATCTACGCCCGCATCAGCATGCTCAAGGACTCCTAGAGCCAGTTGGGTGGGGGGGGGGCACCCATGGGACCCCCAATCCCACTCCCCCTCCCCCCTCCAAACCTTTGCCCAGCTGTGGGGAGGGGGCTATGGGGCAGGGAGGAGGCGGGGGGAAGAGCCACTTCTGAGCACAACCCAGCCCCGGGGCAGCCCCCCTCATCTCCCCAGGGGTGTGTATATAGCCCGTAGCTATAGCGTCCCCCCGTATGGGGGGTCACCCTCTCTCCTTCTCCAGCAGGGAGGGGGGGGTCCCCACGTCTCCCCCCGTGTCCCCCATCCCCGTCCCCCCCTCCCCAAAACGGCAGGGCGAAGCAGGACGATTGCCTTAACGTGTGGGCCCCCCCACCTCCCCACCACCCCCAGATGGGATTTGGTGTACCAGCCCCAGGGGGGTGTTAGCCCCTGGGGGGGGGGGGGGGCGAGCGGTGGGGGGCAGCGTTTCGGGGTGCCTGGGGACAGAGAAGTTGTCACACACACACACACACACACCCCCTTCACATCCCCCACACTGGGTCTGGTTTGGGGGCACCTTAGTAGAAGATGGTGGCAGTGGGGGGGGCCCCCCAGGCAGGTAAGGACCCCCCCCACCCCGCCCCCGGCCGCCATGGTCTTTTTAAGAAAAGAAAAGAAAAAAAAAAAAAAGGAAAAAACCACACACAGACCCCCACCCCCTTTTTTTCCTGGGTTTTTTTTTTTGTTTTTAATAAACACCGAAAAAAAAAAAAAAAAAGAAAATCTTGGGGCCCCCCCACTTTTCCTCCTCTCCCCTGTCGTCCCACCCGTTCCTTCCTGGGTAAACTGAGGCAGCGCCTTGGGGGATGTCCCCAGGTGCCACCGAGGGGTGGTGGGATGCTCCGTGGGTGATGGGGACAGGGCTGGTGTCACCTCCCTCGTGTCACCGGGGGTGCCCCTGCTGCCTCCCAAGGGGGGGGTGGGCTGAGGTTCCCCCCCACCCTGTGCCAGCTCCCTCCTCGGGGGAGCCCAGGGTGGAGGCAGGACCCTCCACGCCTGCAGGGTGGCCCCAAAATCCCAGCCCTGGGGGCTGCGGGGGGGGCCCCAAAGTGCGTGAGATGGGGAGGGGGACAGGAGGGGACACCCACCGTGGTGATGGCACCTGTGGTGAAATGTCCCTGGAGCTGGTACCCATGGGGGTGACGTGTCCTTGGAGTTGGTGCCTGTGGTGAGGTGTCCCCAGAGCTGGTGGCCATGGTGGTGAGGTGGCCACAGAGGTGGTGGCCCCGGTGAGGTGTCACTGGAGGTGTCGACACATCCTTGGACCTGGTGCCTGGGTGAGGAGTCCCCAGAGCTGGTGGCCATGGTGGTGACATGTCCTTGAAGCTGGTGACCATGGTGGTGAGGTGTCCCCAGGGCTGGTGACCCCCCCCCCCCCCAGCCCAAGACCTGCTGATCCCCAGGGTGTCCCCAGCTCAGGCCATCGCCCCACCACCCCTGAGACGCTGATGACCCCCCCCCTCCCGTGGGGACAACTGCCCTGCTGGCTGGCAGGGTGACCCATGGCTTCACACACACACACCCCCCCCAGGGCTGTGGCCCCACCGGGACCGGGCCACCAGCATTGTTCCCACCAGGAGGTCCCTGAGGTGGCCCAGAGGAGCTATCGGCTACCAGCCCCTCAGTCACCTGTTTCCACCTTTATTGGTCTTTTTTTTTTTTTTTTTTTTTAACCTCCCACAACAAACACAACAAACCCAGATTTTTATTAAATTTTTTTTTCTTCTGTTTTATTCTTCTTTTTTTTTTTTCTTTTTTTTTCTTTTTGGGAAATGGGCACCGGTTTTGGGGGGGTTTCACTCCTTTTCGACACCGTGAACGCTCCCGGCGAGGCCACGGATTTTCACCACCCCCACCCCCACCCCCCCCCCCCGGCTTCTCTGTGAACCACAATGCAAGACAGCGGCGGGGGGGTGGGGGGGGAGGGCTTTTTTTCTTCATTTTCTCTTTTTTTTTGTTTTTCGCCTTTTTTAATAAGGTAAGAACTAGCTCTAGGGACACGTGGCCTGGATTTCCATCGAGGAAAATAAAAAAAGCCCCAAAACTTGGGGGGGAGGGGGGGGGGCGGCACAGGGCGGGGGGGGGAAGGGGAGGGGGGGTGTTAAGTGTATAAGAGGCGTATTTACACGGTATTAACATGCTGACAAAAAAGATTACAATATTGAGTATCGTACAACATCGAGGGGGGAAACGAGGAATCGGGGTGGGGGAAATAAAAAATAATGAGGGGGGGTAAAAATTAATAAACAGAAGGTAAATAAAACACCCTGGCGAAAAAAACCCAAAATAAACAATGAGTTAAGGCTTAAAAAGTGTATAAAAAAATAACACAGTTAATATCCAAAACCGGAACCAAAGAATACAGAATATAGATGAGTTTTTTGTCGCGGCTCTGCAGGGGGGGGGAGTGGCGTGACCCCCCCTCCCCGCCTCTATACATGGGTTTATGTACAGGTGCCCGGGGCCGGCAGGCACAAGGCAAAGCGATTCCTCCTCCCACCCCACCCCACCCCCCGATGGATTTTTTGGGGATCCTGGGAATAGGGGGGGATCAGATCCGGCCCCGGAGGGACGCCACTCTGCTTGCTGGCTTCTCCCTCAAAAGGCTCCCCCCCCCCCAAAAAAAAAACCAAAAATGGTTAAAAATAAACCCCAAATGTCCCCAAGGACGTGGCAGCCGCCGCAGTCCCCGGCCCGAGTCCTGTCTGCTCCCGCTGGAGAGTCCGGGGGGGGGTGCGGGGCGGGAAGGGGGGGAGAGGTGGCAGGACACCCCCCCCCGCCCCCCCAGCTTCATTTTTTGCTCCATCCACGGTTCGTTTTGGGTCTTATTTCTGTTTTTAGCAGCACCAACTTCTTGGCCAATAAATATATATATATATTTGTATCCAAAAACTGAGGAGGGGGGGCAGGGACTCACGGGAGGAGGAGAAACCTCCCCTCCCCCCGACCGCCCCCCCCCACCAAAAAAAATAAACCAAACCGCAGAGATTCAAAGTGCTCTGAAACCGTCTTTGGGTGTCACCAAACCTGTGGGGACCCGGAGCTGGCGGGGGGGGGAGCAGGGGGGGACACGGCCCCGGGCACGTCCCGCCGGGCTCCCGGCCAGGGCTGGGGTGCTGCGGGTTGGGTTTGCTTCCTCTTCCTCCTCCTCTTCCTCCTCCATGTGGGGGTGTCCTGTTTTCGCACACACATCCCCCCCCACCACGTTTTCCCTCCACCGATGCCGAAGGCGTCCCCGGTTAGATGAGGGAGATCCGTACGGGAATGCCGGGTGACTCCGTCCTCTGCGGCGAATGTTGGCTGACCAGGTGCTCCACCACGGTGTGTTTGGACATGTGCTTCATCAAATAGGTCTCCTGCGGGAGGAGGAGGAGAAGGAAAGCGATAAAGCCGGGGCTGAGGGTGTTTTTGGGGTTGGGGGGGGGTATTCCCGGTGCCCCCCCGGCTCACCGAGGTATAGGCGCGGCCGCACATGCTGCAGCAGTAGGCCTTGGCGTGCTTGATGGCGTGAGCAGAGAGGTGGATCTGCAGCGAGGCCGAGTCCGTGTACGCCCGGTAGCAGTTGGGGCACTTGTAGGGCTTGTCCTTGTTGTGCTGTCGCTGGTGAGACTGCGGAATGGCAGAGGGGGGCGGTTATGGCAGCAGCTGTACCTGTGCCCTCCCCACCCCGGGGTGTGGGGGGGCTGTCGGGGTTCCTTACCTCCCCCCCCCGCCCCACTCCCCACCACCGCTGACCCCCGGGGCGCTGACCTGGAGGTTGGAGAGTTGCGTGAAGGCCTTTTCACAGCCAGGGTGCGGGCACTTGTAGGGTCTGTCGCCAGTGTGGATTCTGGGGGGGGAGGGAGGATGCACATCAGGTCACCATCCCCTCTCCCCACGCCCCCACCAGGTGCCAGCCCCAGAGCCCCCCACCAGGGACCACGCTGTCCCCACACCATGTGGAGAGGGGTCACGCCAGGGATGGGGACCACGGCAGCCACAGCAATGTCAGTGCTTCCCCATAGGGCATGGGGGACGGGGCGGGGAGACGCGGGGCTGGGAGCCAAGGGGTTTGGAGATGATGAAGGTGTTGGAGATCATGACCATGATGGGGTCGATGAAGGCGGTGGAGCTGACAAGCGTGGTGGGGATGATGAAGGCAGTCAGGACAGTTAAGTGTGGCAGGGACAGATGAGCGTGGCGGGGATGAAGAAGGTGGTGGGGACAATGAGCGCAGTGGAGATGGATGAGCGTGGTGGGGACAATAAAGATGCTGGAGATGATGAGCGTGGTGGGGATAATGAAGGTGCTGGAGATGACAAGCATGGTGGGGTCAAGGAAGGCAGTGGGGACTGATTGCTGTGGTGGGGATGATGAGCGTGGTGGGCTCAATAATGAAGGCAGTGGAGATCACGAGCATGGTGGGGTCAATGAAGGTGGTGGAGACAAGGTGCTGGAGATGATGGGCGTGGTGGGCATGATGAAAGCAGTGGGGATGATAAAGTGTGGCAGGGATGGATGAGCATGGCAGGGATGAAGAAGGTGGTGGGGACAATGAGTGCAGTGGAGATGGATGAGCATGGTGGGGACAATGAAGGTGGAGGTGCTGGAGATGATGAGTATGGTGGGGACAATGAAGGCAGTGGGGACTGACTGGCACGGTGTGGACAGATTGGTGTGGTGGGGATGATGAGCATGGTGGGGCTGGATGAGCATTGTGGACTCAGTGAAGGCAGTGGAGATCATGAGCATGGTGGGGTTGACGAAGGTGGTGATGAGCGTGGTGGGGTCAATGAAGGCAGTGGGGACTGACTGGCATGGTCGGGACAGATTGGCATGGTGGGAATGATGAGTATGGTGGGCTCAAGGAAGGTAGCAGAGATGATGAGTGTGGTGGAGTCAATGAAGGTGCTGGAGACAAGGTGCTGGTGATGATGGGTGTGGTGGGGATGACGAAGGCAGTAGGGACAATGAGCGTGGCTTGGACAGATGAGCATGGCAGGGATAAAGAAGGTGATGGGGACAATAAGGGTGCTGGAGATGACTGGACGACGTTTGGACTCAATGAGCTTAAAGGCCTTTTCCAACCTAAATGATTCTACAATTCTGTGACGAGCATGGTGGGGTCAATGAAGGTGCTGGCGATGATGAGCATGGTGGGGTCGATAAAGGTGGTGAAGATGATGACTATGGTGGGGTTGATGAAGGCAGTGGGGATGGACTGGCATGGTGGGACAGACGAGCATGGTGGGGATGATGAAGGTGCTGGAGATGATGAGCATGGTGGGGATGAATGAGCATGGTGGGGATGAATGAGCATGGCGTGAGAGATGCTGGGTGGACGCCCCACCACCCTCTAAGGGAAGATGGGGCTGAAGGGCCTCCCTGCAGCCTCCCGTGGCCCTCTCCAGCCCCACGGTGACGCCGTGTCCTCACCTGGTGTGCTGCTGGAGGTGGGACAGCTGGCGGAAGGACTTCTCGCAGTAGGAGCAGTGATAGGGTTTGACACCCAGATGGATGCGCAGGTGCTGGGCCAGGTAGGAGGCGTTGGCGAAGGATTTGGAGCAATGGGGGCACTTGTGGGGCTTGGCCTCTGTGTGCGACTTGGAGTGGATCTGCATCTCCGACTTGGTGAAGAACGTCAAGGGGCAGACCTTACACCTAGAGAGGGTGGGGGGAGAACCCCGCAGGGACCGGGCTGGGGCTGGGGGGGGGACCCCACCATCACCCTGGCCCCCCAAGCGGGTGCGTGGGTGCCTACCTGTATGTCTTTCCCTCTTTGGCAGTCTCCCCTGAAGCCAGGATGGGATAGGGCACCACCAGGACTGGCGGTCCCGAGGGATTTTCCGCTTTGATCTTCTTACGGCCTCGTTCTGCCTTGGGTGCCCCCAGCAAGCCGTGGCCCTGGATTGTCTTTATGGAGTCGAGGAGGGGAGGGCTGGTGATTCCTGAGATTAGGGTGGGCGAGGAGGCGATGAGGCGGCTCTGGCTGGTAGAGGTGGGAGTCGATGGGGTGGTGGTCCCTGTCCCCGTGCTGGATTCGGAGGTGCTGACCGCCGGTGCACGGGAAGCCAGCCCCAATCCTGGCGGGCAAAGAAAAGGAGGGACGTTAATTTTAAAGGGGTCTACCCTCCCCTCTTCTCTCACAGCAAGATCCTAAATTGGGGGAACCCTCCCCAAAACGTTCATGGCACTGCCAGGAGCTGCTAAATCCCCCCCCCTCGCCCCCCGCTCCCTGTGACAGTACCTGTGACCGTGCTGGTGGCCGGTCGGGCGTGCAGGGCCACATCGGGCTGGGGGACGGCTTGAGGGTGGAGACCCGGGACCTGCTGCAGTTTGGGGAGGGACATGATGGACTGGCTGCTTTCAGCGGGCGAGGGGGGCACCAGGAGGGGCTGCTGGGAGGCCACGGAGGTGGGGGGCAAGTGCGGGGGTCGGATCTTCTCCGCCATCAACTGCTCCTTGATTTTGTTGATCAGGACCAGGTTGTCCAGCTGGTGGAGGGAGGGGAAGAGAAGGCAGCAAAGAGGTGGGTCAGGGGCGGAGGAGCCGACACCCGCAGCCTCCCCCCGGAGCATCCCCCACATCCGTCTGTCCTCCCTTCTCCCCAAAATCCCACTGTCCTGGTGCCAGGGAGGGGGGTCCTACCTGGCTGGGCATGGTGGGGGGGGGCGGCCAGAAGTAGGGGTTGTTGAAGCGAGGCTCCGCCATCCTGCAGGGAGAGAGGGGGGGGTGGGTTAGGGGGTGGCACCAGCCACCACAGAGACACCCCCCCCGCCTCCCCTCGGGGCTCAAACCCCACTGACACCACCATCCCCCCAAAAAGCAATACCCAGGCTCTAAAAGAGGGCAGGGAGCAGGCAGGGAGCAGGCAGGGCCAGGGAACCTCCCAAGCATCTTCCCAGCTGAAAATTCCTGCAGGATCAGGGCGACGCCGAGCACCTCAAAGACCCCAAAACACCAACAAGGATGCAGGATGCAATTTGGTGGGGGGTGGGGGGGTGGGGAGGGGGGAAGGATTTGCAGAAAAAAAAAAAAACAAGTCTCCCAAGCCCTGCAGGTATCTCCAGGAGGGATTACAGAGGCGGACGGGACGCTGCCGCAGGAGCGAGGGTGAGCATGACGACGGGCACATCAAACCCAAAGCCAACCCTGGCTGTATCCCACCCCGTCCCCTGAAAAAAGCCACCCCCAATCCCAAGTGAAGTGACCTACGATGTCGGCAGGCAGCTCGGCAGGAAAACCCGGCTGCAGCGGGGCCGGGAGATTTATAGAGACACTTAAACACGTTGGGAAAATTAATTCTAAATCCATCTTTGGGTAATAGAAAACATCTGAAAGGGGGACGGCAAGAAAACGACAGCAGCGTAACGGCCGGGCGTAAACAGGCATCGCCGCGCTGGCAAACCTTGTTACGGGGGTGTTTAAGGGTAAAGTGTATAAGGGACCCTGGTGGAATGTATAGGAGAGGTCCCCGAGGAGCTCCCGTCTGTAATATAAACCAGGCCACAGCTGGGATCCTGAGAGAAACTAGACCAGTGCCTCCAGCAAACCACGTCCCCAAAAGCCTTCGGGGTGGTGGGATTTGGGGGCAAGGTGCCTACAGCAGAGCACTGGCGGCTGGGGAAACTGAGGCACGGAGAGCCCCGGGTCACAGCTGCGCGGAGGCAGCCACAGTCCTGCGTTTGCTGGACAGGCAGCCTCCTCCGAACCATGCTGGTGTCACCCAGGAGCATCCCTGCTCCCACAAAAAAAAGCAGCCTGGGGGTGGGATGGGACGATGAGCCTTCCTCCTCCTCCTCCTCACACTCACTCGCTGCCCCTCGGTTTAAATCAGACTCCGAACTCTCTGTAGGCGGGTGGGCAGCACCCAGCAAAAGCTCCTGGTTCCACCGGGGACTTAGCACCCATACGGCCACTCCAGCCTGAGAAAGAGCCATGGGCTGGACCCCTCCAGGTTCGTTTTTGGGGGGAAACTGAGGCACGGAGCAAGGGACAGCCTGACCCTCGCAATACGGAGCAGCACGGCACAGGACAAGGCGCGCTTTTGGGGCAACTCAGACCGACGCGCCGGTGGCTGTAGGCAGCGCCAAGGAACAGGAGCCATTTCACATGGCAGACCCCAACGCCACAGCCAGGCCAGGAGACCACCCAGACACTGAGCATCCTGACCAGCTTCAGGAACTCCCCTTCCCTGCCTCGAACCATGCCATGTCACCTCCCAGCTGCCCATGCACCAAATTTTGGCTTTTTCAAGTGAAAGCGGACCCCAGATCCTCACAATATCCCCAGGCATGATTTTCCCCTGCGTTTTCTCTCCATCTGCCGTATTTACCCCCCTCTCTGTGGCGCAGGCAGGCGAAAGGCAGAGCCGGGAGTCCTGCTCCATGCCACGCCTGTGCGCGCAGAAAGGGAAATTGCTGGGGCTATTAAATGCACTTTCCCATACGCGTACACACCCGCCACCGGCTATTTTATATAGCTTATATATGTACCCGCAAGCCACCCACGTTGTGAGTTTACCCACCAGCTACGTATATATATATAAGACCGCTCGGGATGATGAACATGGGATGGGGGGCTCCGGGATGATGGCACGAGGGGCCAGTGCACTGGGAGACGGGGCCAGAAGAGGAGGTAGTGGCAGGGAAAAGCCCTCATGACGGAGGCAGGCAGGAAAGCGGGCAGCAAGCAGACAGAGAAGTACAGGCAGGAGGGCTCTGGGTCCCCCCCTGAGGTGGCCAAGGACCCCGGCACAAACCCCACTGCCCCGGCTCAGCTGGCAGCAGCCCCGCGGCGTGGGAAAACAGGAAGCCGGAGCTTTGATTAGAAAAGGGTTTTTTGGAGCTGCTCCCCCGTCACAGCAGGTGCTCTGCGACCTCCGTCCTTCCCGTCTATCTGTCCATCCATCCATCAGTCCTTCTCCCTGTCCCAAGAGCGTGCCAGGCTCCACCGGAGCCATTGGTGGCACCAAGAAGGATTGAAACCACCAGCATGACTGCCAAACCATCCCCAGGACACGGCATGAAGGGCATTTTGGGGAGGAAAGAGCAAATATCCTGTGTATCTCCCTCCCCCTGCCTCCACCTGAGGAGGTTTTATTAAATAAAATTATAAATTATTTGCAAAACCACTGCACTCAGAGCTTGATGAACCTGCCCAGAATAAAGACGAAAGAAATGGTTGGCGTGCCCCAAAAAAAATTCCTGTTCCTGTCCCAATTTAACATTACAAATTGTGCGGTATTTTATAGGGAGCGGAGGGAGCGGCTTCCCCCTCTCCCAGGGCTGGGATGGCTGGGGGAGGGAGCGGGAGGGGATATAAAGCAGATGGAAAAGAAAAAAAAAAAAATATAAAAAGTCCCTTTTTCTATATTCTCAGCTAACTATGAAAAATGGAAGCTGACATGCAGCAAAGAAAAAAAAAAGAAGAAAATCCATTAAAATGGAAATTATGAAGGGTGGGGAATGCTGCAGCACGTCTCCCCCCGGCTCTGCGGGACCCAGCTCTGCAGGGCAGGGGGGGCAAAGGGGGCACGTTAGGACTCTCCATGTCCCCCAAATTTTGGCCAGGCAGGGGGAACCCCACCCCCCAGGTAACAGATCTCCAGCAGCACGGGCTCCTGTGATCCAAACCACAGGGTGGGAGAGCCCTGGCATCCTCCACAGGCACCAGATTTGGCCAACTCTTGCTGAGGGGATGCCAAAGGTTATCCCAGGGGACAAGGGTGGGTGCAAAAAGCATCACAGCCGCCCAAGCAGGCACGGCTGGAGGAGAAGGATGTTGGAAGAGCAAACAGGAAGATGTGTGGAGCCCCAAAAACAGGGGCTGAACCCCGAATTCCCACAGAACGGCACGGTACCCGGCATCGCCGCTCAACTGGGCGAAGGGGGGAAGCGGCAGCATCTCAGGCGACCCTAAAAAGACACAAAAATCATCCCCTCCGCACCCACGGGGAAGGAAGAGAGCGTGAGAAGCCGGCAAGCCAGGGCAAGGGGGGATGCCGAAGGGGAAAGGGGTGCGGCGGCGGCAGCGAGGGGTCGGCGGTGGCGAGATATGGTCAGACGCCAGTGTTTTGGTACTCACAGGCTGGCCTCAGAAGCCAGGTGGCCGCAGCTGCCTGGGGAGACGTGTCGATGAGGCTCCAGATTGATGGGAGGTAGATGATGGCACGGGTGGGCACGAGCTCACTAGAGCCTTCCAACTTCCTACCCAACTGCCGCTAAGTCAAGCTACAGTTCTCTAGGGAACGCCTCTACCTTGGCAGCCCTCTCTGTCTCGCCTTCGCTGAAATAAAAAGAAACAAGAGATTTCTTTTCACGGCACCGCCAAAAGAAAGGGGGCAGCTCCCGGGTACCGGCAACCCTGAGGACGGCGAACGATCACCGACCCAGTACAGCCAGCAAACGGGGTGAGTGGGAGGCGAGGGGAGGGATTTGGGGTGACCGGAGCGGTGGTCGGAGTGCCTAAACATGCCCAGGACCGAGTGAGAAGCCGAGCCCTTGGTGCCCCCAACTGCAGCGTCCTGTTCCCGAGGGTCCCGGCGAGAGCATCGGGGCAGAGATCCCCCCTCCCCATGCCAAGCGGCGAGCGCAGGAAAGCCGATGGCGGCCCAAGACGGCGCAGCGGGTGACAGCCAAGCAGAGTGGAGGTCCCCTGCATGTTAACCCCCCTCCCCCCCCCCAAATGCCAGCACGCCCTCACCACCATGGGACAGACGGGGGACAGTGACGCTGGCGTAGCCATGTCCCTGCCACCTCCCGTGGCTGGGCGAGGGCAGAACCTGGCTCTGCCCTGCACCATGCCTCAGTTTCCCCCAAAAACACGAGGCCACAGCCCCTCTCCCCCCACAAGGACAGCCTTCCCCCCATGTGCAAGCGGGGTTTGCCTGGAGCAGGAGGGTTTTTCGAGGGAAAGCGAGTGCCCCTCAAAAACCCCATCCCAGAGCCGCCGGAGTGGGAAGCGGCATCCGGCACATCCCGCTTCCATCCTTGGGGAACCCGCATCCCTCCCCACTCAGATTGTACTCATCCAGGAGGGATTTACCCCAAAGCAGAGGTGGCAGAAGGCAGGCGAGGCCAGGGAAGCAGGAACGACGGGCGAGACCCGAAATCCCCATCGCTCGGGGAGGGGGGGCAGACTGCGCGCCAGAAGAATTCACCCAAGATGGAACCAATTAAACCCCACGTTTCCGCCCCCCGAAGGGCCGTTAACTGGTGTTTCTCCTTCGGATTTTCAGCAAAACCAACCCAAAATGAGCCCTGGCATAAACCCCATCCTGGTATGGGGGTCCCTGCACGGGAAAGGGGGTGTGCGGGCAGAGGGACAAGGAGCCAAGTACCGGCGTGAAGAAAAAAGGGGAGGCAAAGCCACGCTGGGGACCACCAAGTTGTGCCCCCCACCCCGAGGATGAAGGAGGGGGGAACCAGGGAGGCAATGCTGCCAAAAGATGGGGGCCGAGGTGGCGCAACCCCAAATCCTTGGGGTCGAAACACCATCTGTCCATCCCATCACTGATGGGACCTACTGAAGGGGACACGGGGACAGCCCACAGGGAAACCCGGCACCTGTGGGGTGACGCTCGCGCCAAACATGGGGCCCATGTCCCCCAGAAATCACACCGTTCCCCAGCGCTGGGGTGGGGTTACCTGCTCCCCCAGACCCCCAAATACACCCACCCCCCTAAAAGAGACCAGCTGGGCACTCCACAAGGCAAAGCTGGCACCCACAAACCAGCCAGCTCAGGGTGCAACCAGCCACCCCACGGTAGCAAGGGGGCGCGTGGAGAGCACCCACAGGTGACGCTGCATGCCGGCGGGTGGGGAAACCGAGGCACGGGTGGCTTAGCAGGGGTTCGCCCCGAGGACATAGCGAGCACGCACCGAATCCAACATGCACTTGTCATGACATCGCACCCACCGACCAAAAATCCACATTTTTTTAAGGGGAAAATAAATAAGGTGGGGGAGGTTCGAAGGAGAAAAAGATTATTTTACACACATAAATACACATATCTTAAAATGGAAATTTCAAGTGGTCACACTTACGCCATGAGTGGGGTCCCCTCTGCCGCTGGATCCAGTCCCCTCCCCGCAGAGGGTGTGGGCAGGTGGCCCCCTGCACCCCCCAAAATCCCCCAGGGAGGGCCAGAATCTGCCCCCACTTATATATAAATACTTATATGCACATTATAATACCTATATTATTATGTGCATATATATAATATTTATATGCATATATATAATTTCATGCATACACATATTAAGCATATATACATTAATTTACACTGTAAATATATATATATGTATAGGGTTTTTTTTCTCCAGACCCCTCAATAAAGCCGGCATGCCCACCTCTGCGAGTACTGGCGTTGCTTCCCCTTATCCGCGTCCATCTCCAGCTCTAGCTGAGACCGGGTGCTGCACGCGGGGCGTTTTTCTACGGGGGGACAAGGAGGACAACTTCACACACCCCGAACCCACCGCCAGTCCCCGGCGCGCGAGATCCCAGAGCGGAGGAACAAAAGCGAAGCGGCTCCGACCTACCCGACCCGTGGGAACGTGGGGTTTTTCCTGAAAATAGAGAGAGAAAAAAAAAAAAAAGAAAAAAAAAAAAGCAATGTTTTGTTTTGTTTTGTTTTTTTAGCCCAGCTCACCCCCAAGCTGCCTGCAAAGCTGAGGGATGGGGAACTGGCTGGAAAATCGGGGTTGAAATCCATCCCCTCGCCCTGGACCCTCCGCCTCTCAGCAAATTGCACGCCGGGAGGAACCGAAAACTTTTTTACCTCTCTGCTAAAATATCACTTTATAATCTCAAAGGCCTTGGGCTCAAAGCCGCTATCGCCCGCTCCATCCTCCCCAGATTAAAAAACCCGGCTGATGTCCCAAGGACCGCGGGGCCGGGTGAAAAAGAAAAAAAAAAGAAGGAGCATCCTCCAACCTTGCAGGGTATTTGCTGGAGAAAAAGAAACAAAATCGGCAAATTAATCATTCCTGGGTTAAAACGCATCTTCGTCCGGCTTCGCCACGACCACGCCGGCTCTAAGCTCCCCCCCGGGCCCCCGACGTGGCCGGGAGATTATGGATATATAAATAGTATATGGCTAAATATACGTCCAGGCAGACAGACAGACCTCTCTAAGCACCGCCACGGAAATTTGGGTCCCTCGCTAAGGCTGCCGCATTCCTGCCAAAGCGCGATGCAAAAATATTCCCCCGTTAGACCTTCCAGCCAGCGAGACCACTTTCTAGACAAAACCGGTTAATGCGGAAAGAGAGGAAAGGAAGAAAAAGGGGGGGGGGAGGAATGAAAATTATAATAATAATAATAACCACCCCCCCGCGCTTCTTCCGCCACCCCCTGTGTTAAGAAAAAAGCCATGAATAAATAAAGCAAATGCCCCCCCCCAACATGCAACATCCACAAAAATAGGTACGTTCAGCTGCAATTAACTTTTCCATTAGACCATCCAGAGGGAGAGAAAAAGACAAAATCCAGCAAAACGGGTATTTTCCTGGATGTCCCCCTCCTTTTTCCCCCTTCCCCCCCCTTTTTCCTTCTTCTTCCTCCTCGGCGAAGTGGGGGGGGGGGGTGGTAAAAATAAAATAGTAATAATAATAAAAAAAGAGGTGAAAAAAGGCGAAGTTTGGCGTTAAGTGAAGTTGAAATCCTCGACCTGGGAGGGGAGATGGTGGGGGGGGTGGCCTTCTTTTTTTTTTTTTTTTTTCAGACAAAAAGGCCGGGGGATGGGGATGGAAGGGGGGGTTTGGGGGGGGGGTGGCCCGGCCGGGAGCTTCCCCCCCCCGCTTCATCCGCCGCCTCTCCCACATTCTCAGACGGTTTTATTAAAATTCGCAGACAAAAGGAAAACAAAAATGGCAGCCCCGGCTTATTTTTAAAACGCTAGGACGGGGACGCCATATTCTGCAGATCTGCGAGGAGGGGAAGGAGGGGGGGTGAGGAAAAAAAAATGTAAAAAAAAAAAAGAATAAAAAATAATTTATAAAAAAAAAAACAAAACCCAAAACGCAGCGCGGGGGGGGGGGGGGGTGCGGCCGTGTCGTCGTCCCCCCCCCGCGCGTACCCGGGGTGAAGGGGGGGGGGGTGCGGGAGGGGGTTGAGGTGTTTTGGAGGGATGGATGGGGGGGGAAGGAAGGGAAGAGGGGGGAAAAAAAAGGGGGGGGGGGGTAAAAAAAAAAAAGACACTTCCTATACCAACAGCCATGCTGCCCCCGCCGCGTCCCGCCGGCTCCGCCGCACGGAGGAAGATGGGCGCCCCGCGCCGCCCGCCCGCCCCCGCGCCCGCCCCCGCCCCCGCCCGCCCAGCCCCGGGACGCGGCGGGCCCGGCCGCCGGCGCCGCCTTCAACCCCCCCCGCCTCGTTAGCCGGGGGGGGGGGGGGGTGGGGTGGACGGGGAGATTCGGGGGGGTCCTACGGGGCACTGGGTCCTCAGGTCCTCCGCGGTCTCCCCCCAAATCTCCTCAGAGGCCCCCCCCCCCCCCCCCAGATCTCCTCAGCCTTCCCAGGTCTCCTCAGCCCCCCCCTCGTTCTCCTCAGCCCTCCCTGGATCCCCTCAGCCCCCCCGGATCCCCTCAGCTCCCTCAGTTCTCCTCGGCCCCCCCATCTCTTCAGCACTCCCAGGTCTTCTCAGCCCCCTGATTCCCCTCAGCTCCCCGACTCTCCTCGGCCCCCCCAATTCTTCTCAGCCCCCTTGGATCCCCTCAGCCTCCCCTGATTCCCCATACCCTCCCCAATTCTCCTCAGCCCCCCCGGATCCCCTCAGCTCCCTCAGTTCTCCTCACCTCTCCCCCAATCTCTTCAGCACTCCCAGGTCTCCTCAGGCCCCCCCGATTCTCCTCAGACCCCCAATTCTTCTCAGCCCCCTTGGATCCACTCAGCCCCCCCCCCCGATTCCCCACAGCCCTCCAATTCTCCTCAACCCCCCTGGATCCCCTCAGCCCCCCCAATTCTCCTCAGACCCAATGTCCCCTCAGCCCCCCCCCCAGTTCCCCCCAGCCCTTCTCTCTGCCTCTGTAGCCCCATAGGCCCCGTCAGGGTGTCACCCCCCACTTTGTCCCCCCCCAGCCCCTTTGTGGGTCTCTGCAGCCCTCCTCGGGGACTCTGACCCCCCCAGTCCTCCCAGTACCTCTTCTGTCCCCCAAGGGTCTCCCCCATTTCCCTAGGGGCTCCCCAGCCCCTCTCAGGGTCTCCCTCCCATCTCAGGGTCTCCCCATCCCCTCTGTGTGTCTCTGCAGCCCCCCAGGGTCTCCCCAAACCCCTCAGCTTTGGCAGCCCCTTGGGCCTCCCTGTTTGTTTTCTCCTCCCCACTTCCCTTTTGGGGATAATCCCTTTTTTTAAAAAACGTAAATTTATTTATCTGGTTTTTTTATCATTTTATCCATGTGTCCCCCATCTCAGCCCCATGCCCTAAATCAGCAGATACAGCCCATAGGGGAAGGAAATGGGGGGCAAATTCCACCTGGTTCCCTTCCTTCTTCCCCAAGGCCCAGGGGATGATGGTGCTTCTGCGTTTCCAATTTAAAAATAATGAAAAAAAAAATCAAACCGGGATTTTTTTCACACTTTCCCAAAATGCTCCATCATGGAGGGTGATGGAGAGGAGAGGGGTGCCCTGAACGGGCAGAACCATAATTAACAAATCCAACGATGCCTCCAAGAGAGAGGTGGGGAATGGGGAAGGACCAAGGTTGGGATGGGATGGGATGGGATGGGATGGGATGGGATGGGATGGGATGAGCTTCCAAGAGGTCTCCACCAAGGTGTGGACATCCATCTGCAACTGCCCTGGACATCTCGTGGTTTGGGATGAGCTTCCAAGAGGTCCCCACCAAGGTGTGGGCATCCATCTGCAGCTGCCCTGGGTGAGTGGAGGGGCATGAAGAGTCTGGGGAAGGTCCTGGCCAAGGTGATGGTGCTGGGGCAGAGGTGCTGTCACCCTCCCCACCCAGTGACCTCTCAGGTCTGGCCATGTCCCCTACCCACGTCCCCACCGCTTCTTTAGCACCACCAGCAGCTAGCTGGCCTGAGATCCCCCTATCACCCAACATTTCTCCATCTTGGAAGGTCCCCAGATCCATTAATTATCCATGACTTAACCGAGAACCTGAGCCAGCAGCTCGAAAACTCCCCTTTTATCTGATTTTCAGATGTTGACACCTAGCAGTTGTCACTCAACACTGGTGTCACCCCAAAACAGGACACCAGGAGAGACTGGAACATCTCGCAGCTTCCCTGATGTCCCTTAA
This sequence comes from Haliaeetus albicilla, assembly GCF_947461875.1. Taxonomy (NCBI): domain Eukaryota; kingdom Metazoa; phylum Chordata; class Aves; order Accipitriformes; family Accipitridae; genus Haliaeetus; species Haliaeetus albicilla. The sequence continues at coordinate 46,008,166 of NC_091486.1, forward strand.
GCCACCGGTGTTCATCCCCGATGCCACCAAGTTCCCCCTTCTTGGGTTTATTTTCATTGGTGCTTTCACTTCTGCCGCAGTGCCGGGGCTTTTGGCTGCTGGGATTTTTTTTTTGCCGTGATTATGAAACTAGTGGTTTTAAACCTCTGCACCATTTTAAGTGATTCTTGACTTCTGAGGGGGTTGTCCAACCCCAAATCTGCAGTGGGAGGACACAGTGTGGGTCACCCCTAAGTTTTGGGGGAGTCCATCAAGGTTCGGTGAACATCTGGGACCGTCCTTGTTGAGACTGGCTAAGATAAGCAACGCTCCGGGCTTTTTTTCCGACCCTACGTTGGGTGGATTTAATCTTGGGTGTGGGAAAGGGGCCCCTTTCCTGGGGAGGTGGTTGGTATGCAGGGATAAAAAAAAAAAAAAAAAAATAAAACCGTGCCCGTCTCCATCCTGGGTTGCAAAATGGAGGAAATAAGCACTTGCCTTCCAAAAAAATATGGTTCCAAGGCTGGTTTTGCCCCTGGGATAGATCCGACCGCGATTAAAAGGAGGAGAAAGCAGGAGCGGAGGTAAACCACCACCGTAAATCACCGCCGCGGAGGTTTCGGCAAAGCTGCGGGGCCGCTACACCTGTGCGCTCCCCCCTGGAACGGTGGCTCCTTCTTATTTCGGCATCACCGTGAAGCCGGATCCGTCCTGCACAGCGCCGGGGCTTTGTAAATCCCCTCCGGTTGACTCGCTGGAGAAAGGGAGATGTTTATGGAGGGCAACCTGGGATGTCCCAATGGGAAAACGTGTTCCCCGAGGGGTGACGTGGGGCTCCCAGCCAGCTTTTTCAGTGTCCCCAAAGTCTTTGTCCCCGACTGTGGGACACCAGGCAGGAAATCCTTTGGGAAATGCCTCTCTGAAACTCCTCTGTCCCGACCGCCCGCTCGTTTCCTTCACAAGAAATCCCTCGTCTGCGATAAAAAGCTGGTGAAAGCATCCACTGCCTGCCCTGGAGGAGGTTCCACCGTGATGGGTGGGCATGCCGGGTGTTGGTAATGCCGGCGTTCCCAGTGCTGCTTGGGCCAGACAGGTGAAAATCCTCATTCCCAGCTTCTCGGGGTTAGCGAACCCATAAAGTGGGTTTTTCACCCCGGATTCGCGGTGATCAGGAGGGCCGGGTGCCGAGGTCCTCGCTGACACTGGCATTAAGCCAGTGGAGGTTTTGGGGTGTTTGGGGGGTGGGGGGGAGCAGAAAGAAGGTACGTGAGTTTCCCTTCTCCCTGCAAATGGGAGGGCCGTTTGGTTCTAATTAGGTAATGAGTTAATTAGGATTAATTAGTTAATGTTTGCAAAGCACTTAGGAGATGAAAAGTGCCAGCGTGGGGCGGCTTTGTGCATCCTCAGTGCTCTTCCTGGAGGGGTTGCGGGGACTTTGGCTAAACTCCCCTCCCCGCAGCACCCTTAGGAGGGGGATCCTTAAACCAAGCCTAGCCAGGCCTGGCTTAAACCCCGGCAAGCCGATGGGCTCCAGTAACAGGAGGTCTCAAAAGGCGAGGGACGCTCCCGGTGCTCCGCCTTGGCTCTGGCGAGGGGAAAAGCTGTGCTGGGATGGAGGCACGCATACCGAGAGCCAAGCAGGCACGTCGCAGCGTGCCTATCCCGCCGGCAGCGCCGTTTCATCCGGCAGTGGGGGGAAAATTCCAGCACTGCGGATCAGGGGCCTCCCTTCCCGCCAGCATCCTGCCGGCAGAGCCGGCACACGCGGCACACGTGGGAAGGAGCCCGGTTTTCCCTGCCCGGCGGGTGCATCACCGCACTTTGCCGGATCACCCAGACCCTTGCCTCATCCTGGCATCCTCCGGCATACTAGAGCCGGGGCACAGAAGTGGTTGTGTACCCCCCAAAAAAACCTGGGAATCAAGGCACATCGGAACCCCCCCACTGGGGGTCACACCGGGGTTACTGGGAGGTAACAAAGCCAATTTACTAATTAACCAGGATTAATTTCCCTGTTTGCCCAAACACACCCACCCTGTGGTTTCCCTTCATTGCCTAACGAGCCACCGGAATGAACGAAGGCAATCCCGGCTGACCGCCACGTGGTCCAGCGGGACGATGCTCTTCTGTCGCCCAAATTTCCCAGGGTCTTTTGGCCACATGCTTGGCATACAAATTAAATAATAACCCGTTAACGACCTGGGATGAGACCCCTCCAGCCCTGAATCTGAGCAGAGCTGGATTTGGGGTGAAAGGGGGGCTTTTTTAGTTTGGGGGTTTTTTTCTCCTCTGGCAAAGCTGGCCCAATCCCTGCTCACCAGCGTGGCAAAATTTGATGATATAATTTCAGCCGTTCCTCGGTCCCCAGTGAGTTCCAGAGGGGAGACAAAACCTGAATTCCTAATGCACAAAACCAAGCAGAAATAAAACCAAACCCAAGTGGGGGTTTTTGGGGGGCTTTTGGCAGGGGGGCGGCTTTTTCCAAGCTTTTGGGGCCTGTCAGGAAGTGGAACAGAGTGGTTATTCCCTGAAAGGAGGAGAAGGGATGTGGGGGGGGATACCCGGGTTGTGCTGGGGGGGGGGGAATGGAGAAAAAGCGAGGTGCTGGCAGGCAGAGCAGGGCGATTCAGCGGCAAAACCCGAAGAGTTTGTTCCCTTTGGCTCCCGGCCCGGTGTTCACGCCGCCTCTGAAATATGCAGCTTAACACCCCCCCCCGGGAATTTTGTGTGTGTGTGTGTGTCCCTGCCCCACCATCACCTCCATTCTCCTGGCCCCAGACCCCTCACGCCCTGCCCACCGTCCCCCTCCTGCCCCAGCCTTGGGGGGACCCATCCTCTGTCTTGCTTGGTCCTCCAAGGGGGGAGCGAATGGGTCCCCAGGGGGCTTTTGGGGGGGGGGGGGAAGCCTTGCCGTGGGGCAGCCGGTGCTGGCAAAGCCCCCCAGTCCCCATAGGTCCCCATAGGCCACCGTGGCCGAACATCACGGTGACACGGGAGGGGACAGTGGAAACCTGCCACCCAAAACTCCTCTCAACGTGATTTTTTGGTCAAATTGGTAAAATTTGGGGGGGGAAGGTGTTTTCTCAGCAATACCTGTGCCAGTGCCACCTGTGGTCCCCCCGGGTCCCCCGTTGCTCTGCCAGGGGGCGGGATGGGGGCAGCGCTGGTGGGCACAGAAAGCTGGAGGAGGGGGGGTGGACAGATGGACGGACGGAGGTAGCCAGCGCTGCGGCCCCTTTAAGCACCCCCCCAAAAAACGCTGCCGCGGCCCCTTTAAGAGGGCCCCCCCCCCCCCGCAGGCGGGCGGTGGTGTGCGCCGGTGGGCTGTGCCGCGCGTTGGACAATGGGGCGGGGGCGGCACCACTGTGGCTGCGGGGGGGTGGTGGTGGAGGGGGTGGGCAGGAAGTGCCGCGCGGCCCCGCCCCCTCCTCCTCGCCCACCCCCCCGCCCGTCGCGGCGGGGCGCGCTGTGAGGCGGTGGCGGGATCGTTCCCCCGCCCCTTCCCGGGAACCGGGCACCGGCACCGCCGGCGGCTGGGTGAGGGCAGTGGGCGCCGGCGGTTGGGGGAGGCGGGGGGGCAACCGCGGTCTTGGCGGGGGCCGGTCTCGAACCTGGGTTCTTGGTGGGGCGCGGAGCGGGGGGCGGTCTCGAACCCGGGTCCTGCCGGGAGCGGGAGGGAGGGGGGGGGGGCGGTCTCGAACCCGGGTGCCCCCGTTGCAGCCTCCCGGTAGCCTCACTCCCGGTCCCCCCAATAATTCAGTCTCACCCCAGGCCCCCCCGTTGCAGCGGCTCCCCTGGGTGTCCCCGTTGCAGCCTCACCCCCGGGCTCCTCCGTATCATCTTCCCCCCCAGCCCCCCCCATTACAGCACCCCGGGTCCCCCATATCAGATTCACCCCCGGTTCCCCCCTATTGCAACCCCAGTGTATTGGCCCCCCCGGGCTCCCCCGTGTCACCTTCAGCCCCAGTTCCTCCCGTTGCAACGCCCCCAGCCCCCCCAGTTGCATTCTGGCTCCCTCGCTCCCCCCCCCATTGCAATGCCCCAGCTCCCCATTGCATCCTGACCCCCAATTCCCCTCCACTGCAACCCTCCCAGCCCCCCCGCATTGCCACCCGACCCCCAATTCCCCCCCATTCCATCCCCCTTCTCCAACCTCCTCATTAGCAGCCTCACACCCAGGCCCCCCATTTTCGCCCCCATCTCCCCCCTGCCCCCAGGATCCCCCTTTACCATCTGCCCACCCCCCCCAGCCTCTCCCCCAGCCCCAAGCCATGGCTTGCAGCCTGAAGGACGAGCTGCTCTGCTCCATCTGCCTGAGCATCTACCAGGACCCGGTGAGCTTCGGCTGCGAGCACTACTTCTGCCGCCGGTGCATCACCGAGCACTGGGTACGTCAGGAACCCCAGGGCACCCGTGACTGCCCTGAGTGTCGCCGAACCTTCACCGAACCCACCCTGGCCCCCAGTCTTAAGCTGGCCAACATCGTGGAGCGTTACAGCGCCTTCCCCTTGGATGCCATCCTGGGTGCCCAACGCAGCCCCTTCCCCTGCAAAGACCACGAGAAGGTCAAGCTCTTCTGCCTCACTGACCGCGCCGTTGTCTGCTTCTTCTGCGATGAGCCCGCCATGCACGAGCAGCACCAGGTCACCAACGTGGACGATGCTTTCGAGGAGCTGCAGGTGGGTCCATCCCTCCCTCCCCATGGAGTATCATCCTTCCAGGATTCTCTGCCCTGAGCTGCTCCCCTCGGCTTTGTTCATCTGTCCCCTCTTGTCTCGGTGTTAGCTCCTGTTTGTCTGTCTCTATACCCCTTCCGTCCCCGTCGGGGTCAGCCCTGTGGCTTCCTCCTGGCTGGCTGTCTGTCCATCAAACCACACGCACTTCTTCAGCTGCCCCCATGGGATTCCCCCCTCCTCCATCCACATTGGGGTTCCTTGAGGACCCCCAAACCAGCCGGCCATGCACCCCCATGGATCTGCTGAGCTGCTCCCCAAGTAGGACCCCCCCCGCAAGCCATTACCTCCCCCCCAGCTCTGCCTTGGTCAGGACTCTGGTGCCGGCAGGAACCAACTGTGCCCCTGCCACACCCCACCCCCTGCACCCCCCTTTCCCACAATCCCTGTAACCCCACAGGCTGGGTTTTGGCAGGAAAGCTGCCTGCTGGGATCCCTTTTTTCCCCAAATCCCCTATTTTATAGTTTTTTTTTTCAGCGGGAGCTGAAGGAGCAGCTCCAGGGGCTGCAGGAGAGTGAGCGCGGTCACACTGAAGCCCTGCACCTCCTCAAACGGCAGCTGGCCGAGACCAAGGTATGAGTGGGGATGTGGCTGTGCCACCCGATAGCACCCCAGCCCCGAGCCTTGCCGACCTGATTTTGGGACCTCCAAAGACCCCAGACCCCACAGTTTCATGGATCTGCCACGTTTTTCCCTTTTCCCGTACCCCAAAACCCACTGGCAGGTTGATGAAGCTGCCCGTCAGGCTGCTCAGCCCTCTTTTATTTCTTTCAGGGGTGCTTTTATTTATTGTTTTAATTAATTTTTATTTTATATTTATCTCCTTCTCCTTGCTCAGGGGTTCAACTTTCATCGAGGTTCAATTTTCTCTCCATCCCCGCCAGTGACAGGGTTTTTCTTTTAGGTTTTCTGTAGGGATGTGGGGTCAAATATCCATCCTTGGATGCTTGGAGCTTCTGGAATTGAGTTAACGGGGCTGTAGGGGTTTATTTTGGGAGTTATGGATTCATGGAGGGGTCAGGGCAGGTTTGGGGGGTCCTGACACCCACCTGCACCCCAAAAGTCCTCAGCCAAGAGCCTGCGGGTGACTATCGGGGAGGCTTTCGAGCGGCTGCACCGGCTGCTGCGGGAGCGGCAGAAGGCGATGCTGGAGGAGCTGGAGGCGGACACAGCACGGACGCTGACCGACATCGAGCAGAAGATCCAACGCTACAGCCAGCAGCTCCGCAAGGTGCAGGAGGGCAGCCAGATCCTCCAGGAGCGCTTGGCTGAAGCCGACAAACACGTCTTTTTAGCCGGTGTTGCGTCCCTTTCCGAGAGGTGGGTGACACCGGGGTGACACCCTGGTCCTCCATGTCGTCCTCTCCTCTTCTCCAGCATCTCTCCTTCGCAGGCTGAAGGGGAAGATCCATGAGACCAACCTGACCTACGAGGACTTTCCCACCTCCAAATACATGGGGCCACTGCAGTACACCATCTGGAAATCCCTTTTCCAGGATATCCATCCCGGTGAGGGGTGCAGTGATGGGCTGGCTGCGGGATCGGGGGGGGGGTTGCTGGTGAGGGATGGGGATGGGGACGTCACCAGTGAGGAGTGGGGAGGACAGGGACATCACCGGCAAGGAATGGGGATGTGCTGGTGAAGGATGGGGTTGCGCTGGTGAAGGATGGAGTGTGCCGGTGAAGGATGGGATTGCGCTGGTGGCATTCTCGGCACCATGGTGGTTGATGCTTGTCCCTTCCTTGCCCCACGTCCCTCCCAGTGCCGGCAGCCCTGACGTTGGATCCTGGCACGGCTCACCACCGCCTCATTCTCTCCGATGACTGCACCATCGTGGCCTACGGCAACCTGCACCCCCAACCGCTGCAGGACTCCCCCAAACGCTTCGACGTGGAGGTCTCGGTCTTGGGTTCAGAGGCGTTCGGCGGCGGGGTCCACTACTGGGAGGTGGTGGTCTCCGAGAAGACCCAGTGGATGATCGGTTTGGCCCACGAAGCTGTCACTCGCAAGGGCAGCATCCAAATTCAACCCAGCCGAGGTTTTTATTGCATCGTCATGCACGATGGTAACCAGTACAGCGCCTGCACCGAGCCCTGGACCCGGCTCAATGTCAAGAGTAAGCTGGAGAAGGTGGGGGTCTTCCTGGACTACGACAAGGGGCTTCTCATCTTCTACAATGCTGACGACATGTCCTGGCTCTACACCTTTCGGGAGAGGTTTCCCGGCAAGCTCTGCTCTTATTTTAGCCCCGGGCAGAGTCACGCCAATGGGAAGAACGTCCAACCCCTCCGGATCAACACTGTTCGCATCTAACAGGGAGGGGGGATTCGTCTCCTGGGGTTCGGCGTGTGCCCCATCTCCCCCCCCTCCCCGCCCCTGGGTGTTTTCCCACTGTTTGGTGGAGGTTTCGGCTGATCCTGTCCCAGGAACTGCCCCCGGTGCTGGACAGGATCTGGCCTTTTTGCCCCCCTGTCCCCCCTTCTCTCTGTCCTGTGCTTCCAGGAGGGTCCCGGCGCTGGGGGGGCGAGGGGGGGTCCGGGCTGCTGCAATAAAAGGATTTGGAGAGAAGGGGCCAGGTAGTGGAGAACCACTGGGCGGAGGGGGTGATGCTGGCATGTGCCATACGGCACCATGGCATGCTATGCCGTGCCATACATGCTGCACTGTGCCGTGGTGTGCTGTGGCGTGCCACGCCATACGTACTGTGCTGTGCCAGATTTATGGCACTGTGCCATGCCATATGTACTGCGCCACGCCATGCCGTACGTGCTGCACCATGCTATGGTGTGCTGTGGCATGCCACGCCATACGTACTGTGCTGTGCCAGACTTACAGCACCATGCCATGGTGCACCATGCCATGCCATATGTACTGCGCTGTGCCATGGTGCGCTCTGGCGTGTCATGCTATACGTACTGTGCCATGCCATATTTATGGCACTGTGCCATTGTGCACAATGTTGTGCTGCGCCGTACGTACCATACTGTGCCGTGGTGCACCATGTTGTGGTGTGCTGTGCCATGCTGGACGTACTGGGCCGCGGTATGCCGTTCCATATGTGCTGCACCGTGCCATGGTGGACCGTGGTGTACCATGCTATAGGTTACTGCCCCGTCCATACCGTGCCATGCTATACCATGCACTGTACCTCAGTGCACTGTGCCATGCCGTATGTACTGCCCTGTGCTGTGGTGCACTGTGCCATACTGCACTGTGCTGTGCCACGCTATACGTACTGCTCCATGCCGTGGTGCGCCGTGCCATGCCATGCTGTGCTGTGCCGTGCCGGATGTGGTGCCCGTGCTGTGCCATGGTATACTGTGTGCCACACTGGCAGAGCCCTGGGGACACTGGGACAGGTCCATATAGGGGATGCTGCCTGCGTATAGGAGTAGTTCCTGTATAGGGGGTGCTGCCTATGGGGCTGTGCTGTGGGGAGGGGTTGGGCTGGGGGAGGTGTATGTATATAGGGGGGACACGACGTGGAGAGCAGGGCTGTGCTTCAGGGCCCTGCACGTGTGTCAGGCTGTGTAGGGGCTGGGCTGTATAGGGGGTATGATGTATAGGGGTTGTCATGTATATAGGGGTGGGCTATACAGGGGATGTGATATATAGGGGGGGGCTGTATAGGAGGTGGGCTGTCCAGGGGCAGGGCTATGTAGGAGGTGGGCTATACGGGGGTATGATATATAGGGGGTGTGATATAGATATATGGGACAGCGGCATAGATCTATAGGGGCAGCGGGGGAATGGGGGGCCCCGCCGCAGCTCCCCTCCCGCCCGCCAGGTGGCGCTGCTGTGACCCGCCGTCCTCTCGACGGCTCCGCTTGGGCGCGCGGCGGCCGTAGCCGGCGCATGCGCGCTGCCCACATTCCCCCCTCCATCCCCATCCGCGCAGGCGGCGCTTTCGCGCGTGCGCCGCAGGCCGGGCAGCCGCGCGCCGAGAGGGCGGGGCCCCGCCGCCATCTTGCCCCGGGCACTGCCCCGCCGGTACCGGTGGGGGGGGCGGGGAGGTGCATTGAGGGGAGCCGGGGGCTGTGGGAGCGGGGAGGGGGCTATGGGGTACGGGTGGCTGTGGGGGTGTGTTGTGAGACGTGGGGGGCTGTGGGGAGGGAGCGGGGTTTGGGGGGCTGTGGGACAGGGCTGTCTGTGGGGCTGGAGGGGGCTGTGGTGCGTGGGTGGCTGCGGGGTGTCGTGGGGCCGGTGAACGGGGGCGCTGTGGGGGCAGATGGGGCAGCTGAGGGGGCTGGGGGACATGGGGGGGGAGTCTGTGGGGCTTAGGATGCCTGGGGGGTTGGGGGGGGGTTCTTGTGGGTCTCCGGGTGTCAGTGGGGGGCTCCTGTGGGACCCTAAGTTGGCTGGGGGGCGTTATGGGCCGTGGGGGGGCCGTGGGGCAGGGGTGGAGCAGCAGGCCCAAGGGGGCTGTGGGCCCCGGAGTAGGCGTGGGGGGCTGTTCGTGGGGCTGAGGGCAGTGAGGAGGAGCAGCGGGGCTGGCAGAAGAGAGGGTGGCCCTGGCATGACCCCCCACTCCCCCTCCCTCCCCCCCAGCCATGGAGCCCAGCGGGGGGGGGCGGAAGGAGAGGCCGAAGCCCCGGGAGCCAGCGGCTCGCCTGGAGAAGGCCAAGCAGAAATCAGCTCAGCAGGAGCTGAAGCAGAGGCAGCGGGCAGAGGTGAGCAACCGGAGGGGGGGGACAACAGCAACACTGGGGCCGAATTCCCCCCCATCACCTCTTTATCCCCACCCATCCCGCAGATTTACGCCCTCAACCGAGTGATGACAGAGCTGGAGCAGCAGCAGTTTGACTCCTTCTGCAAGCAGATGCAGGCCTCTGGCGAGTGAGGCGGCATGTGCAGCCCCCTCAAACAACCCCAGAGCCCCCCCCCCATCTGCTGCCCATTCCCTTTTCTAAACTCTTTGTTATTTATTATCAAATAACTGCCTTTTTTTTTTTTTTTTTCTAAATAAAATCTGTGATGGTTCCAGCTTTCTCTGGCTCCTGGTCCCTCAGCGGCACCGGTGGTTCCGTCCCAGCCCGGTGCCGGGTGGGAATGGCGTGGGGGAGGCTCTATCGGGGCCGGGCGCCAGAGCAGCTGCGGCCACTGGCTGCCAGCTCCGGCCCTCCTTGTGCCGAGCAAGACCTTGGCCTGCCGGTTCCCTGCCAAGGCGAACAGTCCTGCGCTCCTAGTGCCTAGATTCGGTCGGTCCCTGAGGCTGCGGGGGGGGGGCGGGCGATACGGTGGGGGCCGCATCCAGCTCTTGCAGCTGCTCGCGGCGCAGGAGCCTCCCCGGGGACCCCGAGTGTTTCTCTCCGCCGCTCAGCGCAAGGTTTGACCTTCGCTTCCTTCCTCCACCCACACGCCCTCCGCTTTCCAGTTGCCGCCGTCCCGCATCCTCTGGCTTTCCAGAGAGTTCGGATCACAGGCTTCAAATCCCTCTTTCCCCTTCTACCTCCCTCCCACACCCCAGCGAGCGAACACCGAGGGAGGTGGGAAAATAAAACACATTCGAGAGATTATTTCCCTAGAGTGACAGGTAAAATAATAAATACCAAAACGTTGCCGGTGAATCGGGTTTCAAAAACCCTCTGGAGATTTGATCGTCGGCTTCCTCCCCCGCAGGGAGGGGGCGTCCTCATCTTTGAGGGTGTAAACCTCCCCCTCGTAATAAATTAACGATGCAAGGTGGGAGCAATACCTAATTTCATGTTCCCCTGCGCAGGGAAGGGTTTGTGGGTCTCCAAACCGGGGTGGTTGTTCTTGGAGCAGGGGACAGGTGTTTGCTCACTCCCCCGCAAGAGGGACAGGGTGCGGGAAGGGTATTTTGGGGCTCCCCTGAAGCAGAGCCTTTCCTACTGCTCAATTTCCCTTTTCTTTTCTAAACAGGCTCCCGCTGCAGCTCCTACTCGTTGAGAAGAGCGAAGGGAAATACCGGTGGAGGAGGCGGCACCCAAGAGTGAGGAGGAGGAGGAGGAAGAGGAAGGCTTTACTAGCCATTAGGTGAAGGCAGGGGTTAGGCTTTGCAGCTCCAGATGGCGAAGGGGAAGATGATGTAGGACATCGACCAGGCGAGGCAATAGATGGAAGCCACCACCGCCGGTGAGAAGAGGACGGCTGCCACGCCTGCGGATTAGGAAAAGCCTTTGGGATCTGCTCCTTCCTCTGCCGCCATCTCAGTGGGTTTAGTTACCCCGCCTTGATTTTGTCCCCATCCTTACCTCCAGCGTAAACCAATTTCTTCCAGAGCTGCGACTCCAGCACCTTGTCGTGGGGATAGAAACCCCGATCGACCATGAAGAGGATCATGAGGATGGCGGTGATGCGCAGCAGGGTGATGTTACCCCCTGTCAGCAAGAAGGTGCCCGCCAGCAGCGAGGAGGCGTAGGGACAGGGCAGCCCCCGGTAAGTGAAGGGGATCCCTGCTGGGTGCCAGACATTTAGCTGAGGGGGGAAATCACCCCCCAAGCCCCCCCTGCTGCCCCCCAAACCACCCAGCTTACCGCTGGAGAAGAAGCAGAGGCGAGCAAATACAGCCATCACGTAGGCGATGGCCAGCAGCCCATCCAGGACGCCCTGCGGCTGCAGCAGCAGAGCTGTGGCCAGCCCAAAGGTGGTGAAGTCGGCGAAATCATCCAGTTTGGCACCTGCGGGCAGCAAGCGGGCAGCTGCCAGATGGATAGCGGGGGAGGGCTAACCCGGTGGTGGGTTCCCGGGGGCGGCGGGACAGACTCACCCAGCGCTGAGCAGGCGTCGAGCTGTCGGGCGACGGCTCCGTCAGCCAGATCAAGCAGAAACCCTACCAGCAGCAGCCAGCACGAGTGGTGGTATTGCCTGGGGAGGATGGTGAGGGCAAAAATGGGGTGACCTGCCCTTTGCACACACCCCTCCTCCCCAGTTTCACCCCATTTCCCCTTTTTCCCCACCTATTGAGGCTGCAGAGGACGGAGGAGAGCCCCGCCACCAAATTGGCCACGGAGAGCCCGTTAGCAGCGTTTTTCCGGATGAACTCCAGGGTCTGACCCTGGCCAGCTCGCTCACTCAGGAACAGCTTCTTCGTGGACTGGAAAATACCTGCAACCCACCGAGGCGGCCGGTGAAAGGCGGAACTGACAGCCACTTTCCAACTGGGGAGTTACTTAAACCCTCCCCGAGGTAGCAGGTCGGTGCTGGGGAGGGGGGGACAAAGCCCCGCAGCACCCCCCTCTTCCAGCGCTGGAAAGGGGCTGGAGGAGATTTTGGGGGGTGCTGCTGACGGCAGGAGCCTTGCTGGCTGTTCCCCTCCTCAAACCAAAACCCCCAAAAGCAAGCAGTGGGATATTTTGGGGGATGTTTTGGTTTGGGTTTTTTTGCAAGCCCTGCCTCTTATCTACCCGCCGGAGATGAAAATAAAACCAATAAAAGAATCACAAAAATAAAAAAAAAAGAAGAAAAATAAATCCAAACCCAAGCTTAGACTAAAAGCCAACCCCGGTTTTAAGCTCTATTGATCTTATATACCTATAGGGCTAAGCTTTAGAGAAAGAGTTTAAGGGTCATGTCCTACTAGTGGGCTTTGCACCCTGCCTTTGCCGTGGTCCCAAAGCCAGGCAAGCTGGTGAGATCCTTCATCTGAAAGAAAACAGCACGTCAGAGCAAAACAAAAGCCACCCCCTCCCTTGCCCACCCCCCCTTTACCCGCTCCCGGCTGAGCCTGGGCCAACTTATCACCGTCGTGGCATCGAAATGCCGCTGAAAACAGTTCCCGAGGTGTAAAAAATAGAATTAAAAAAAAACCCGCAGTTGCGAGGAATTAAAATATGTTCCTGGTTTTGGGAATCCTGCCGGGGTCGGTGGCTCCGCGTGCCAGTGGTGGGATGGATGCGGCCACCACCAGTGACCTTTGGACACCGCGCCCCAAGCCGCTGGTACGGGCTGAGCCGGGTGGGTGGGGATGGAAAAACTCCCCCCGATCTGCCGGGATGGTCGCTCCGCCACCTTGGATTTTATCGGATCTGGTGATTTTGGGGGGTCTGAGCACATGCCTGGTGCCGTCCCCCCCTTTTTATCCTTGGTTGGGGCTAGTCTGGTGGGTTTTGGGGCCTCCAAAGGGAAGAAGGGGCAAAACCCAGTGATTTTGAGGCTTGCTGTCACCATCCGTGCCCTTCCCAGCGCTGGGCAGGATCAGGCCCCCAGGGAGGGTTACCAGTGCCACTGCTACACTGGATCTGGGCACCGGTGAGCATCACAATCCCCAGGCATCGCCACGGTGCCCAAACTTGCTCATTCTTGGCGTTTCTAGCCCTGAAAGCAAAGGGCCGGGGCAGGAGGGACCTCCTCAGCCCCATGCCACTGCCCGTGCATTTTATTACTATGTCTGGGGGAAAAAAGGCAGTTTTGATTCTCCCCAGGTGATCCCATCTGTGTTACGGGGGGCTTGTGCCCCCCAGGGGAGTGTCACCCTGCCAAGGCCGAGGGGAAAAGGGGGTTCAGCCAGAGGAGGTGCAGAATTAACCTGTTTTTGGGGGGCTGCTTTATTGTTTTTAGGCTCTTCTGCCCCAATTCACAGGACTGCAGCAAGCGGCGCTTGGCTGATGACCCTTATTTTTTCGCTAAACCCCCCAAAACAGCTATTTTGGTGCGGGGGAGGGGGTTAGATGCCTTGTGAAGGGGCCAAGCAGTATCGGGGCGTCAAGCTGGCACTTACCGACCGGTGGTGACACCATCCACATGACTGCAGCAGCGGTGGCGGTGACGCCCCGGCGAGGGGAAACTGAGGCAGGGGCAGTTCAGCGGGCGCTTGCCCGGCGCGGCGATGACGCCGCGTTATATAAGGAAAGGCTTCGCCGGCTGACTCACCCCTCTGGGGGTGGGTCCGGCCAGAGGACACGGGGGTTTTCAGAGGCGGCTGGCACCACCGGCGAGGGAGGAGCTGCCCCGGGAGGGGGGCCAGGGGGCCATGCCAGCCTCGCGGCACCCGTGCCAGCCTCGCAGCACCCGTGCCAGGCTCACAGCACTGGTGCCAGGCTCATAGCACCCATGCCAGGCTTGCACCACCCCTACCAGGCTTGCAACACCCATTCCAGATGTGGGCCACCCATGCCACACTTGCAGCACCCAAGCCAGGCTTGCGCCACCCATGCCAGGCTTGCAGCACCCAAGCCAAGCTCACACCACCAATGCCAGGCTTGCAGCACCCATGCCAGGCTTACACCAGCAATGCCAGGATTGCAGCACCCATGCCAGGCTTATGCTGCTGATGCCAAGCTTGCAGCACCCGTGCCAGGCTTACACCGCCAATGCCAGGCTTGCAGCACCCATGCCAGGCTTGCAGCACCCATGCCAGGCTTGCACCGCCCACATCAGGCTTGTACCACCCCTATCCGGCTCACAGTACCCATGCCAGCCTGGTAGCACCCATAACAGACTCGCAGCACCCATACCATGCTTTGCAGCACCCCTGCCATGCTTTGTGTCACCCACACCAGGCTCAGAGCACCAATACCATGCTCGTAGCACCCACGTCAGCCCCTGGCACCCCGGCACCGCCATGCTCCTGCCCCCGGCTGCCCCCGCAGGGCATTTGCACCCGACGGGCAGCACGACCCCATGCCGTGTCACCGCCAATTCGCACCGCCAGCGGGGGTCACGGCCGGTATTGATAAGAAACAGCCGGCTCAGCTGGGTGCCGCTGGGTTAGGTCACCCCTGTCCCCACCCCAGGGCCTCCAGCAGGCGGCACCCACTTGTGCAAGGGTGTCACGAGTTGGGGCGGCCTCAGCCCCCCTCTTCGAGCAAAGGGCCCGCGATAGCGGCAGGGCCGCAACGTGCCGGGGCGGCACTGGCGGACGATGGCGGCAATGCCGGGCCACGGCGGGGAGAGCAAAGGTCCCCCGGGACACAGTGACAAGGGGCCAATAAAACTTATACAGCCCCGGCGCCGGAATTTTCCACCCAGATCCCCGGGGGAATCGGGGGGTTCTTGCAGCACCCATCACCGTGGGGTGCCTGGGTGGGGTTGGGGGACCTGGGGTGCTCCGGCTGGGGGGTCCCAGGGGTGCTGGCCACGGCGGGGTCGCCGGTGAAAGGGTTCTTTGTTTGCCGGTCACGCGCCGGTGGCGGTGGTTGCGAAGCGACGGCCGGGCCGGGAGGGCAGGAGACGGCGGGAGAGAGGCTGCAGCCATGGCCGTCCGGCCCTGGGGCGCCTGGAGGGGGCCATCCCGGGGGCCTCAGGGCTCCCATCCCCATGGTGACGGGACGTCACTGGGTGCCCATCACCGTGGCATCAGGGCATGTGGCTGAGGCCATCCCCGTGTCCTCAGGGCACCTCAGGGGGCCTATCCCTGTGGCCTCAAGGCGCCTTGGGGTGCCTGTCCCTTTGGCATCACGGTGCTTCACAGTGCCCATCCTCATGGCTTCAGGGCACTTCAGGGTGCTTGTCCCTGTGGCACCTGGGTGTCTTTGGGTGCCCATCCCCATGGTGTCTGGGCACCTGTGGGTGCCCATCCCTGTGGCACCATGGGTCCTCAGGGCAAACAGTGCATGTGGCATCTGGGTGTCTCTGGGTGCCTGTTCCTGTGACACTGGGGTGTCTCTGGGTGCCCATGCAGTGGTATCTGGGCACCTCTGGGTACTCTCCGTGCCCGCCCAGCCCGTGACATCTGCCGCCCCCACATGCCGGCCGCCCCTCCGCGTGCCCACACCCCAGCACAAGGACACGTGTGGTGCCAGATCTGGGGGTTTATTTGCCCGATGCCACACTGGGAGGTCGCTGCCGCCAACGCTCAGTTCTGGCTCATGGTCTGGAAGGGAGAAGCTGCTGAGGGGGGAGTGCGGCACCCCGGCACCCTAGCACCCTGGCACACCACTGCCCTGGCACCCTAGCATTCCAGCACCCTGGCACTCTGGCAATCCAGCACCCCAGCAGCCTGGCCCATTGGCACCCTGGTATCCCAGCACCAGAGCACCATGGCACCCCGGCACCCCAGAGCCCTGGTACCCCAGAACCATGGCACCCAAGTGCGTTCCAGTCCCCTGGAACCATGGCATCCTGGTACTCTAGTGCCCCAGCACTCCGGTACCCAGCACCCTTGCACTCTGGTACCCCGGCACCCCAGAGCCCTGGTACCCCAGGACCATGGCACCCCAGTGCCCTAGCACCCCAGCACCATGGCATCCTGGTACACTAGTGCCCCAGCACTCCAGCACCCAGCACCCTGGTACCCCAGCACCCTGGTACGCTGGCATCATGGCACCCAAGCACCCTGTTGCCCTGGCACCCCAGCACCCTGACACCCTGGTATCCCAGTTCCCTGGTGCTCCAGCACCCTGACATCATGGCATCCCATTTCCCCAGCACCCTGGGCATCCCAGCACCCCAGGCACCCCAGCATCCCGTTCCCCACCTCGGCGATCCAGTCCTCGAAGGCGGAGACACGGGTGAAGACCGTCGGCTTCTTGGGCGCGTTGCAGCCCAGCCCTGAGACGAAGCTGGCGATGCCGTGCACCTCCCAGTGCCCGTCGGCTGCCTGGCAGTTCAGGGGACCCCCGGAGTCGCCCTGGGGTACAGGATGGGGGGGAGTGTCAGTGCCAGGGGGGTCCCAGGGTGCTCCCCCCGGCCCGGCATGGCACTCACGTTGCAGCCGGCCTTCTCTGCCCCGCCGGCGCAGATCATGGTGTGGCGGATGGCGAGGATGCCCCACCAGTCGGGCTGGGTGCAGCGCTCGTAGGACACCACAGGCAGCAGGGCTTCCTGCAGCCGCTCTGGCAGTGGCCCCCCCGCTGCCAACCGGGTGTTAGGGGGGCTGGGGTGGGGGCCGTGCCATGCTCCGTGTCCTTCCTGCTGGCCCTGACCGTCCATGGCCAGCCAGCCAGCCAGCCGTCCATCATCTATCCCTCATCCAGCCACGTATCTGTCTGCTCCACATCCATCCAACCAGCCCACGTCCACCCATCCGTCCATCCATCCATCCATCCATCCCTTCAACCCCGCATCCTTCAAGCCCTCCAGCCCTCCACCCTTCCCTCCATCCCTGTACCCTTCCATCCTTTCCTCCATCTCCCCATCCAACCCTCCATCCATCCCTCCAACCATCTCCCCATCCATCTCTCCATCTCTCCAGCCACCTCCCCACCCATCCCCCCATCTCCCCATCCATCCCTCCAACCATCTCCCCATCTGCTCCCTATCCATGTCCCCCCCCAGGACGTACTGGCCAGCCGCCCCCAGCCGCTCAGGTAGCAGGGGTACCCATCGGGCAGGACCGTGCCCGCCGGCGGCAGCTGCCCCACCTGCACCTGAGTGTTGAGCACCGCCAGGCGCTGCAGCTTCAGCAGGGCGATGTCATTGCTGCCACGCAAGGACACGTGTCATGGGGTGGGGGGGGGAGGCTGTTGGGGACAATGTCCCCAAGCCCCCCCACCCCCACCCAGGGACCCCGCTCACCCGCAGGCCACGCAGGAGCTTTGCCATTTGGGGTGGACGAAGATGTCGGTGGGGGCCACGGGGATGCGCTGCTCGGAGCCCTCCCTGGCACCCATGTCGTACTCGCCCAGCACCACCTCATACGTGAGCGAGGAGCTGCCCAGGGGACGGGTACATCAGGGGACACCGCACCCGGCGGCACCCCAGGGTGCTGCAACCCTCCTGCACCCCTCCCTGCACCCTGCACCTCCTCCATTCACCCCCCATGTGCCCATCTTGCGCCCAGCACCCCTTCCATGTACCCGTCCTGCACAATATATCACCCCTCCACCCCATCCCTGCACCCAGCACCCCCTCCATGCACCCTGCTCAAACCCTGTGCCCCCATCCCCTCCATGCACCCGGTCCTGCACCCATTTGGCACCCTGCACACTGCCCCTACACCCTGCACCCCTCCTGCACCCTACATCCCCCTGCACCCCCATCCCTTCCACGCACCCATTCCTGCACCCTGCACAATCCTTCTGCACCCTGCACCCCTTCTGCACACTCCCTGCACCTCCCCACACCTCCCTGCACCCCTCATGCATGCTGCACCCCTTCATGCACCCATTCCTGCACTCTGCACAATCCTTCTGCACCCTGCACCCCTTCTGCACACTCCCTGCACCTCCCCACACCTCCCTGCACCCCTCATGCATGCTGCACCCCTTCATGCACCCATTCCTGCACTCTGCACAATCCTTCTGCACCCTGCACCCCTTCTGCACACTCCCTGCACCTCCCCACACCTCCCTGCACCCCTCATGCATGCTGCACCCCTTCCTGCACCCATTCCTGCACCGTCCACAATCTTTATGCACCCTGCACCCCTCCTGCACCCATCCCTGCCCCCCTGTACCTCCCTGCACCCTACATCCTCTCCATGCACCCACCCCTGCACCTCACACCCCCTGTCGCCCCTTACACTCCCTCCTGCACCCCCAACAGTCCCCCCCCAGCACCCGCCGTGGGTCTCGGGGGGTCCCTCACGAGATGCAGTGTGCGGCCGTCATCACCCAGTTGGGCGCGATCAGAGTGCCCCCGCAAGTGTGGCGGAAGGTGCCGTCCCGCTCGTACTGCAGCGAGATCTGCGAGGACACCGGTGGGTGCCACAGCACCCACGGGTGCCACCCCCCACCCTACCCCCCTGCCCGCTCACCTGCCAAGGCCAGCTATAGGGTGCAGCATCCTGCCCGTTGACCACCCGTGAGTTTGGCAGCCCCGTGGCCTGGCTGCCTGCGGGACAGGGCGCCCGTCACCCACTGGGAACCCATCACCCCACCCGAGGTTGGGGACACGGGTGGGGGGCTCAGGGACACAGGTGGGGGCTCGGGGACACCTTACCGCCAGCCACCAGCAGCAGGAGGAGGCTCAGCATCGTGGTTATAGCTCAGTCAGGGCACATGGGGGTGGCTGCTGGCCTTAAATCCCCTCCAGTATCAGGGGCACCCAAGGGCACCCCTGGGAACCAGCACCTGGCACCCACCTGGGTGCTGGGGGGGGGGGGGCACTGGCAGGGTTAACCATTAACCTTGGCCTTGGGGGGGACGTGGCATCTGGCACCCAGCCAGCTGCACCCAACGGAGACCCTGTAGACCCCTGTGCCCCTATAGCCCCTGTGCCCCTACAGGCGCCATACCACCCCTGCCCCTGGTGCCCCCCCATAGCCCCTATAAACCCCCCGTGCCCCCCATACTGCCCCATGCCCCTGATGCCCCCCCATAGCCCCTATAACCCCCCCGTGCCCCCTATACTGCCCCATGCCCCTGATGTCCCCATCTAGCCCTTATTGCCCTTATAGCCCCCATGGACTCCATGCCCATATATCCCCCCCTCCCAGACCCCATAGCCCCTGTGCCCCCATAGCCCCCATAACCACCCCTGTGTCCCCCACAGTCCCCCATACCCCCCATGACCCTGGTGGCCCCCTCTGGCCTCCATACATACCCCATCCCGGACCCCATAGCTCCTGTGACCCCCATAGCCCCATATCCTCAATGCCCCTGGTCCCCCCCTGTAACCCTCTGTGCCCCCCTATAGCCCCTTACCCTCCTCAGCATCCCTATAGGCACATGGTACACACCACGGAGCCTAGAACCCCTGTGGTCCACAGAGTCCCAGTGTCCCCCATAGCAGCTGGGGTCCCTATAGCCCCTATACCCTTCAGGCACCTGGTGCCCCCCCATAGCCCCTGTGCCCCCCATACCCTCATGTCCTGCTACCCGCATAGCCCCTATATCCCCCATGCACCCCATGGCCCCTCTGCCCCCAGTATGCTCCATACTCCCCAGTGCCCCTGGTTCCCCCAGTAGCCCCTATAACTCCCCTGTGCCTCCTAGAGCCCCTATATCTGCCATGCTCCTTGTGTCCCCTATAGCCCCCATACTGCCCTATGTCCCTGGTGCCCCTCATAGCCCCCATAACCCCCTGTGTCCCCTATAGCCCCTATACCACCCCATGTCCCTAGTGCTCCCCATAGCCCCTATAACCCCATGTCCCCTATAGCCCCCATACTGCCCCACATACCCAGGGGCTGTGGGGTCCCACAGGGGCACCGTGTGTCTTGTGGGGACACTCGTGTCACCCCCGTGTCTCCGTGGGCACCTCCCACGGCCACGTCCCTGTGAGCATTTGTGTCCCCGGCTAGGTGGCACAGACAGTGTCCCCACGCCCCCCCGTGTCCCCTGCAAGTTCCTAGAGGTGTCCGCCCCGGTGTCCCCACGCCCCCCCCGTGTCCCCTGCAAGTTCCCAGAGATGTCCCCTGGGTCCCCACGCCCCCCCGTGTCCCCGTGGACATGCACAGAGATGTCCCCTGGCTCCCCACGCCCCTCCGTGTCCCCGTGGACATGCACAGAGATGTCCCCTGGCTCCCCACGCCCCCCCCCGTGTCCCCGTGGACATGCACAGAGATGTCCCCTGGGTCCCCACGCCCCTCCATGTCCCCGTGGACATGCACAGAGATGTCCCCTGGGTCCCCACGCCCCCCCCCCGTGTCCCCGTGGACATGCACAGAGATGTCCCCTGGGTCCCCACGCCCCCCCCCCGTGTCCCCGTGGACATGCACCGAGATGTCCCCTGGGTCCCCACGCCCCCCCCGTGTCCCCGTGGACATGCACCGAGATGTCCCCTGGCTCCCCACGCCCCCCCGTGTCCCCGTGGACATGCACCGAGATGTCCCCTGGGTCCCCACGCCCCTCCGTGTCCCCGTGGACATGCACAGAGATGTCCCCTGGCTCCCCACGCCCCCCCGTGTCCCCGTGGACATGGACAGAGATGTCCCCTGGGTCCCCACGCCCCCCAGTGTCCCCGTGGACATGGACAGAGATGTCCCCTGGGTCCCCACGCCCCCCCCGTGTCCCCGTGGACATGCACAGAGATGTCCCCTGGGTCCCCACGCCCCTCCGTGTCCCCGTGGACATGGACAGAGATGTCCCCTGGCTCCCCACGCCCCCCCCCGTGTCCCCGTGGACATGCACCGAGATGTCACCTGGGTCCCCACGACCCCCTGTGTCCCCGTGGACATGCACCGAGATGTCCCCTGGGTCCCCACGCCCCCCCCCGTGTCCCCGTGGACATGCACAGAGATGTCACCTGGGTCCCCACGACCCCCTGTGTCCCCGTGGACATGCACAGAGATGTCCCCTGGGTCCCCACGCCCCCTCGTGTCCCCGTAGAACTTCCCAGAGGACACCCTCCCCTCCACTTTCCCCACGC
The DNA here is from genome assembly GCF_947461875.1 of Haliaeetus albicilla. Taxonomy (NCBI): domain Eukaryota; kingdom Metazoa; phylum Chordata; class Aves; order Accipitriformes; family Accipitridae; genus Haliaeetus; species Haliaeetus albicilla. The sequence continues at coordinate 46,029,032 of NC_091486.1, forward strand.
CCCCCCCCTCCCCGTGTCCCCTTCAAGTTCCCAGACTTGACCCCCACCCCCCCCACCCCGCCCCGTGGGCGCGCTCCCGGCCGGCCCCGCCTCGGGGCGGGGCGGGGCGGGGCTGGGCGGGGCCCCGGGGCGGGCGGCGACGCGGGAGCGGAGCGGGACGGGAGCGGAGCGGCGGGGCCGAAGCGGGGCGATGGGGCCGCCGGTACCGGCGGGGCTGGGAGCCCTCCTGCTGCTCGGAGCCCTCCTCGGAGTGAGTGTGTGCCCCCCCCCCGCGTCCCCTCGGGTCCCCAGGGGGTGGCGGGGTCCCGCAAGAAGTTGGGGTCCCCTAGAGGGATCGGGGTGCCCCCCCCGGAGTTGGGATTCCCCCCTCCACGGAGTTGGGGGTCCCCTAAAGGAGTTGGGATCCCCATCCCGGAGTTGGGGTCTCCTCAAGGAGTTGGGGTCCCTTGAAGGAGTTGGGGGGGGTCCTTAAAGTATTTGGGGGGGGCGGTGCGCTGTGGCCGAAAGGATTTTTGGGGGGTGTCCCGTCCCCTCCCCGAGCTACAGGAGGGTGCGGGGTCCCCGGCATTGGGCTCTGGTCGCTAAAGGGGAATTGGGGTCCCCCCCCCGGGTACTGAGGGGGTGCGGGGACCCCGGGATCCTGCCCTGTCCCATCAGGGAATTGGGGTCCTCCTGGGCACCAGGGAGATGTGGGGTCCCCATGCCCTAAGGGATTGGGGTGTGTGTCCCCCGTACCAGGGGGGATGCGGGGTCCCTGGCACCCTGCCCCGGTCCCTAAGGGATTGGGGGTGTCGTCCCCCCCCCTGCCATGTACCGGGGGCATGTGGAGACCCCAGCACCCTGCCCTGGCCCCTGAGGGAACTGGGGTCCCCCCCAAACAGCAAGGAGGGGTGGGGGCCCCATCCCCATGCCCTGTCCCATCTGGGAATTGGGGTCCCCCCATAAACCCGGGGTGCATGGTGTGCCCACCCCCGTGCCTGTCCCCTAAGGGACTTGGGGTCCCCCAGGGACCAGGGGCACATGGGGTCACCACGCCCCGTCCCCCTCATGGAATTGGGGTCCCCCCGAAACCTGGGGCACGTGGGGTCCCTGTCACCGCACCCTGTCCCCTCAGGGAATTGGGGTCCCCCAGGTCCCGGGGTGGGGGGTCCCCATCATCCCCCAAAGCCACCCATGGGCTCCTGACCCTGGGGGTCGAGCTGTTCCACCCCCCCCTCCCCGAGACCCCACTGCTCTCCTGGTCCTGGGTGGGGTGGCCACGTATAGGGGTGCATCCTGCTTTTGGGGTGCTGCTCCCCCGCCGCGCCCCCCCCATCCCCCTCTCCCACCCTGGCTAAATTTAAAGGGTGACGGGTGGCGCCAGCCACCCTAAAAATAGCTCTCCCAAAATACCCCCCCTCGGGGGGGGGCGGGGGGGGCTGCGTCTGGGGGTGTCCCTGGGGGGGGGGGGTCACACCCAGCTGGGATGCAGTGGGGGGGGAGGTGACACCTCTGGGTGCCCCCCCCAAGGGGGGTGCAGGGTGGGTTTGCACCGTGGGGCAGAGCATCATCCCCTGTCTGACGGGGGGGTCCCCAAGCAAGGTAGGGGGGCTGATGGTGATGTGGGGCCCCCCCCCACCCCACCCGGGGCGGGGTGGGGGGGGGGCAGGGGGGTGGTTTGGGGCTGGGACGATGCCCGGGGCTGAGAACAGAGGGGGCCTTGTTGCTCGGGGCCATGCTGGCAGGGCTGCCCCCCCCCCGCTCCGTGGGGCTCCCACCCACGTCCCGGGGGGAGGGCTGGTGGGGACGAAAGTGGGGGGGAGTCCCCCCATTTTGCCCTCCCCCCACCTCGCCAACCCCGTTCCGCTACGGGACAGGGGGATTTGGGGACAACATGATGAGATGGCACCCCAATATCCCCCCCCCCCACTCTGGGATGCTGAGGAATGTGTGTGTGTCCCCCTTAAAAAAATGCAGGGGGGGGTCCACCCACTCCACGGGGGGGGGTTCTGGCGTGGGGGTGCCCCCCCCGAGGGCTGTGAAGGGTTAATGAAGGGGGGGGTGAGGGCGCAGCAGGAATGTGCGATAAGATCGCCAGCCCTGGGGGGGGGAAGCGGGGGGGGAGAAGGTGGGGGGGCCACGAACCCGCGTGTGCACACACCCGCACCCACCCGGGGCGCTCCCAGCACCCTCATTGCTTGCACCCTCACTCTTGCACGCTCGTGTGCGCGCTCGCGCCGGCTTTGCTTGCTCCCACGCTTTTGGGAAGGGATGGGGGGGGGGGGGCTCGTGTCCCCCGTGGGGACCCTTGGGGACCCACTCGGGATTCCCCAGGGTGGTGTATGTGTGTCCCCCCCCAAGGGTCCCCAGCGCACGTGGCCCTGCGAGCTCCCGGCGCGCTTCAGCTCTTTCCCATCGCCAAAGATGGCCTGGCTGGGAGGAGGAGGAGGAGGAGGAGGAGGAAGAGCAGGACAAGGCCAGCCCAGACTCCTGGGTCCCCTCAGCACCCCTGGGGCGTTGCCCCCCCCCCAAAAGCCCAGCTCTTTTGGGCTAAATTAGGCACACAAATATTTGCTTCCCCCCCAGGAGTGACTTTGACCCCACAGCTGTTTGCACCCCCAAAATCACGGGGGGGGGGGAGCAGCGGGGAGGGGGTAGGCAGCTGCCTGTAACACCCCCCCCCCCCCCAAGGGACCAGTATCCCACCAGCTGTGCTGGCATCCCCCCCCCCAAAAAAAAACCTGGGGGGGTCCCCCAAAAACTAGGGGTGGCTAAGCACCACAGCGGGGTCCCCTCCATCCCAGGGGACCCCCAGGGGAGGAGGAAGGTTTTTTGAGGGGGGGGGGGAAACACCTTGTAGCCACGACCTTGGGGGAACAATAAGGCTGAGGGGGGGCTGCTATTAATAACACCCCCCCCGGTTATTATTCCTGCCGTGCGTCACCTCCTCTTCCTCGCCCGGATGAAGTAAAGGGGGGGACACACATCCAGAATTTAGGGGGGGCACATCCAGATTTTGAGGGGGGCACATCCCGATCTTGACAAGGGGACACATCCAAATTGATGGGGGGGAGGAGAAGTTGAGGTCCCCCCCGAATTTGGGGCACAAGGTTCATCAAGCGAAGCTGCACGTGGGACAGGGTGGTGCTTCCTCACCCTCCTCTTCCTCAGCCTCCCCCCCCCGGGTTTTCCCCAGGGTGCGGGGCAGGATTTGGGCCAGCGAGTGGAAAATGTGAGCGGCGGCGGCGGCGTCCGGCCGGGCGCGGTGCCCCGGCGGCGGCGGGGGGAACCCAGGCGTCCGGGTGCGGGGCCGTGGCGCGGGGAGGCTTCCGGTAACAGGAGAGGGGTGATTGTCCCCTCCCTGGCCACCGCCGGTGACAGAACAGGCAGCTGCCCTTCCGCTTGGTCAGGATGGGGCCCGCTGCCCGGCAGGGCTGAGCACCCGCCCGCTCAGTGCATGTGTGGGGAGCGGGGGCAGAGAACCCACATACTCGGTGCATGCATGGATGGGGTGATGGTGGAGCACGTACACACTCAATGCACGTGTGGAGAGCAGCAGCAGAGGACCCACGTACTCGGTGCCTGTGTGAGGGGCAGTAGCAGAGAACCCGCATACTCAGTGCATGCGTGAGGGGCAGTAGCAGAGAACCCACGTACTCGGCGCATGCGTGAGGGGCAGTAGCAGAGAACCCACAACTCAGTGCACATGTGAGGGGCAGTAGCAGAGAACCCACGTACTCGGTGCATGCCTTGGAGAGCAGTGGCAGAGCACCCACACAGTCCGTGCATGTGTCGGGAGCAATGGCAGAGGACCTGCACGCTCAGTGCATGCGCGTGGGGATGATGGCAGAGCACCCACGCGCTCAGTGCATGCGTGAAGGGCAGCAGCAGAGCACGTACACACTCAATGCACGTGTGGGGAGCAGTAGCAGAGCACCCCCCAGCTCAACGCACGCATGAGTTCCTCCGTGCCTCAGTTTCCCCCTCCGCACCCCACCTCCCCCCTCCCAAGCAGGCCGGGGCTGCGCTGGCACCCACGGGGTCCCCCCACCCCGAGCCAGACTCCCTCAGGGTGCCGTGTCCCCCCCGTTTGTGCAGGCGAGTGGCCACGTCCCCCCCCTCCCCGTCCCCCAGCACCCGCTTAATCCCCCCTGGCGCTTGTTTGCACAGCAAAGTGCTGCCCCGACGGATTCCTCGCCACGGCGGGCGCCGGGGGCAGTGGGGGGGGGGACACGGGCCGAGGGGCACCCGCCGGGGCGGCGCACACGCGTGTGCATGTGTTGGTGCACAGGCGTGACGCAGCCAACGCGGCACTGTGTTGCCGGTGAGGACGCGTAGCGGTGCAGACGCAGGCGTCCGTGTGCACCCGCATGTCAGTGTGCAAATACGTGTGCACGGCCACGTGTCGGCATGCACGTGCGTCCCCGTGTCAGTGCACGCGTGTGGCGGTGCAAAGGCAGGTGCGCAGGCATGTGTCGGCGTGCACGTGCATCGCCGTGTCAGTGCACACACGTGTGATGGTGCAAACATACGTGCACAGTCCCATGGTGCTGTGCACACACGTCTCTGCGTTGGTGCACACATGTAGTGGTGCAAACATGTGTGCACAGCCCCATGTCGCTCTGCACACGCATCTTCATGTCAGTGCACACATATAATGGTGCAAGCACACGTGCGCAGCCCCACGCCACTGTGCACACGCGTCCCTGTGTCAGTGCACGCACATAGCGGTGCAAAGGCATGTGCACAGCCATGTCAGTGTGCACACGCATCCCTGTGTCGGTGCACACGTGTACAGGTGCAGAAGCGTGTGCACAGCCACATGTCAGTGTGCACGTGCGTCCCCATGTTGGTGCGTGCACGTAGCAGTGCAAAGGTGTGTGCACAGCCCCACGCCACTGTGCACACGCATCCCCGTGTCAGTGCATGCACACAGTGGTGCAAATGCGTGTACACAGCCACGTGTCAGCGTGCACACGCATCTCCGTGTTGGTGCGTGCATGTAGTTGTGCAAACACATGTGCACAGCCACGTGTCAGCATGCACGTGCATCCCCATGTCGGTGTGTGCATGTAGCGGTGCAAACACGTGTGCACAGCCACGTGTCAGCATGCACACGCGTCCCCGTGTCGGTGCGTGCCCGTAGCAGTGCAAAAGCGTGTGCACAGCCCGCGGTCCCCTCGCGCACGCCCCCCTCCCCGTGTGCCGGCACACGCGTGTGCCCGCTGCCGTGGCGGTGCCGTGGCGGCGCAGGAATGCGGTGGGTGGGTGATGAGCTCATTCCCCCCCCCGCGCCGTGACTCCACCGCGCAGCTATGCGGCCCTGGCCCTGCCAGCACCCATCTGTGTGTCCCCCCTTACCCCCCTTCCCCGGTGCCGGTGACGTGGCCTGGCACCCAGCGGAGGGGTGACGGGTGTCCCCCAGGTCACCCGCGGCACCCGGGGCTTGGCCGAGACCTCCTTCCCCGAGGACACGGTGGCCGACCACGTCGGAGGGACGCGGGGACGCCGGTACTACGAACACCTCTCTGACGACGAGGACCTGGTGGCATCCGGAGGTAAGGTGGCACCGGGTGGGTGGGTGTCACCGTGGGTGGGTGTCACCCTGGACGCCACTGGTGCTGTCCCCATTGCGGATGGCAGCGGGACCTGGTGGCGTCTGGTGGTAAGGTGGCGCTGGGTGGGTGCCACCGTGGGTGGGTGTCACTGTGGCTGGGTGTCACTCTGGGTAGGTGTCACCACGGGTGCCACTCACGCTGTCCCCATTGCAGATGGCAGTGGGACCTGGTGGCATCTGGCCAGTAAGGTGGCACTGGGTGGGTGCCACCCTGGGTGGGTGCCACCGTGGGTGGGTGTCACTACGAGTGGCCGCCACTCGTGCTGTCCCCATTGCAGATCGCAGCGGGACCTGGTGGCATCCATCGGTAAGGTGGCACGAGGTGCCACGGGTGGGTGCCACCCTGGGTGGGTGTCACCACGGGCGGGTGCCACCCTGGATGCCACTGGCGCTGTCCCCCTTGCAGACGGCAGCGGGACCTGGTGGCATCTGGCAGTAAGGTGGCACTGGGTGGGTGGGTGTCACCGTGAGTGGATGCCACCCTGGGTGGTTGTCACCCTGGATGTGTGCCACCCTGGGTTGCCACCCGTGCTGTCCCCATTGCAGATGGCAGCGGGGAGGACGGCAGTGGCATCACCTGGCCACCGGCGAGCGCTACCCACATACCCGTCGTCGGGCTGGCACCCACCGGTAAGGGGACGCCGTGGGGGTGGCACCTGTCCCCTGGGTGTCACCTGCGTGTCACCGCTCTCAAGCTCTGTCTCCTCTCCATCCTCTTCCTCTTCTTCCTCCTCTTCCTCCTCTTCATCCTCCTCCTCGGCGGGCAGCGCTCGGGCCCCCCCCCGCACCGGCGGGCATGGTGGTGGCGGAGCCCGAGGACGACCCCCCGCTGAGTAAGTGACACATATTGGGGGACCCCCCCCTTGCTGCACCCCCACTTTTTTCTCCCAGTGCCATATGTTGGGGGGGATGCGGCTGGATGGGTGGGGATCACAGCTGGATGGGGGGGTCGCAGCTGGGTGGGGGTCACAGGAGGGTATTTTTGGGGGGGTGCAGGTGCCATCTCCCCCATTTTTGACAGCCCCCCCCCCCATTTCTGATCCCCCCCCCCAGTTTATTTCCGGGCGCTGGTGAACTTCACCCGCAGCATCGACTACAGCCAGCAGCTGGAGGACCCCGAATCTGAGGAATTTCGGGAGGTTTCCGAGGCCGTGGTGGATACGGTAAGGGGGGACTCCCGGGGAGGGGGGTGCTGGGGGGTTGGGGGCACCCAAGGGAGCACCCTGACCCCCCCATTTTCTGCTCCCCCCACCAATCAGCTGGAGTCTGAGTATTACAAGGTGCCCGGGGAGCAGGTGGTCAGCGTGGTCTTCATCAAGTGAGCTGGGGGGGTTTGGGGGGGCTTAGGGGGTTTTAGGGGGTTTGGGGGGGGCTGGAAGGTTTGGGGGGGGTCAAGGAGGCTGGGGAGGTTTGGGGGATGCAGGAGAGGTTTGGGGGTACAGGGGAGGTTTGGGGGATACTGGGAGGTTTGAGTTGGTGGGGGGGTTTAAGGGTGATGGGGAGGTTTGGGGGGGCTGTGGGGGGGATTAGGGGTGATGGAGACGTTTTGCGGTGTGGAGGGGGTTGTGGGGATGGGCAGGTTTGGGGGGGCAGGAGGGCTTGGAGGGGATGGGAAGTTTTGGGGGTGCAGGGGAGGACTGGGGGGCAGGGAGGTCCAGGGAGTCAGTGGGAAGGTTTGGGGGTGATGGGGAAGCTTGGGGAGACAGTGGGGAGTTTGGGAATGGTGGGGAGCTTTTGGGGGTGATGGGGAGGTTTGGGGGTGCAGTGATAATTGGGGGTGCAGGGGAGCTTTTGGGGGTGCAGGGGAGGTTTTGGGGGGATGGGGATGTTTTGGGAGTGCAGAGGAGCTTTTGGGGGTCCAGAGAAGATTTGGCAGGGTGCAGGAGGGAGATTTTGGGGTGCTGACACCCCCTCCTCCCCTTTCCACCCCCCCCCAGAGAGCTGGAAGGCGACGTTTTCGTGGAGCTGGACGTGGGCTCAGAGGGGAACGGGGACGAGGCGCAGCTGGGGGGGGTCCTGCGGGACCTGGTGGCCGCCGGCTCCATCGCCTCCTACCTCACCTCCCCCCTCGGCTTCCAGTTTCGGCGCTTGGGGGCCGGTGAGTGCCGGGGGGGGGGGACACCCTGGGGGGGGTGTGTGCGCTCAGACCGCCCCCATAGATCCCATCCCATCACCTGGTCCCGCGTAGCAGTGTGTCTTGACACCCCCCCCCCCTCCAAATTTCTGGTGGGTGGATCTTTGGGGGGTGGGGGGTGTCACCCTGACCACGGTGACCCCCCCCCGCCCGCAACTAGTGACCCCCCACCCACGCGCCTGCACCTCCCTGGAGTTCACCTGCGGCAGCGGCGAATGCATCGCCGGCGAATACCGCTGCGACCACCGGCCCGATTGCCACGACGCCTCTGACGAGGACGGCTGTGGTGAGACCTCCCCCCACCCCCCCCCCTGCACCCCCATTTCCCCCATAACCCCCCATAAATCCCCCACACCCCCATTTCCCCCCTCTACCCCCCATACTCCCCCACTGCACGCTCTTCTCCCCTATAATCCCCCATAAACCCCCCCACTGCACCCCCATTTCCCCTCCTAAACACCCCTAAACCCCCACTGCACCCCCATAAACCCCCCACTGCACCCCCATTTCCCCTATACTCCCCACAACCCCCCCCTGCACCCCCATTCCCCCCTAAACACCTCTAAACCCCCCCTGCACCCCCACCTCCCCTATAACCCCCCATAAACCTCCCCCCTGCACCCCCAATTCCCCTATACCCGTGTAACCCCCCCACTGCACCCCCATTTCTCCCCTATAACCCCCATAACCCCGCTGCACCCCCATTTACCCCCATAACCCCCCACTGTACCCCCATTTCCCCCCTAAACACCCCTAAATCCCCCACTGCACCCCCATTTCCTCCCTATAACCCCCCCATAACCCCCCCACCACACTCCTATTCCCCCCCAGCCCCCCATAACCCCCCTGCACCCCCATTTCCCCCCAATCCCCCCATAACCCCCCCCGGACCCTCATTTCCCCCCCATAATCCCCCCCATCATCCCCACAGACCACCCGACACGGATGCCCCCCACCACCGCCCGCCCCGCCACCACCCGCCCGGTGAGCACCGTCACCGTCGCCGCCACCACCCCCCCGCGTCGCCTGCTCACCCCGCGCCCCCCCAAACCGCCGACGGGTGGGTGCCAAGCGGGCGAAGCCGCCTGCGCCAACGGGCGCTGCGTCCCCCGCGATTACGTCTGCGACGGCGAGCCCGACTGCGCCGACGGCAGCGACGAGGAAGCTTGCGGTGAGTTTGCGGTGCCGTGGCGATGGGGTGGGGGGCACCCTATGGGTGCTGACGACCTCCCCCGCCCCCCACCCAGGCACCCCCTCGCCCTGCGAACCCAACGAGTTCAAGTGCCGCAACGGGCACTGCGCCCTCAAGCTTTGGCGTTGCGACGGCGAGAACGATTGCGGGGATGGCTCCGACGAGACCGATTGCCGTGAGTATGGCCAGGTTGGGGGACACGCGCGGTGACACGATCCCGGTTGACACGTGTCACCGTCACCGCTGCAGCCACCAAAGCGCCCGGTGCGGCGTGCGGGCCAGCAGAGTTTCGGTGCGTGGCGAGCGGGAGCTGCATCCGTGCCAGCTACCAATGCGACCGGGAACCCGATTGTCCTGACCGCTCCGATGAGGTCGGCTGCGGTAAGTGACACCGGGAGGGGACACGTCGGCCCAGGCGAAGGGACACCTCTACCAGGCTTGGGGACGTGGTGCCCGGTGTTAGGTTGGGGACACTGCGATGTGGCTGCGTGCTGGGGATGCTGCGCCCGAGCTGTGCTGGGGATGCGGTGCTGTGGCACAGGCTTGGGGACACTGTGCCCGGGGATGCTGTGCCATGGCACCGGGTTGGGGACACCGCGCCCGAGCTGTGCTAGGGACCCCATGGCATGGCACCAGGCTGGGGACGTTGGTCCCAAGCTGTGCCAGGGACCCCGAGATGTGCCAGGGACCCCATGCCACGGTACCAGGCTGGGGACACTGTGTGCGGGGGACCCCGTGCCACGGCACCAGGCTGGGGACACTACACCCAGGGACCCTGCGCTATGGCACCGGGCTGGGGACACCGCGCCTGGGGACCCCGTGCCATGGCACCGGGCTGGGGACACGACACTGTGCTGGGGACACTGTGCCCAATCCGTGCCACGCTGGGGACCCTCTGTCACGGCACTGTGCTGGCTACAGTGCTGGGGACCCCGCACCCAATTGGTGCCACGGTGGGGACCCGGTGCCATGGCACGGTGCCGGGTGCTGCGCTGGGGACCTCGTGCCCAAGCTGGGCTGGGGACCCCTTGCTGGTGACCCCGTCCCCAAGCCGTGCCACGCCGGGGACCCCGTGCCCAAGCCGAGCTGGGGACCTGGTGCTGGTGACCCCGTCCCCAAGCCGTGCCACGCTGGGGACCCGGTGCCACAGCGCGGTGCCGGGTGGCGTGCTGGTGGCCCTGTCCCCACGCGGTGCCGTGCTGGTGACCCGGTGCCGGTGACCCCGTCGGCAGGCGGTGCCACGCCGGGCGCGGGGTGGTGACGGGGGGGTGCGGGCAGTGCCCCCGCAGGTGGTGACGCTCCCCCGGGAGTCGGTGCGGGCGGTGCCGGGGCAGACGGTCACCTTCACCTGCGTGGCCACCGGCGTCCCCACCCCCATCATCACCTGGCGCCTCAACTGGGGCCACACCCCCAGCAGCCACAGGTGGGGGTGGGGCGTGGTCCGGTGGGCGGGGCCTAAGGGGGCGGGGGTCGAAGGGGGGGTGGCCCACAGGGGCAAGGGGAGCTGGCCGAGGGGTCGGGGGGTCGGGGCTTGGGGAGGGGGCGGGGCTTCTCTTTGGGGAGGGGCTTGCCCTCGGGGTGTGTGCTGCGGTGGGAGGGGCTTGCACTTGGGGGAGGGGCTTGTGCTTGGGGTGGAGGTGGTGGTCGTGCTTGGGGCGGGGCCTGTAGTGGTGGGAGGGGCTTGCATTTTGGGGGAGGGGTGTCTGGTGGCGGGAGGGGCTTGTGGCAGGAGGGGGCTATGGTGGGAGGGGCTTGCACTTGGAGGTGGTGCTTGTACAGGGGCGTGGCCTGCTGTGGTGGGCGGGGCGTTGGGGCAAAACTCCCAGCAAAGGGGCGGAGCTAACAGCCAGCAGGGGCCATGCACACGGTGGACAGGGGAGCTGCACGGTGGGCGGGGCTTCCCCTGAGGGCGGGGCTTGCACGAGGGGGCGGGGCGTGCGATTAGGGGCGGGGCCTGGGCATGCAGCAGGGGCGTGTTCCTTTGCCGGTGCTGGGTACCGAGCATGCCGGGTGCTGCGTGTGCCGGGCACCGGGTGCCAAGCCTGCCGCGCAGGGTGTCGATCGTGAGCGAGGCCGGGCAGGGCACGCTGACCATCCGGGACGTGAAAGAAGCCGACCAAGGCGCCTACACCTGTGAAGCCATCAACACCCTCGGCATGGTCTTCGGCATCCCCGACAGCATCCTCACCGTCACCCGCCCTGGTGAGCGTCCCCCGCCCTCCGCTCCCCATCCAACCCCACCCCCACCACGGCACCGGCACCGTCACACACCATCTCCCGCAGGACCGTGCCCCGAGGGCCACTTCCAGGTGACGGGGACATCCCGCTGCCTGCCCTGCTTCTGCTTCGGTGTCACCACCGCCTGCCGTGCCACTGCTCGGCACCGCCACCGCCTCCGCCTCCGCTTCGACCGCCCCGACGACTTCAAGGGTGAGTTATGGGGACAAGGGACAGGGGACAAGGGACACGCCAGGGGCTGAGCATCTCCTTGCAGGCGTCAACGTGACGGTGCCGGCCGCACCATCCCCGCCGGTGCTTTCGGCCACCCAGCTCCACGTGGACGTGGGCGCTGAGGAATTCCAGCTCCTGGATCTGTCCCGCCGCTTCCTGGCCCTCGATGCCTTCTGGGCGCTGCCAGATGCCTTCCTTGGGGACAAGGTGACACTGGGGGTGGGGACAGGGCTGGGGACGCCGGCGGCACGGCTGCTGACAGCCCACTGATGCTGCCAGGTGGATGCCTACGGGGGAGCGCTGAGTTACGGGGTGCGGTACCGGCTGGGGCGGGGACCCCCTGAGCCCACCACCCACCCTGACGTGGTGCTGCGGGGCCACGGGCGGCAGCTGCGGGCACGCGCCGGAGCCACCCGGCCCGATGTCCTCAACCGGCGGCATGTGCCCTTCACCGAGGTGGGTGGGAGCCGGGTGGGGGATGGCAGTGGTGGGTGGGAGGGTGGTGGTGGTGGTGGTGGTGATGGGTGGATGATGGTGGTGATGGTGGGTGGGTGATGCTGGTGATGGTGGGTGGGTGGGTGATGCTGGTGATAGTGGGCGATGGGTGATGCTGGTGATGGTCGTGGGTGGGTGGTAGGTGGGTGATGCTGGTGGTGGCGGGTGGGTGATGCTGCTGATGGATGGGTGAAGCCAGTGGTGGTGGGTGAAGCCAGTGGCAGCAGTGGCTGATGCCAGCATTGGCATCACCCTGGGGTGACACCGGTGTCACTGTCCTGGCAGGACCACTGGGAGGATGAGGAGGGTGCCCCAGTAAGCCGGGAGCTGCTGCTGCTGGTGCTGCAGGGGCTGGAGGGCATCTTCATCCGGGCAGTCTATGATGGGCGCATGGCCAGCGTGGGGCTCAGCGACGTGGCCATGGATGTCACCAGCCCCAGTGACACCGGCCTGGGGCCAGCTGGGGACGTCGAGGAGTGCAGGTGACTGCCGGTAGCGAGGTTGCGGGCTCGGTGCCACCACCGCCACGATGCCACCGTCACACCACTGTGTCCCCAGGTGCCCTGTGGGCTACGCGGGGCTGTCATGCCAGCGATGTGCCACCCGCTTCGAGCGGGTGACAAGGGGACCCTACCTGGGGACCTGCTCCGGTTGCGGCTGCCACGGCCACTCCAGCACCTGCGACCCCGTTTTTGGGCACTGCCTGGTAAGGAATGGGGGGGTGACAAGGGAATGGGGATGTGGCACGGTGTCACCATGCCTCCTGTGCCACATGTCCCCATCCCCCCCCAGAACTGCCAGCACAACACAGAGGGTCCCCAGTGTGAGAAGTGCAAACCTGGCTTCTTCGGCGATGCCACCAAGGGCACGGCCACTGCCTGTCACCCTTGTCCCTGTCCTTACACCGAGCCAGCTCGCAGGTGGGTGCCAATCCCAGGGCCCCCCCCGCCCCCAAAATATCACTGCCCCGGTCTGTCACCGTCATTGTCACCTGCAGGTTTTCAGAGTCATGCTTTTTGGACACGGACGGCCAAGCCACCTGCGACGCCTGTGCACCAGGTTACGCTGGCCGCCGCTGCGAGAGGTGGGTGCGGGGGGTCCCTATAACCCTCCCCCCACCAAGACCCCCCGCCCATCATCAACCCATTCCCATAGGTGCGCCCCAGGCTACGAGGGAGACCCCATTCAGCCAGGTGGCAAGTGCACCCCAATTGGTGAGTAGTGGGTGTTGGTTGTGGGGTGCCCCCCCACAGCCAGGGGTGCCCCCCACCCTCACCCTCGCTGCCCACAGGCCAGGAGCTCGTCAAGTGCGACACCCGCGGGGGCAAGGACGAGGCTGGCGGGACGTGCCGCTGCAAGGTGCGGGCAGGGTGCTGGGGGGGGGCACTGGGTGCTCCCATCTCCCACAGCACCTAGTCCGATCCCCAAAGCACCCAGTGTGATCCCTGGGGCACCCAGTGTAATCCCAGCTATGGCACCCAGTCCGATCCCCCATAGCACCTATTCTGAACCCCCCATGGCACTGAGTCCAGTGTCTGGGGTACCCAGTCCAATCCTCCCTAGCACCCATGCCACCCCCCACATTAGCACCCAGTCCGACACCCCATGACACCCAGTCCAATCCCTGGGGCACCCATTCTGACCCCACTGTGGCACCCATTCCCCCCCCCCACACCCGTAGCACCCATTCCGCCCCCCCCCCCATAGCTCCCAGTCCGACTCCCCCCATGGCACCCACTCCAGCCCCCCCAGCACCCAGTCCCACCCCGCCCCCATCCGTTTCCACTCCCCAGCAGCCCCCTGCTGCAGCACCCACCTCCCCACCCTGGCACCCCATTTCCCAGTCCCCCCAGCACCCAGCTGGTCCGATCCCCCACGGCACCCATTCCTCCACCCCCTGGCACCCCCACCCACGGCACCCATCCTGTGCCCCCTCCGGCAGCCCAACGTGCGGGGGCGGCTGTGCGATGCCTGCGCCGCCGGCACCTTCCACCTGAGCGCAGCCAACCCCGAGGGCTGCCTGCAGTGCTTCTGCATGGGTGTCTCACGGCACTGCGCCAGCTCCGCATGGAGCCGCCACCAGGTACGGTCACCAGGCTGTGCCAGGCCATGCTGCGTCATTTGGTGCCATGTTGTGCCATGTTGTGCCATACTATGTGACGTCAAGCCATGCCATGCCATTATATGCCATGTTATGCCATGCTGTGCCTTGCCTTGCCATGCCGTGCCATGCCATGTCATGTCAAGCTGTGTTGTGCCATGCTGTGCCGTTATATGCCGTTATGCCATGCTATGTCATGCTGTGCTGTGCCATGCTGCGCCATGTCGTGCCGTGCTGTGCCGTGTAATGCCATGCTATGTCAGGCTGTGCCATGTTGTGCTGTGTCGTGCTGTGCAATGCCATGCTGTACCATGTATTGCCATCTTTTGCCATGTCATGCCATGCTGTGCCATATAGTGCCTTCCCATGCCATGTAGTGTCATGCCGTGCCATGTTGTGCCATGCTGCCACATGCCATGCCACATAGTGCCATGTTGTGCCATGCCACGCCATGCCTTGCTGTGCCACGCTGTGCCGTGTTATGCTATGCCATGCCATGCCATGCCATGTAGTGCCATGCTGTGCCATGTTGTGCTATGCCGTGCTGTGCCATGCCATGGAGTGCCATGCCTTGCTGTGCCACGCTGTGCCGTGTTATGCTATGCCATGCCATGCCATGCCATGTAGTGCCATGCTGTGCCATGTTGTGCTATGCCGTGCTGTGCCATGCCATGGAGTGCCATGCCTTGCTGTGCCACGCTGTGCCGTGTTATGCTATGCCATGCCATGCCATGCCATGTAGTGCCATGCTGTGCCATGTTGTGCTATGCCGTGCTGTGCCATGCCATGGAGTGCCATGCCTTGCTGTGCTACGCCATGCTGTGCCATGTCATGTCGTGCTGTGACATGTCATGCGTTGCTAGGCCGTGCTATGCAGGGCTGCACCGTGCCATGTAGTGCCATATTGTGCCATGCCATGCCATGCCATGCCTTGCTGTGCCACACCGTGCCGTGTTGTGCCATGCCACGTAGTGTCATGTCGTGCCGTGTTGTGCTATGCCACGCCATGCTGTGCCATGCCTACCACCAAGCCCCTTCCCGCTCCCCTTCCAGGTCCTCCTCACCGCCGAGGAGACACCGCCACTGAGCCTGGCCAACCTGGCCGGCACACGGACCGTGGGTGACCGTGCCCGCTTCTCCTCCCCACGGGAGCTGCTCTTCGCCGCCTTCCAGGAGCTGCCCCGTGACGTCTACTACTGGGTGCTGCCCGCACCCTTCGCCGGGGACAAGGTGCCAGCGCCGGGGCCGACTGGGGGACAAGGTGGATGTCCCCAAGCCCGGCTAAGCCTAGCTGCATCCCGCCCTGCAGGTGACATCGTACGGTGGTGAGCTGCGCTACACGGTGACGCACCGGGCACCGGCGGGCGCCCAACCTTTGCCACGCCAGCCCGACGTCCTGCTGCAGGGCAACGGCATACTCCTGGAGCACTTCTCTGATGCCAACCCCCCATCTGGCGTCCCCACCACCGTCACCGTGCCCTTCCGTGAAGTGAGGACCGGCGGGTGTCCCCCCCATCCCAGGTTGGGGTTGGGGACACAGCGGTCACCCCCTGGTTGTGCCCGCAGCGTGCCTGGCGCCGAGCGGATGGACGCGATGCCACCCGTGAGCATCTCCTGATGGCTTTGGCCGACATCGACCTCTTCATGATCCGGGCGTCCTACTCTGATCAACCAGAGGAGAGCAGGTACCAGGGAGAGGGGAAGGGAAACTGGGGACATGGGGGTGCGGGTGGGCAGAGCGGTGGGGACATCTCCTCTTGCCCCGCAGACTAGCCGATGTCAGCCTGGACGTGGCAGTGCCACACGCTACCGGCCGCCCGCCGGCACTGGAGGTGGAGGATTGCACCTGCCCAGCCGGCTACCGTGGTGCCTCCTGCCAGGTGAGACCCTCAGTGTCCCCTCACCCTGGCCTTCGGGACACCGAGTGGTGGCCCACCCCCCTGTCCCCTTGTCCCCTCCATAGGACTGTGATACCGGCTACACCCGCAGCACCACCGGGCTCTACCTGGGCACCTGCGAGCCGTGCCAGTGCCACGGCCATGCCAGCGAGTGCCACCCTGAGAATGGCATCTGCCAGGTGAGCTGGGGACAGTGGGTGGACACCCCGGGGACCCCCATGGCGGTGCCACCAATGCCATCACCCCCCCCTCCTTTGCAGGGCTGCCGGGATCACACGGAGGGCGCCCAATGTGACAAATGCCAACCCGGCTACTACGGCGATGCTACCCGGGGCACCCCGGGCGACTGCCAGCCCTGTCCCTGCCATGGACACCACAGTGACACCCAGTAGGTGCCACCACCTGGTCACCTACATTCTTGGGGACACGGGCAGGGTCTCACCCATCCCCTTGTCCCCTCTGCAGGGTGACCAAAAGCTGCTTCGAGGACAAGGACGGACAGCCCACCTGCACCGCCTGCGCCCCTGGACACAGTGGGCGTCTCTGCGAGAGGTGCCAGGGGAACCCGGGGTGAGGGGTTGTTTTTTGGGGTGCAACCTCCCCTTCATTGGCTTTTTTTGTACCCCCACCATAGGTGCTTGCCTGGGTACGTGGGGGACCCGCTGCGGGGAGAGCCGTGCCAAGGTGAGCGTCGTGGGGAGAGGACGAGGTGGTGTCCCCTGCAGTGGCACTGAGGGGGGCATCGTGCCTAACCGCTGTCCCCCCCCACTCCACCGCAGAGCCGGGCGTCCCCAGTGGGCAGTGCCAGTGCGACCCGCGCGGCAGCATCGGCGAGGGCTGTGACGCCGACGGGCAGTGCCACTGCAAGGTGAGTTGTCGTCCCCCTCCCAGCATGTCCCCAAGCCCTGGGAGGAGGTGCCGGGGCCATGTCACCCACCCCATCCCCCCCACTCCCCCCAGGCCAACGTGGAGGGTCCCAGCTGTGCCACCTGCCGTCCCCACCATTTCCACCTGAGTGCCAGCGAGCCGGCTGGCTGCCTGCCCTGCTTCTGCATGGGCATCGTCCAGCACTGTGCCAGCACCGCCTATGCCCGTGGCACCGTGAGTGTCCCCTCCGAAGTCTCCAGGCTGTCCCCAGATGTCCCCAACCCCACTCACCCATATCCCCATCCTGTAGGTCCAGACGCCCTTCGGTCCCGGTAATCCCCAGGGATTTGCCTTGGTGAACCGGCAGCGCAGCACCCGGGTGGGCACCGGCTTCGAGGTGGAGCTGGGGACCCCCCAACCCCGCTTGACCTACGGCCGTTTTGGGGAGCTGCCCCCCGACTCCTACTACTGGCAGCTGCCTCCCCCCTACCAGGGGGACAAGGTAATGGGGTGCCCCCCCTCCCTGACCAAGGGGACAGGGGTGCCCGCAGGAGCACCAGCCTGGCACCGGCTGCACCCACTCCCCATGGGCACCCCTGGCTGCTCGCCCCATGGCTCTGGTGGAGGGGGAAGTGGGCACAGCCTCCCCCGTCTCCTGCTTTCTTCCTTTTTCTTTTTTCCCCTTTTCTTTTTTCCCCTTTTCTTTTTCCCCCTTTTCTTTTCCCCCCTTTTCTTTTCCCCCCTTTTCTCTTTCCCCCTTTTCTTTCCCTCTTTTCTTTTTCCCCTTTCTTTTTCCCTTCCCTTTCCCCTTCCCTCTTCCCCCTTTTCCTTTCCCCATCCCTGTCTCATCCCATCACCTTCCCCATCCCCATCCCTGTCCCCATCATCCTCCCCATCCTCTTCCTCTTCCCTTTCCCTATCCCCATCCCTATCCCTATGCTGTCCTGTCCCTTCCCCTTCTCATCCCATGGGATGCATCCCCACCCCATCTCCCCATGCAGGTGGGCTCCTATGGCGGGCGCCTCCGCTACACCCTGACCTACACCCCGGGGGGGCAGGGAGCCCCCCTGCCTGACGTCGACATCCAGATCACGGTATGGGGGTGCCTGGGCTGGGGGGGGACAACAGGATGACACTGGCGACCCCCCACCTGACCCTCCCCATATCCACAGGGCAACGACATCACGCTGGTGGCGTACCAGCCCGACCTGCCCCCGCGGACCCCCCAGGCCTTCGAGATCATTTTTCGGGAGGTAAGAGGGAGCGGGTGGCTTTTGTCCCTGATGTCCCCCGTCCCCACGACGTGCCCAGCCGGGGTGTGTGTGTCTGTCCCCCCCCCGCCCCGGCCCTTGACACCCCTCTCTGCCTGCAGCAATACTGGCAGCGGCCGGACGGGCAACCGGCGACACGGGAGCATCTCCTGATGGCTTTGGCCGACCTGGATGAGATCCTCATCCGAGCCACCTACTCCACCAGCACGGCCGCATCCAGCATCGCCAACGTCGCCATGGATATGGCCGTGCCCCCCCAACCCGGCCTCCCCCCGGCCCCTGAAGTGGAGGAATGCCGCTGCCCCCCCGGCTACCACGGGCTGTCCTGCCAGGTGAGCCCCCATCATCACCCCCCCCATCATCACCCCCCCCTTCCCAGGGATATTTTTTGGGGGGGAAGGGGTGTCACAACACTGAACACCCCTCCCTTTTTTTCCTCCCCTGTCAGGATTGTGCGCCCGGTTACACCCGCACCGGGGGGGGGCTGTACCTGGGGCACTGCGAGCTCTGTGAGTGCAACGGGCATTCGGAGAGCTGCCACCCCGAGAGCGGCGTCTGCTCCGTAAGTATTTATATTAAGCAGGTTTTGGGGGGGCTGGGGTCCATCCCAGCCGTGCACCCCCAATATTTGTGTGTGTGTGTCCCCAGGGATGCTTGCACAACACGGCAGGGGACTTCTGTGACCAATGTGCCCCCGGTTTCTACGGGGATGCCACCGCCGGTACCCCCGAGGACTGCCAGCCCTGCGCCTGTCCCCTCCCGTACCCTGAAAACCAGTGAGTGCCAGCGCCAAGGCGGGGGTCTGCCGGGGAGGGGACACCCCCCCACCTCACACTGTCCCCACAGGTTCTCCAGGACCTGTGAGAGTTTGGGAGGCGGCGGGTACCGCTGCACCGCCTGCGAGCCGGGCTATGCCGGGCAGTACTGCGAGCGGTGAGGCCTGTGGCAGGGGGTGGCTGGCACCCCCAAAAAACCCATATACCCATATATATATATGCTCAGCCCCATATACCCACCCTGATATACCCACCCCTATGGGCTCACCCCAATATACCCACCCTGAGGTACTCACCCAATGGGCTCACCCTTACACCCACGCCAATATACCCACCCTGACAGGCTCACCCTGATATACCCACCCTGATGTGCTCCCCCTGATAGACCCATCCCAAAGTGCTCACCCCGATATACTCACCCCAATATACACACCCTGGTATAGTCACCCTGATGGGCTTCCCCTGATAGACCCACCCCAACGTGCTCACCCTTACACCCACCCTGGTATAGTCACCCCGATGGGCTCACCCCAGTGTACCCACTCTGACATACTCAATGTTCTCCTGCTATTCCCACCCTAATATACCCACCCTGATGTGCTCACCCCAACATACCCACTTTGATATACCCACCCCAATGTACTCACCCCATAAGCTCATCCCAATTTATGCATTCTGATGGGCTCACCCCAATATACTCACCCCAATATACCCATCTCGATGTGCTCACCCCAATATACTCACCCCATTCCGATGGGCTCACCCCACTATATGCACCCCAATATGCTCACCCTCCTATACCCCCACCCCTGCTGTGCCCACCCCGCCATACACTCACCCCCTTTTCCCCTGCAGCTGCGCGCCTGGCTACACGGGTGACCCCACGGCACGTGGGCAGGCGTGCGTCCTGGCGGGCTCCCCACTCCCGCTGGCCGTCCGCATCCACCCACCACGCACCACAGTGGCACAGGGCAGCGCCGTCACCCTGCGGTGCCAGGCCAGCGGTGACCCCCCCTTCTATTACCACTGGACGCGAGAAGATGGGCGACCCCTCCCCGAAGGTGCCCAGAGCCGGCGACAAGGTATTGGGTGGTTCAGGGAGGGGGGGGACCATGGTGTCCCCAAGGTGGGGGGACGCGACGTGGGGTGTCACCCACGTGTCCCCCCCCAGGCGAGGAGCTGCACTTCGCCAGCATCCAGCCCTCTGAAGCCGGCGTCTACGTCTGCTCCTGCCGCAACCTACGGCACAGCAACACCAGCCGCGCTGAGGTCATTGTCACCGGTAGGTCATTGTCACCGAGGTGGGGGACACACACACGGAGTGGGGGGGTGAGCGGGACTCAGCTCTCCCATCTTGGTGCAGAGACCCCCGGCAAACCCATCACCGTCACCGTGGAGGAGAAGCGGGTGCAGCGGGTGAAGCCTGGGGCCGATGTCACCTTCGTCTGCACTGCCAAGAGCAAGGTGAGCTGAGGGGGGCACGGCACAGCGGGGGGCACGCGGGCACCCTTGGGTGCACATGGGGGTGTGCAGGGCATTGGGACACCCCTGGGTGCCCACCTGGTCACACAGGACACATGAGCACCCTTGGGTGCCCATGGGGCCATGCAGGGTACATGGGTGCCCATGGGGTCATGCAGGGCACAGGGACACCCTTGGGTGCCCATCCAGCCATACGGACCCCCCCAAACACGCTTGGGTGCCTACGTGGCTCTACGGGACACACCAACACCCCTGGGTGACCACCTCTCCCTGGCGGGTGCCCAGACGGGCATACAGCCCCCCCCATCCCCTCTGTCCCCAGCAGATGCCCTGCCCCACTGGCCTGCCCATCCCCATGGCCTCAGGCCTCTCCCTCTCTCCCCACCAGTCACCTGCCTACACCCTGGTATGGACGCGGCAGAACCACGGGACGTTGCCAGCCGGCGCCGTGGACTTCAACGGCATCCTCACCCTGCGCAACGTGCGGCCCGAGGACGCCGGTGTCTACGTCTGCACCGGCTCCAACATGCTGGACATGGATGAGGGCACCGCCACGCTCTATGTCCAGGGTAAGCCCGCAGGGGTGCCCAGACACTGGGGTGGTGAGCACGCTCAGTGCCCAGACGCCGCGGTGATGGGCTCACTTGGTGCCCAGATGCTGGGGTAAGGGGCATGCTTGCCACCAAGATGCTGGAGCGATGGGCACAATCAGAACCCAGATGCCAGGGTGCTGGGCACACTCAGTGCCCAGACGCCGGGGTGATGGGCAGGCTTGGTGCCCAGATGCCAGGGTGACGGGCATGCTCGGTGCCAAATCACTGGCACGATTGTGGCATGCTCACCACCCAGGTGCTGGGGTGATGGGCACGCTTGGTGCCCAGACACCAGGGTGATGGGCTCGCTTGGTGCCCAGATGCTGGGGCAATGGGCACGCTCACCGCCCAGATGTGAGGGCAATGGGCACGCTCACCACCTGTGTACTGGGGTAGTGGGCACGCTTGGCTCCCAGACGCTAGGATGATGGCCTTGCTTGGCACCCAGACACCAGGGCGATGGGCAGGCTAGCCACCCAGACGCTGGGGTGATGGGCACACTCCCCTGAGACCTGTGCCCTCTTGCAGCCCCATCAAAGACTCAGATGTTTTATGGACCTGTTGAGTTTATGGAGGGGCACAGACCAGGTAAGTCACAGTGGGGGAGGTTGGGGCAGGGGGAGGTCCACGCGCTCCCCACCCCCTGCACCTGCTGCATGCCGGGGCTCCACTGTGCACCCCGCCACCAGCCGTGCCACGCCACCCTCTTGCTTCCCACTGCCCCCACCAGCTGGGGCCAGCGCCATGGGGGGGGCCCCGGCGAGCCCTGAGCTCCCCCCCTCCCCGGGTCTCAACCACAGCCGGCACCGCCGCCGCCCCCACCGCCGCCGTGGAGCCGGCACAGCTGAGTGTGGCACCAGGGCAGCCGGCCGAGTTTCGCTGCGTGGTTGCCGGTAACCCCCCGCCCACCCTTGAGTGGCTCGGTAGGTGCCTGCCGGGGATGGGGGGGACACCAGCACCGGGCTTGGGGACACAGCTGTTGGGGGTGACACTGGGCCGTGTCCCCGTAGGCACGCTGCCGCCGCGGGCGGTGGTCCATGGTGGGACGCTGCGTTTCAGCGCCGTTGAGCCCACTGACGAGGGGCACTACGCGTGTCGGGCGCGCAGCAGCGCCGGGCAGCACACGGCGCAGGCCTTCCTCCATGTGCAAGGTAAGCGTCGTTCCCATCATCCCGGTCATCCCTGTTGTCCCCATTGTCCTCATCGTCCATCCCCATCCCCATCATCCCATCATCTCCATCATCTCCCATCATCCTTGTCACCCCCGTTGTCCCCATCGTCCCCATCATCATCATCATCTGCATCATCCCTGTCGCCCCCATCATCCCCATCACTGCTATCATCTACATCACCCCCATTGTCCTAATCATCCCTGTCACCCCTGTTGTCCCCATCATCCACGTCACCCCCCATCATCCCCATCGTTCATATCCATCATCCCATTGTCCCCATCATCCCCATTGTCTGCATCATCCCCGTCACCCCCACCATCACCATCACACTCATCATCCCCGTCATCCCCATCATCCCTGTCATCTCCCATCATCCATCCCCCTCATCCCCATCACTCCCACTGTCCCTATTGTCCCCATCATCTGTCACCCCCATCATCTGTTACCCCCATCATCCCCGTCACCCTCATTGTCCCCATCATCCCTGTCACCCCTATCATCTCCATCATCCTCTTCATCCCCCATCATCCTCATCATCCCCATCATCCCTGTCACACCCATTGTTCCTATTGTCCCTCATCCCCCCTATCATCCCCATCATCCTCATCTTCTGCATGACTCATGTCACCCCCATCATCCCCATCACCCCCATTGCCCCCACCCCTCCAGCACTGCCCTGACCCCCTACTTCCCACAGCTGCCAGCACACCCCGGGTGCAGGTGAGCCCGGAGCGGACGGAGGTGCAGGAGGGCTCCACGGTGCGACTCTACTGCCGGGTCTCGGGGTCACCCACCGCCACCATCACCTGGGAGAAGCAGGGGGGCACCCTACCACCGCAGGTGAGCCGGGTGCTGGCACCCTTGGGTGCTCCCGGGGGGATGTGGGTGCACCAAGGTTGCCTCTTACGCCCACCCTCATGCCACAGTCCCGCACTGAGCACGCCGACATCACCACGCTGGTCATCCCCACCGTGACAGTGGCCGACAGTGGCATCTACCTCTGCGTGGGCACCAGCGCCGCTGGCACGGCCCGCGCTGCCATCGAGGTGGCAGTGGTGCCAGGTGAGGCTGGTGGGGGATGCCAGTGAGATTCGGGGATGGGTTCAGCGGGCTGCAACCCACCCGTGTCCCCCCTTTTCCTCCCTGCAGGGACAGCACCACCCGTCCGCATCGAGTCCTCATCCCCATCCGTCACCGAGGGACAGACCCTGGACCTTGACTGCCTGGTGGCAGGATCTGGCCCTGCCACCGTGATGTGGTACAAGCGCGGTGGCTCCCTGCCCGCTGGCCACCAGGTAGGGCACAGGCAGTGCAGGCAGCGTGGGCAGCACCCCAAATCCTGCCCTGTCCCCTCCTATGTGACACCGATGCGTGTCCCCAACCCCAGGTTTCGGGGTCCCGGCTCCGTGTCCCCTACGTCACGGCGGCCGATTCAGGGGAGTACGTGTGCCGGGTGAGCTTGGGGACCACCATGCGTGAGGCGTCTGTCATTGTCACCGTCGTGGCTGGATCCAGCTCGTCCTACGGTGAGACCAGGCTCAGTGGCACCAGGGGGGGACATGCTGGTCCCAGACGGGCGGTCACGGCTCCATCCTCCCCCCCAGGGCCACCAGCTTCAGGTGTCCCTGTCCGGATCGATGCATCCTCATCCACTGTGGCTGAGGGACAGAGCCTGGACCTCAACTGCGTGGTGGCTGGGCAGGGACAGGCCACCGTCACCTGGTACAAGCGCGGGGGGTCCCTTCCAGCCAAGCACCAGGTAGGGGACACCAGAGGGGGATGTCACCAAGGGGGGTGGTTGGGGGTTGACCCACATCCCCATGCAAGCTTAAGTGGCCTCATGCAAGCCCAGGTGGGCCAATACAAGCCCAGGTGGGCCACGCAAGCCCAGGTGGTCCCATACAAGCTCAGGTAGCCCATGCAGGCTTAGGTGGCCCATGCAAACTCAACTGGCACTTTTGCAAGCCCAAGTGGCTCTATGCAAGCCCAGATGGCACTTGTGCAAGCTTGGATGGTCCTGTGCAAGCCCAGTGGCCCCCATACAAGACCAAGTGGCCCTGTGCAAGCCCCAGCAGCCCCATGGTAGCCCAAATGGCCCCTGTGTCTCCCGTGTCCCCTCCCCACAGGTGTCCGGCTCCCGGCTGCGACTGCTGCAGGTGACAGCGGCCGACTCGGGCGAGTACGTGTGCCGGGTGACCAGTGGGGCCACCAGCAAGGAAACCGCTGTCATGGTGACAATCCAGCCCAGCGGGGCCAGTGCCTACCGTGAGTGCGGACAGGGGCGTGACAGTGCCAGCGTGGGGGTCCCCATGTGCCATGGCACTGAGCCATGTCTTCTGTGCCCTTGCCGGTGGGATTCTGTCATGGTCACTGGTGTCACCCTCTTGTCTTGGTCCCCAGCCCCGGGCAGCACGACCCCCCTGCGCATTGAGTCCCCGTCCTCCGCCGTGGTCGAGGGCCAGACCTTGGACCTCAACTGTGTCATCGCCAGCCCCGCACAGGCCACCATCACCTGGTACAAGCGCGGGGGGTCCCTCCCGGCCAAGCACCAGGTAGGGGACGTGGAGGGGAATGTCCCCAAAGGGCCTGGTGGGGATTGACCCAAGGCCCTGTGCAAGCCCAGGTGGCCCATTACAAGCCCTGGTGGGCCCATGCAAGTCCAGATGGCCCCATTCAAGCCCAGGTGTCCCATGCAAGCTCAAGTGACCCCATGGAAGCCCAGGTGTCCCATGCAAGCTCAAGTGACCCCATGGAAGCCCAGGTGGCCCATGCAAGCCTGCATGGCCCCATGCAAGCTCCAGCAGTCCCATGGAAGCCCAAATGGCCCCTGTGTCCCCCATGTCCTATTCCCGCAGGTGTCTGGCTCCCGGCTGCGGCTGCTGCAGGTGACAGCGGCCGACTCGGGCGAGTACGTGTGCCGGGTGACTAGCGGGGCCACCACCAAGGAAACCTCCATCATGGTGACAATCCAGCCCAGCGGGGCCAGCACCTACCGTGAGTGGGGATCAGGAGGGGACACAGGATGTTACCCATGGGTGGGTGGCACTGCCCTGTGGTGTATCTGGGTCTGGGATGAATCACTCCCTGGGGAAGCCACCCATGTGTGTGCCCACCCTGACTTCCCGGGCTCCTGGTGTCCCTTGGAGGGTCACACGTGGTGGTGACCACGGTCTCTAACCTGTCTCGGTCCCCAGCCCCAGGCAGCACAACCCCCCTGCGCATCGAGTCCTCGTCCTTGTCATCGCCTGTGGCCGAGGGCCAGACCCTGGACCTCAACTGCGTCATTGCCAGCCCCGCACAGGCCACCGTCACCTGGTACAAGCGTGGGGGGTCCCTCCCGGCCAAGCACCAGGTAGGTGCTTCACCAGGAGGGAGATGTCCCCCAGGGGGTGGTTGGGGTTGACCCATGGCTCTTTGCAAGCCCAAGTAGCCCTGGTGGCCCCTTACAAGCCCTGGTGGCCCATGCAAGCCCAAGTGACCCCCTTGCATGCCCAGGTGGTCCCATGCAAGTCCAGGTGGCCCTGTGCAAGCTCGAGTGGCCTTGTGCAAGCCCAGATGGCCCTGTGCAACCGCTGATGGCCCCTTGCAAGCTTGAGTGGTCCCGGTGACCCGTTTCCTGTCCCTGCAGGTGTCCGGCTCCCGGCTGCGGCTACTGCAGGTGACAGCGGCCGACTCGGGTGAGTACGTGTGCCGGGTGACCAGTGGGGCCACCACCAAGGAAATCTCCATCATGGTGACGATCCAGCCCAGCGGGGCCAGCACCTACCGTGAGTGGGGACCAGGAGGGGACAGGGGACCAGAGGACCATGCAATGATTCTTGGGGTGACACTTCCATCTCTGTCCCCAGCCATTGGTGTCACCCCCCCGGTGCGCATCGAGTCCTCATCCTCCTCTGTGGCTGAGGGACAGACCCTGGACCTCAACTGCATCGTGGCCAGGCAGGGACAGGCCACCATCACCTGGTACAAGCGCGGGGGGTCCCTTCCAGCCAAGCACCAGGTAGGGACACCAGAGGAGCATTTTGGGATGGAAAAGGGATTTTTGGGGGGTTTGAGGGGTTTGTGTCCCCCTTCTCATGTGTGTCACCCCCGACAGGTGTCAGGCACCCGCCTGCGCATCCCCCAGGTGACGGCAGCCGATTCAGGGGAGTACGTGTGCCGGGTGACATCAGGTGGTGTCACGCACGAGACGTCCCTCATCGTTACCATCCAGACCGGCGCTGGCTCCTCTTATGGTACCGGGGATGGGTGGGAGGTGACATGGGGACACGATGGGGACACGGTGGCTACCCCTGCTGACCCCGTTGCTATTCCCAGCTGTTGGTGTCACGCCACCAGTGAGGATCGAGACCTCGTCTGCTGCCGTCACCGAGGGACAGACCCTGGACCTCAACTGCATGGTGGCAGGACAGGGTCACCCCCATGTCACCTGGTACCGGCGTGGGGGGGCTCTGCCCCCCAACAGCCAGGTGGGATGCCAGGGAGGTGGCATCACCCCGCAGGGCACAGCCCCACGTCAGCCACTGATGTGTCCCCAACTTCTCCTCTCCAGGTATCGGGGACCCGCCTGCGCCTCGTCCAGGTGGCAGTGGCTGATTCAGGGGAGTATGTGTGCCGGGTGACCCTGGGGACCGTCACGCAGGAGGCATCTGTCATCGTCACCGTGCCTGGCGGCATGGGCACCTACTACCGTGAGTGCAAGCAAGAGGGCAGCGCTTGGGGACAGATGGGTGCCACCTCGGTGACAAATGTCCCGTTTCCCTGTCCCCCCCAGCCTCCGGAGTCTCCCAGCCCCTCCGCATCGAGTCCTCGTCCTCGGCCATTGCTGAGGGACAGATCCTGGATCTCAACTGCGTGGTGGCAGGATCCGGCCCTGCCACTGTGACATGGTACAAGCGCGGTGGCTCCCTGCCCACCAGCCACCAGGTAGGGCACAGAGGGGGTTCACCCTGAATTTGTGTCATCCCCTGCTCTCTGGCACTGACTTGTCCCCAAATTGTCCCCTCCAAGGTGGCAGGCACCCGCCTGCGCATCCCCCAGGTGACGGCGGCCGATTCAGGGGAGTATGTGTGCCGGGTGACATCGGGTGGCGTCACGCAGGAGACGTCTCTCATCGTCACTATTGATGATGGAGCCAACCCATCCCACCGTGAGTGCCACCCTTCAGGGGACAGGTCCCCTCTGGTGCCAGGGACCGGTGGGGATGTTTACCCTTAACTCTGTCCGCACAGCCACTGGCGTCGCACCGCCCATCCACATCGAGTCCTCAGCATCCTCTGTCACTGAGGGACAGACCCTGGACTTGGACTGTGTGGTGGCTGGACAGGGACAGGCCACCATCACCTGGTACAAGCGTGGTGGGTCCCTCCCAGCCAAGCACCAGGTAGGTGGGGACAGGGGCAGGGTGGAGGACGGTGGCCGTGGGTGGCCGGTTGATGCCAACACCCCCTGCCATCATGTCCCCAGGTTTCGGGGTCCCGCCTGCGGCTGTCACAGCTCTCAGTGGCCGATTCAGGGGAGTACGTGTGCCGGGCAGACACAGGCAGCGTCTCCCGCGAGGCCACCGTCACTGTCACCGTCACCTCCCGTGACAGCTCCAGCTACCGTGAGTGTGGTCACAGGGCGAGGGAGGATGCCGGGGGGGAGATGTGGGACATGAGTGACCTTGGTGGCTTCCCTGTCCCTTTGTCCCTGCAGGTCTGCAGAGCCCCATCATCTCCATCGACCCGCACAGCATGGCGGTGGCACCAGGCGAGGATGCCACCTTCAAGTGCCGCGTCCACGACGGCGCCCGGCCTGTCAACGTCACTTGGCGGATGGGACCTGGCCAACATCTCCAAGGTATGGTGGTCCCCAGGGTGGTCCCGTCGTGGTCCCCAGGGTGTCCCTGGTGTTGATGGCTCCTCCTTGTCCAGACAACGTGAAGATCAGCACCAACGGCTCAGTCATCTCCATTACCGGCGCCCATGTGGGCAACCAGGGTGCCTACCACTGTGTGGCCTCCAACCGCTTCGGCATTGCCAGCAGCGTCGTCAACCTCCTGGTGCAAGGTGCGAGGTTGCTGGGGTGGCCCTGTCCCTGTCCCCATGTGCTCCAGATGCCCCCAGGGTGGTGGTGTCCCTATCGCCATCCCCATGTTGGTGTCTCCTGTGTGCTGCAGATGCCCCTAGGGTGGTGGTATCCCCGTGCCCATGTCCTCTGTGCGCTCCAGGTCCCCCCAGGGTGGTGGTGTTCCTGTCCCCATGCTGGTGTCCTCCATGTGCTCCAGATACCCTGGGGTGATCATGTCCCCATCCCTGTGTCCTATCCATGCTTCAGGTGCTCCTGGAGTGGTGGTGCCCATGTCCCCATACTGATGTCCTCCAGGTGCCCCTGGGGTTGTGATGTCCCCATCTCCGTGCTGATGTCCTCTATGGGCTCCAGATGCTCCTGGGATGGTTGTGTCCCCATCCTCATTTCCATCATGTGCTCCAGATGCTCCTAGGGTGGTGGTGTCCCTGTCCCCATCCCCCATCCCCATGCTGATGTCCTCCCCATGCTCCAGATGCCCCCAGGGTGATGCTGTCCCTGTTGCCATGCTAACGTCCTTAGTGGTGGTATCCTCATCCCCGCACTGATGTCCTCCTCCTTCTCCAGGTGCCCCCACAGTGTCGGTGATGCCACCGGGCCCTGTGACAGTGAAGGAGGGCAAATCCCTCAGCCTGGAGTGCCTTGGCCGGGGTGAACCACGGCCACTGGTGCGATGGAGCCGGCTGGGCTCCCGGCAGAAGGTGGAACACCAAATGCTGCTGCACATGGACAGCCAGGCCATCCTGCAGGTGAGCGGGGCACCCTGGGGTGCCGCGGGGATCTGGTGGGTGCCCAGTGCTCACCATGCACCCTGTCCCTCACCACACAGCTCTCACCGGCCAAGCCAGAGCACGCCGGGACCTACGTCTGCACGGCGCACAGCGCCTTGGGTTCAGCACAAGCCCGGGTGGACGTCAATGTGGAGACAGCACAGCGGCACCCTGGTGCCCCCGAGGTCACCGCGCCACCTGCCGTCACTGTGGTGGCCGGGGACACCGCCACGCTGCACTGCACAGCCAGAGGTACGGGGAGGATGGAGGACGGTGGTGGAGGAGGGGTATCCTGACATGGTACCCTGACGCCACGGTGATGGGCGCTGGCGCTGCCTGTAGGTGAGCCGGCGCCCCGGATCGAGTGGTCGAAGCTGCGGGCACCCCTGCCCTGGCAGCACCGGGTGGTGAACGGCAGCTTGGTCATCCCCCGCGTTGCACAGCAGGACTCGGGCCAGTACATCTGCAATGCCAGCAGCCCCGCTGGCTTCGCTGAGGTCTTCATCACCCTCGACGTGGAGAGTAAGGGGGTAGTGGGATTTGGGGTGCCCCTGGGTCCCTCCTGCCATCTCCACTGTCTCCTTCACCCGTGCTGTTGCCATCACCAATCCTTGGCTCCTCTCCGTCCTTCCTCTGCACATGGCCATCTCCATCACTGCTCCCACCCTCCTATCCAGCCCTTCCTCATGGATCCATCCTTGCTCCACCCCAGCACTCATCCTCCTCTCTGTCTCCTCTCAAGCTCCTTCATCCAGCCCTTCCCATGGATGTGTCCATCCATTTGTCCCATACCTGTGCACATCCATCTCTATTTCTGCTCTGTCCTCCATCCATCCCCTATTCATCGATCCGTCCATCACTCAGCCATCCCAGCTCACACCCATGTCTCCATCTCCTCTCACACCTCTCCATCCACCCCTTCCTGGTGGATTCATCCATCACTCATCCGTCCCAGCTCACATCCATCTCTCCATCTCCTCTCACACCCCTCCATCCACCCCTTCCTGGTGGATTCATCCATCACTCATCTGTCCCAGCTCACATCCACCTCTCCATCTCCTCTCACACCCCTCCATCCACCCCTTCCTGGTGGATTCATCCATCACTCAACCATCCCAGTACATGCCCATCTCTCCATCTCCTAACTCCTCCATCCACCCCTTCCTGGTGGATTCATCCATCACTCAACCATCCCAGTACATGCCCATCTCTCCATCTCCTAACTCCTCCATCCACCCCTTCCTGGTGGATTCATCCATCACTCAACCATCCCAGCTCACATCCATCTCTCCATCTGGTCTCAAACTTCTCCACCCATCCCTTCCCTCATGAATTAGTCCATCTCTCATCCATCCCAGCACACGCTCATCTCTCCATCTCCTAACTCCTCCATCCATCCCTTCCTCGTGGATTCATCCATCTCTGGTCCATCCCAACACACACCCACCACCATCTCCACCCAGACCCTCCCACTGATGCCCTCCTCGCCCTGTTGACCCATTCATTGCCCCATCCCGGCTGCGGTCGGGTGCTGATGGTACTGGCCGTTCCCTGCAGCACCACCATATGCCACCAGCCTGCCGGAGGACACCGCGGTGCGTGCTGGTGACGCGCTGCAGGTGCAGTGCCTGGCCCATGGCACCCCGCCACTGGTCTACACTTGGGATAAGGTCAACGGCAGCCTCTCGGCACGCGCCATCTACCGCGCCGGCCTCCTCCGCATCAGCCCAGCCTTGCCCGCCGACTCCGGCACCTACCGCTGCCTTGTCACCAACCGCGTCGGCACCGCCGAGACCTTCGCACGCGTGGCTGTCCATGGTGAGCCCCCCCTCAATGGGGATGCCCCACGCCGGGGATGCCCGTGCCGCCAGGTACCATCAGGGCTTTGCATCCCATCCAGGTGATGCTGGTGACAGTGGGGACGCCGGCAGCGGTCCCTTGACAGTACGGGTGACACCGGGGAGCCTCGTCAAGGGGGTGGGTGGCACCGCCGAATTCGCCTGCGCTGTCTCGGGGGACCCCCGGGCACGTCTGGAGTGGCTGAAGGATGGTGGGGAGCTGCCCCCCACCCACAGCGTGCGGGACGGGGTGCTGCGGTAAGGAGTGGGGGATGGGGCAGTCGGATCCCCCCCACCACCTGCTCCCCCCTGTGGGGTCCCACACCCCGGCTGTGTCCCCGCAGGATACCGGAGCTGGCGTGGGGGGCACAGGGGGTGTACGTGTGCCGGGCCAGCGCCCCAGGCGGGCAGGCGGAGGACAGGGCCACCCTCACCGTCCAGGGTAGGAGCAGCACCCATGCACCAGGGGACATGGGCACCCCCCAACCTATCCCCCATGAACACTGGCACCCTGGGACCCCCCATCTCCCCAGACCCAGGGGCACCCACTGACTCATACCCCCATCCCCATGGGCACCCCGGTGCCCCCATTTTCCCACACCTATGGGCACCCTGGTACCCTCCATCTCTCTCCCCACCCCCATGCACCCCAATATCCCCTATTTCTTCCCCTGCCCATGGGCACCCAAATAGCCACCTATTTCTCCCCATGCCCATAGACACCCCAACACCCCCAATCTCTCCCTGTGCCTGCAGACACCCCAACACCCCCAATCTCTCCCCATGCCCAAGGGCACCCCGATACCTCCAATCTCTCCCCATGCCTGTGGGCACCCTAATACCCTCAATCTCTCCTCACACCCCTGAGCACCCTGGTACCCCCCATCTCTCCCCATGCCCATGAGTACCCCGATACCCCAAATCTCTCCCCATACCCACGGGCACCCCAACACCCCCAAATTCTTCCCATGCCCATGAAGACCCCATTTCTCCCCATCTCTCACTCCTCCGGTTGGCACCCCAGACCACGATGCCTCCCCCATGCCAGGGGGGCACCCCAAAACCCCACTGTCCCCCCCTCCAAGCTCTCCCCAGGGCCCTGATCAACATCCGGACAGCGGTGCAGACAGTGCTGGCAGGGACGGCGGTGGAGCTGGAGTGCCTGGGCTTGGGTGAACCCCGTCCCCACGTCACCTGGAGTAAAGTGGGGGGCCGTATCCGACCCGGGGTGCTGGTCCGTGCCGGGACCCTCACCATTGAACGGGTAGAACGGGCAGATGCTGGGCAGTACCGCTGCACTGCTGCCAACAGCGTGGGCACCGTCCAGTCCCACGTCATCCTCCACGTGCAAGGTGAGGATGGGGACACGGAGCTGGGGACACACAGACGGTGTCATCACAGGGTGGTGACACCTCCGTGCATCCCCAGCTGCCCCCCAAATCGCTGGGCAGCCAGAGGTGAAGGAGGTCTCAGTGGGTTCGGCAGCTCTTTTGCCCTGCTTGGCATCCGGTTTCCCGGTGCCGGAGATCACCTGGAGTAAGGTGAGATGGAGGGATGCAGGGATGGGGGTGCAGGGGGGGGGGGGGCACCCTATGGGTGCTGACCCCCCCACCCTGCTCTGCCGCAGCTGGAAGGGGAGCTGCCGGCGGGTGCCAGGGCAGAAGGGAACGTCCTGACGCTGCCGGCCGTGCGCCATGAGGATGCCGGTGTCTACGCCTGCGCCGCAGCCAACCACCGCGGCCAGGAGACAGCTTACTATGTCCTTAAGGTCCGAGGTGAGGATGGTCAGACAGACAGATGGATGGACCGGGTGGTGGTGGGAGGAGGGTGATGCACCCCAACCTCTCCTGACCCCCCCATCCCCACAGAGCGCCTGGTCCCCTATTTTGGGCAGACGCCCCGCTCCTTCCTCCCCCTGCCCACCATCAAGGATGCTTACAAGAGGTTCGAGATCCTCATCACCTTCCGACCTGACGCTGCTGACGGTGAGCGCCGATGGGACCCCTGTGTCCCCCCATGTGTCCCCCCCATGTCCCCTCTATGTCCCCTCCATCGTCTCCTCCTCCCTTCCCTCTCCATCCCTCCCTCCATCCTCCCCTCTTCCTCCTTTAGCTCCCATTCTCTATTCAACCAAGCCCCCCCCACCACTTCTGGGGGGTTTCTCCTCCATCCCGGGGGTGTTTTGGGGTTCCTCAGGATGTGATCCGCACCCCCCCGGGGTGGGCACCATCCTGCCTGACCCACCGCCACCCTGCAGGGCTTCTCCTCTACAATGGGCAGCGGAAAAACAGCGGTGCCGACTTCATCTCCTTCGGTTTGGTGGGTGGCCGCCCTGAATTTAGGTGAGACCCATGAACGGGTGCTATAGGAGGAGGGGGGAGATGGGTGCCAGCACCCACCCACACCTGTTGTACCCCAAAAAAATAAGGTTTGATGCTGGTTCGGGCATGGCCACCATCCGGCATCCGACGCCACTGCGGTTGGGTGAGTACCACACCATCCGTCTCCTCCGCAATCTCACCCGGGGTTCGCTGGCGCTGGACGGGCACCCCCCAGTTAACGGGACCTCCCAGGTATTTGGGGGGGGGTGATGTGTATTGGGTGGGGGTCAGGGTGCTGGAGGTGGTGCCCACCCACTTGTGCCCGCAGGGGAAGTTTCAAGGGCTGGATCTGAACGAGGAGCTGTACCTGGGGGGGTACCCCGATTTCAGTACCGTGGCTAAGACAGGGCTCAGCCGTGGTTTTATGGGTGAGTGATGAGTTTTTGGGGGGCACCGGGGTGGGAGGCTGAGCGCCATGTCACCCCCATCTCCATCCCTCCGCAGGCTGCGTACGCCAGCTCCGCATCCAAGGGGAGGAGGTGGCCTTTGGGGACATGGACCTGCAGGCGCATGGTGTCACCAGTTGTCCCACTTGCCAGGACCGGCCATGCCAGGTGAGGATGGTGGGGGTGATGCCCACCCATCTCCACCTATCCCCACCCATTGCTGACGCCCATGTCATCCCCCCCCAGAATGGTGGCGTGTGCCAGGACGCCGAGAGTGGCACCTACATCTGCCGTTGTCCCCACGGCTTCACCGGCAGCAACTGCGAGTACTCGCAGGCTTTGCATTGTCACCCAGGTAGGTGCCTGCCCCACGGGGATGTCACCCCAGTGTCCCTCCCCGGATGGGTGCTCATCGCTTGTCACCCTACAGAGGCGTGTGGGGCTGATGCCACCTGCGTCAACCGGCCAGACGGGCAAGGCTATACCTGCCGCTGCCACCTGGGCAAGGCTGGGGAGAGGTGCACCGAGGGTAAGCACAGCTGGGGACACGGGGACAGGGCTGGCACCGCACTGGGGACATGGGCACGGGGTGGGCACCGCCCCAGGGAGATGGGCATGGGGCTGGGACAACCCTGGGGAGATGGGGACATGGCTGGGGACTACCCTGGGGACACAGGCACGGGGTTGGCACCACCCTGATGACAGCGGCATGGGGCTGGGTACTATACCAGGGAGGTGGACACAGGGCTGGGGACCACCCTGGGGCATGGACATAGGGCTGGGGACCACCCTGGGGACATGGGCAGAGGGCTGGGACCATCCCAGGGAGATGGGCATGGGGCTTGGTACCACCCTGGGGAGATGGGCACAGGGTTGGTGCCACCCTGGGGACACAGACATGGGGCTGGGGACCACCACAGGGAGATGGGCACAGGGCTGAGACCACCCTGGGGACACAGGCATGATGGGGACAGGGGATTAGGTACCATGCGGGGAGGTGGGCATTGTGGATATGATGGAGATGGGCCATTGGGTGCCATCCCAGGGAGACGGGCACGATGGGGATGGGGGATTTGGGACCACCCTGGGGACACAGGCTGAGGAGCACCCTGGGTAGATGGGCATGGGTCTGGGTACCACCCTGGGGACATGGGAATGGGGCTCACGCCACCCTGGGGAGATGGGCACGGAGCTGGGGACCACCAGAGATGGGCAGGGACTGGGACTACCCTGGGGAGATGGGCACCATGGGGATGGAGATTTGGGTCCCACCCAGGGGAAATGGGCACCATGGGGATGGAGGTTTGGGTCCCACCAGCCAGGCACTGATTTGGGGGTGCCGCAGGCGAGGCAGTGAGCGTGCCATCCTTCGGTGAGGCGGGTGCCTTCGTCTCCTACCCGCCCCTCACCAACGTCCACCATGAGCTGCGGGTGGAGGCTGAGTTCCTGCCGCTGGCACCCGACGGGCTCCTGCTCTTCAGCGCTGGCAAAGCTGTCCCCGTGGAGGACTTTGTCGCCTTGGCCATGGCTGGTGGCCACCTTGAGTTCCGCTACGAGCTGGGCTCAGGTGGGCTGACACGGTGATGGGGGTCTTGGTGGCGCCGCGGGGGGGCTGGTGGCACTGGGAACCTGGGTATAGGTGGGGTGGCCTGGCATTACTGGGGTCCATTGGCATCATAGGGGTCCCTGAGCCGCAGCAGGGTCCCCTGGCACCACTGGAGTCCCCAGGTGTCACTGGTGTCCCTTGGCATCATTGGGGTTCCCAAACGTCACCAGGGTCCTTTGGCATCATTGGGGTCCCCAGGCATCACCTGGCTCCCAGGTGTTGCCAGGGTCCCTGAGGATCACTGGGGTCCCCCCAGCATTACTGGCTTTCCCTTGGGGGTCCCCAGGCATCACTGGGGCCCCCAGCATCACTGGGGTCACCTGGTGTCACTTGGGTCCCCTGGCAGCACATCACTGGGGTCCCTTGGTGACACTGGCATCCCCAGGCTGTGGCAGCGTCCCTGGGCATCACCAGGGTCCCCAAATGTCACCAGGGTGCCCTGATGTCGCTGGGGTCCCTTGGTGTCGCTGGGGTCCCCTGGCATTACATACCTGGGATGCCCTGCTGTCACCTGGGGCCCCAGGCACTGCCAGTGTCCCCGTGGATCACCGTCACACCACCGGGGTCCCCTGGCATCACTTTGGTCCCCAGATACTGCTAGGGTCCCCTGGGCATCAGTGGGGTACCCTGTCACCACTGGGGTCCCCAAGCATCACCGGGGTCCCCCAGCATCACCCAGGGCACCTCTTAGGTCCCCAAGCATCCCTGGTGTCCCCCGGTGTCCCCCGTGATGCCACCATCAAATCCCCACAGGCCTGGCAGTTCTCCGCAGCACCGAGCCGGTGACGCTTGGCCGCTGGCACCGGGTGACGGCCGAGCGGGTTCACAAGGATGGGACGTTGGTGGTGGATGACGCCGCCCCGGTGAAACGCTCTTCGCCCGGCAAGAGCCAAGGTCTCAACCTACGCACCCCCCTTTATCTGGGGGGCACCGAACCCCCCCTGCGCCCCCCAACCAACGCCTCCTTCCGGGGCTGCATTGGAGAGGTGAGACACCCCCTGTCCCCCCCAAAAGCCTGTCCTGGACATCTGGGTCCCCCCAGTGGGAGACAGGGGGGCCAGGGTCCCCTCGGCGGGGGTTGGGGGGGTCAGGGATTGACACCCCCCCTCCCTTGGTGTGTCCCCCTCGCCCCAGGTCTCCATCAATGGGAAGAAGGTGGATTTGTCCTACAGCTTTCTGCGGAGCCGGGGCGTGGGGCAGTGCGGGCAGAGCTCGCCCTGCCTGCAGGCTGCCTGCCTGCACGGGGGTCGCTGCCTGCCCCTGCCTGCAGGCAGCCCCGGCAGCCCTGCCTACCGCTGCCTCTGCCCACCCGGCTTCAGCGGTGAGTCCCGCGGGGTGCTGACACGCGTGTGCGGTTTGCACGTGCGCGCTGTGGGCGGTTGGTGTGCGCGCGTGCGCGCGCACGCTGAGCACGCGGGTGGACTGGGCGTGCAAGCGTGTGGGCTGCGCGTGCACGCGTGCTGCATATGGGGGTGTGCCGTGCACGCACGTGTGCATGTGTGCTGCGCATCCATGTGCACTATGCAGGCGTGTATGCTGTATGTGCACGTGTGCTGTGCATGCGGGTGGGCTGCATATTGTGTGTGCTGCACATGCCCGCGCACTGTGCATGTACGTGTGCATGTGTCTGCTGTGCATGCATGCACACTGTGCATACATGCGTGCTGCACATGCATGTGTGCTGGGGTGCAGGCATGCTGTTTGCAAGCAGGTGCATCTGCATGAGTGTGTGTGTAGTGTGCAGTGCGTGCATGTGCTGTGCATGCGTGTATGTGTTGAGTGTGCATGCAGGTGCTGTACATGCATGGGTGCTGTGCACACCTGTGTGCACTCCGGGTGCAGTTTGCACGTGCGTGCATCTGCTGCACATGGGTGCAGCGTGCACTGTGTGCATCTGCTCTGCATGTGCTGTGCGTGCATGTGCGGTGTGTGCAGTTGGCATGCATGCGTGCGTGCTATGCACAGGCTGCAGTCTGCACATGTGTGCATCTGCCGTGCACGCATGTATCTGCACGTATCTGTGTGCAGTTTGCACGTGTGCACGGCACGTGCGAGTGTGTACTGTGGGTGCTGTGCGTGCACAGGTACGGTGCGTGCGTGCATGCACTGTGCGTGCACACGCACTCCTCGTGTGCATGCTCACTTTGCACGTGTGTGTGCGTGCAAGGGCAAACCCTGGGCCAGCAGGTCAGCCGAGGGCATCTGACCATCCTCGCACCCACCCACGTCACCCGGTGTCACCTTCCTTGTCCCCAGGGCCACGCTGCGAGCGGGAGGAGGACCGCTGCCTGCACCACAACCCCTGCCTGCACGGCGGCACCTGCAAGGGCAACGCCTGCCTCTGCCCGCAGGGCTACGCCGGTCCCTACTGCCAGCACAGTGAGTCGGGGGACGCTTGGGGACAGACACCTGGGGACATGGGGGGGACATGTGCCACCCCGTCCCCAACCCCCCTTCACCCGCAGGCTTGGCGCTAGCGGAGCTGGAGCAGGACTGGCAGGAAGGCAGCGGGGGCGGAGGTAGGTGCCTGCACCCACTTCCCCCCCTTTTTGCACCCAAAGGTGGGGCCGTGGGTGTGGCAGCTGGGCGTGGTCTCCCCCTTATCGCCCCCTTATCCCCCCCTTTCTGCCCGCAGACGCCCCCGGACAGTTCAGCGCCGCTTTCCGGGACGGCTCCTACCTGGCCCTGCCCGGTCACCTCTTTCCCCGTGGGTGAGTGACGCCGGGGACAGGGTACCCCCGAGCAGGGTGCCGCGCCCCCCGAGCAGGGTGCCACACCCCCACGCCGGCATTGCACCCTGCCCGGGGTGCTGCACCCTTCCTGGGGTGCTGCAACCTCCCTGGGTAGTTGCACCCTTTTTTAAGGCATTGCACCACTTCCTGCAGTGTTGCACCCTGACTGCAGCATTGCACCCATCACAGCGTTGCACCCATCGCAGCACTGCACCCTTCCTGTGGTGTTGCACTCATTGCAGCATTGCACCCGTCGCAGCCTTGCACCCATCGCAGCATTGTACCCTTCCTGCAGTATTGCACCCAATGCAGCATTGCACCCAGCACAGCATTGCACTGATTGCAGTGTTGCGCCCATCACAGCATTGCACCCCTTCCCATGCCATCACACCCTTCTAGGGTGCTGCACCCCTTTCTGCAGCATTGCACCTACTCCAGCATTGCACCTTTCCCACCTTGTTGCACCCATCATGGCGTTGCACCCCCCCCAGGATGCTACACCCCTTCCAGCAGCGTTGCACCCATTGCGATGTTGCACCCATCTCAGCATTGCACCCTTGCCATGGTGTTGCACCCATTGCAGCGTTGCATACTTCCTGGGGTGCTGCACCCTTCCCACTGCATTGCACCCTTCCTTCCTGCAGCATTGCACCCTCACAGGGTGCTGCACCCCTTCCCACAGCGTTGCACCCATTGCCATTTAACACCCTTCCCGGGGCGCTGCACCCAGAATGGCATTGTGCCCTTCCCAGAGTGCTGCACCCATCACGGCATTGCACCCCTCCTGGGGTGCTGCACCCATTGCACTATTGCACCCTTCTCAGGGTGCTGCACCACCCTGGGGTGCTGCACCCACCGAACCATGCCCCTCTCCTTGCAGCCCACCCGAGGCGCCCGAGACCATCGAGCTGGAGCTGCGGACGGGCAGTGCCGACGGGCTGCTGCTGTGGCACGGGGCGGTGAGCGGGGTGGAGGGCATCGCTGGGGAGGGGACCGGGGTGCTGAGCCCCCTTAGGGTGGGGGTCAGGGTACCCCCCACCCCGCTCACCGCCCCGCTGCGCCCACAGGAGCCCGGCGAGGGTGGCAAAGCCAAAGACTTCATCGGCCTCGGCTTGAAGGACGGGCACCTGGTGTTCAGGTGAGCGGGGGGACCCGGTGTCACCCCGGGGTGCCCCGTGCCACCCAAGGGTGCCCTATGCCACCCCAGGGTGCCCGCTGTGCTGAGCCCACGTCACCCCTGCAGCTACCAGCTGGGCAGCGGTGAGGCCAGCATCGTCTCCGAAGACCCCATCAACGACGGCGAGTGGCACCGGGTGACGGTGACGAGGTGGGTGGGGGCCAGGGTGGGGGTCAGGGTGGGGGTCAGGGTGCGGGTGCTGATGGGTGCCGTGCAGGGAGGGCCGGCACGGGCGGCTGCAGGTGGATGGGGAAGAGCCGGTGAGCGGGCAGTCACCAGGAGCCAACGTCATGGCCAACACCCAGGGCAGCATCTACGTGGGTACGGTGGCACCCAGGGGACATGGCGGGGCATGGGGTGGGACAGGGTGGGACGCAGGGTGCGACATAGGGTGGGACATGGGGTGGGACACGGGGTGAGACCTGGGGTGGGACAGGGGATGGACACAGGGTGGGACATGGGGTGAGACCTGGGGTGAGACCTGGGGTGGGACAGGGAGGGACACAGGGTGGGACATGGGGCGGGACATGGGGTGAGACCTGGGGTGGGATAGGGGATGGGCAGGGGGTGGGACACATGATGGGACATGGGCTGGGACACGTGGTGGGACACAGGAGGGGACATGGGATGGGACACGGGACATGCGACAGAGCACAGGATGGGACATGGGATGGGTCATGGGAGGGGTTACATGATGGGACTTGGGATGGGACCCAGGACAGGACACGGGAGGGGATATGGGGTGGGACACGGAAAGGCGCGGGACATGGGATGGACACTAGATGGGACACAGGGTGGGCACACGGGAAGGGGACACATGATGGAACATGGGAGGGGGCGCAGGGTGGACGTGGGGTGGACACCGATAGGATGTGGGATGAGACTTGGGATGGGACACAGGATGGCCATGGGAAGAGAACACATGATGGGACATGGGACAGACACTGGACGGGACATGGGACAGGGCATGGGATGGATATAGGCTGGGACATGGGACGGGACACAGGATGGGACATGGGATGGACATGGGATGAGACATGGGATGGACATGGGATGGGACAGACATGGGATGGGATGTGGGCTGGACACGGGGTGGACGTGGGACAGGATGTGGGATGGACATGGGATGGGACACAGGAGAGGACACCAGGTGAGCCCACCGGGTGCCCTCGCACCCACGTGTCCCCTTGTGTCCCCCCCGCAGGCGGCGCTCCGGACCCCCGCAGCCTGACGGCCGGCAAATTCACCT
Organism: Haliaeetus albicilla; assembly: GCF_947461875.1. NCBI lineage: Eukaryota > Metazoa > Chordata > Aves > Accipitriformes > Accipitridae > Haliaeetus > Haliaeetus albicilla. The sequence continues at coordinate 46,069,268 of NC_091486.1, forward strand.
CCGGCATCACTGGGTGCCTGCGGGGGCTGGCGCTGGCGCCCGCCGGGACCCCCCGGCACCCCATCGACCTGCGGCATGGCGCGGTGGGGGGCTCCCCCGCCCCCCCCCTGCCCCTCCTAACCCCCGCCAAAATATATTTTGGGGGGAATTTGGCCAATCTTATTCCAAAAAAAAAAAAAAGCCAGGAGGAAACGGTGCTTTGCTGCCCCGGGGTGACTCGGGGGGGGGGGGCCGGGACCCCCAAAAATGTTTACACCCCCCTCCCCCACATCAGCCCCCCTGAAACTGTGCTGGGGCGGCCGGGCCGCCCGGGTGCCCCCCTGGGGTGGCGACGGGGTGGGGACGCGAGGGACAATCGGGGTGCTGGCGGGGACCCCCCCGCGGGGACAGCTATTAAAGGAGAGAGAACCAGCGCGGTGGCCGTGTTTGGGGGTGCTGCGCCGGCGGGGGAGTATGGGGGGGGTTGGGATGGAAGGATTATGGTATTGGGGGGTATAGGATGGGGGTGTATGGTATGGGGGGTGGGGGGTATGGTATGGGAGTGTGGCAAGGGGTATGGGGGGTATAGTATGGGGGCATATGGTGTGGGGATACAGGGGGGTAAGGTATAGAGGGGGTATGGTGGGGGGGGTAAGGGGGTATGGGGGGGTATGGTATGGGGGTGGGTGGGGTGGGAGGCTATGGGGGAGTAAGGTATGGGGGGTATGGTATGCGGGTGTGTCGTATGGGGGGTGAGAGTATGGGGGGGTATGGTATTGGGGGGTATGGTATGGGGATCCAGAAGGCATTTCGTGTGAGGATTCGGGTGGGTATGGTATAGGGGTTATGGGAGTTCGGGGGGTTATGGTATGGGGGGGGTATGGTGCGGGGGCGAAGCTGCGTATGGTATGAGAGTCCAGAGGGGAGGCTGTGGTGTGGGGGGGTATGGGGACTACGGTATGGGGGTACAGGGAGGGCAGGGTACAGAGGGGTATGGTATGGGGGGTGGGGGTACGTTATGGGAGTGTAGCAAGGGGTATGGATCTGGGGGGGGTATGGTACGGGGTTGGAAGGGTGTGAGGGTCCGGGGGGGTATGGTATGGGGGTACCGGGGGGGTGCGGTGTGTGTGGGTACGGTACGGGGATCCGGAAGGGGTTTAGTGTGAGGGGGACCGGGGGGGGGGAGAGTCCCCACGTCCCGCGAGGCGTGCAGGCCCCGCCCCTCCAGGCGCGTCGCGCGTCGCAGCCCGTAACCGTCAACGCCTCGCGCCTGTCAGCCCGTCGCGCGTGTGGCGTCACCGGCCTTGACGGCGGCGGCGGCGGCGGCGGCGGCGGCGGGAGGGGCCGGGCGGGACCGGGCCGGGGCCGGGGCCGGCCCGGGCCGGAGAAGTTGGGGGGGTGGGGTGGGGGGGGTCGGCGGCGATGGCGCCGCGGTTGCAGCTGGAGAAGGCGGCGTGGCGTTGGACCGAGACGGTGCCGCCCGAGGCGGTGGCGCAGGAGCACATCGAAGCGGCCTACCGCGTCGGGCTGGAGCCCTGCCAGCGCGGAGCCTGCCGGTACCGCCCGGGACCCCCCCACCCCGGGCCCTCTCCCCTCCCGGGGCGGCCCTCTGCTTCCTCCTCGCCCCGTACCTGGTCCCTCGGGGCTGCAGGGGACCCCAAACTTCCTCCCTTCCCCCCCCTTATGTGGGGTCTGGGTGGTCCCCCTTTCCCTTCTCTGGGCTCCTCACCTCCCGGGGCGGGGGGGAACTTCACGTTCCTCCTCCCTCCCATGAGGTTGGGGAAGCACTGTGGGTTTTCTGGGTCCCTCAGGGTCGATGGGGACCCCCCTGCCCCCCCTTCCCTTTTTTGGGACTCCCATTCCCTGGGGTTGTGGGGGACCCCTCTCCCTGCCTGGCTCCCCAGACACAGGGGACACCCCCACTAGGGTTGTGGGGGACCCCTCTCCCTGCTTGGCTTCCCAGATACAGGGACCCTCTCCAGGGTTGTGGGGGACCCCTCTTCCTGCCTGGCTTCCCAGACACAGGGACACCCCCCCTAGGGTTGTGGGTGACCCCTCTCCCTGCCTGGCTCCCCAGATACAGGGACACCCCCCCGCCCCCCAGGTCCTGTACTCTTCCCTGGGGTCCCCCTTTTTTCTTCCCTCTGGTTCTCCATCCCTTGGCGTTTCCTTGTTCTTCCCTAGCCACCATTTTTAGGGGGTGTGGGGGACCCCTGTCCCATCTTATTCACTCTGTTTAGCATTATGGGGTCCCCCTTGTTGTTCTTATCCCCCATGGTCACACACCCACCCTCCAAGGGACAGCAGTGTCCCTTCTGCAGGGGTGACAGGGTGGGTGCTGATTCTACAGGAGGAACTGCCGGGGGAACCCCAACTGCCTGGTGGGCATCGGGGAGCACGTCTGGCTGGGCGAGATAGACGAGAACAGCTTCCACAACATCGATGACCCCAACTGCGAGCGTCGCAAGAAGGTAGTCCCCTCTCTCCCAAAAATCATCCTCTGCCCTTCCTGGTCCCCCAGGGATGATGGGGACAAGGGGAGGTGACACCTCATGTCCCTGTGTAGCCCGGGAATTTGGGATGCGGCTGTTTGTACGATGCCGGAGCGGTGTTTTCCCAACAAACAGCCGTAAAGTGGCTGCTCCAACTGCTGGATTTCTGCTTGCTCCTCTGCAGTGGCGAGTGATGACTGTTGCTTTCTCTCTTACACCAGAATGCATTTGTGGGCTTAACGAACCTCGGCGCCACGTGCTACGTGAACACTTTCTTGCAGATGTGGTTTCTTAACTTGGAGCTCCGGCAAGCTCTCTATTTGTGTCCCAGCACCTGCAGCGAGTATGTGGCCGGAGAGGGCATCCCGAAAGACAAAGGTGGGTGGAAGGTCATCTGCTGTGAACGGGAATGGTTTTGCTCGTTTTCTCCTAAAATTTTACACGCTGGCGTCGGCTTTGGGATAACATTTATTGGGAGAATCTATAGGTGAAGCTCCAACCACTTGTCCAATCTCCATACCATTGTTTTTGAGTCTATCACCTGGCTTTTAGGAATAAACTGTCCTTTACTCAAGTTATTTCTTAAATCAGAGTGATCCCGATCTGGTTGAAAAATCAGATTTGGGTTCATTTCTCGCCGGGCTGCTTCCCACACTGTTTCCCAGCTTAATTATGGTGCTGGGGGTGGAAGCACGTGGGTTGGGGCTGATCTGCACTACCGTGGAGCCGCACTTGTCCCATGGGAGGGCGAAAATTTAGGTCCCCGATACAAATGAGACTCCCAGTGCCCTCACAGCAGATGCGACAGGCTCAGGTGACATACCTTCATGTATGGTATGTTGCTATAGGTGCACTCTGGGTCAGGCAGCTTCCTGATTACTTCTGTTCCTGTTTTTATGGCATTTTTAAATGATGTCTCACCATTTAGGGTAAAAAAGAAGCTGTTGCTACAGGGTAATCAGCGCACACTGCTTAAACTGTTCGCTCACAGCTTGCACTAGGCATTGTGGGATGTTTATGGTTGGACTTGATTTTTAGGGTCTTTTCCAACCTGACTGATTCCATGATACCTGGCCCACACTGGGACTTCACTCTCATCAGAGACATGAACCGCTTTGGTTCTCATGATAATTTAAAACAGCTTTTAAAAATCATATCATTTCTAATCATTAAATTTACCCGTACAAAGAAAGAACAAGCAAATTACTTGGAACAATTATCTCTTGCCTTGAATGACTTGCTGTAACTTGTGCAACTTGTTGTTTTTAATAGACTATGAGCCTCAGACCATTTGTGAACACCTTCAGTACTTGTTCGCCTTGCTGCAGAACAGCAAAAGGCGATACATTGATCCCTCTGGCTTCGTTAAAGCGCTGGGCTTGGACACGGGACAGCAGCAGGTAGGTTTGAGGCATGCCCCTCAAGTAATTATCCTCTTTAAAGCAGCATGAAACTGCCATTTTATGTTATTTTAGCATCTCCAAGCTGGGTTCTGCTGCTTGGTACAAACACAAAGGGAGAAGCGGTGCTCTGGGCCCTTCCCATCGGTGTGGGAGATCAGGAGGAGCCCAGGGAGTGATGGGATGGGGACAAGGAGCTTTGTTAGTGCCTGATCGACCCCAGCACTGTGTGGGGTGGGAGCTGAAGCTGCTGTGAGGGTCTTTTCGCAGGTGCTTTATGGGCTGCTCCTCCCGGGTAGGTAGTGCAGCAGGGGTTGAAGGGCCCTCACAGGGCAAGAAGGCATTTGGTCGGGTCACCAGGAGCCAGCCAAGGTCCAATGTGAGCATGCGAGGCAGAGAAAGCATGGTTAGAGAGGGGTGAGTGCCACAGACAGATCCTGTGGGGCTTTTGCCAAAGCTGGCTCAGGAGAAGGGCACGGCTTGAAAATGCACTTTGGGAAGAGGAAGAGCCCGAGCGCCGGCGTGCGTTTCCTCAGTAGGATGCGGGAGGGGAAGGAAGCAGTCACTACCGACCAGGGATACTAAAGGACAGCTGGGAGGAGCCAAAGCCCTTTTGTTTTCCATAGGGGAGAGCAAAGGAGAGCCAGGGTGGGAGAGGAAGGCCCTGAGATGAGTGTGGGGAAGCTCCCAAGCCTGGCAGGAAGGGATGAATCTACAGGGCAGCTTCTTATTTTTGGGGTGTTTTTATTTTTCTTCTCACCTACAATGCAAGCAGGGACAGCTTGTATTGCATGCCGAGCTTTGAAAAATGAGCATTAATGGGATAGAAAGCTCTGCAGGAGGTTTTTTTTCCTTCCAGAGCCCTGCAAGGAGCGGGGCAGAAGTCAAACCACCCGGTGCGGCTGGCCGGGAGCCAAGTTAACTCACGCCGTGGTCTCACGCTGGTGGCCTCGCGCTCCTTTTAGACAAATTCCTCTTTTTCTTTAGTTCTGCCGACTGGTCTTTTTTCTATTCAGTACACACTGGAGTCTCTGTGCAGCCTGTGTGTAGGGCTCTGAGTAATTTGCCGTAAATTAGTGACAAGGTTGTGATTGGGCTTTGTGCTGTGGTGTATTGTTAATGGACTTGGCTTTCTCTTCTAGGATGCCCAGGAGTTTTCAAAGCTGTTCATGTCACTGCTGGAAGACACTTTATCCAAACAAAAAAACCCAGATGTTCGAAACATAGTGCAAAAGCAGTTCTGTGGAGAGTACGCCTATGTCACGGTGTAAGTATTTGGTCTTTGGGAAGAACCTTTCTGTAAATTAAATATTTAAACATTTTAGAAGTAGTTGAGCCGGGGGGGAAGATCCCTCCTAACAACTGGAGCAGGCAGGTAAGCTTCTGCCAAAACATTTCGTGAGAGGTTTTTAGCTTTTAGGTTTCCTGATTCTGTGCACATGGTGGTGTTGCAGTTCTCCAGCTGCTTTTAATCCTTTAATGAAAATTTACCAATTAAACCTGCAAGTGAGTTAATGGAACGTAAAGTCCTGCACCCAGAAAATAGTGTACTCGGGTGTTGTATTTTCATTCCTGCATTCTCAGAGCTGTGGATGTCACCTCAAAAATGATATAAAATGGTGTATGCAAGTTGCAAGCAGGTGCTCCTGTTTTTCCTGGTAGATGCTATTATCCTGTTTACACCTTGTTGCAGAGTTTTTGTGGTGTAGGGGTGTGATCCGCATTAACTCTGACTTAACTTTTTCTCCTGGTTTTATAGCTCAAGGAGTATTTTACTAGGGGCTGGGGAGTTCAGACACAGGAACCAGTGAACTGTCCTCATGTGTTTTTGTCTTTTTTTTTTAATCCTAGCTGCAACCAGTGTGGCAGGGAGTCCAAACTTGTGTCTAAATTTTACGAACTGGAGTTAAACATCCAAGGGCACAAGCAGTTGACTGACTGTATAACGGAATTTCTTAAGGTATAAGCATGTTGTTCTTTGAGTCCTGCTATTCTTAGCAAAGTATTTTAATTCCTTCCTTCAATTAACAGCCTTTGAGGTCGGTATCAGAGCAAAGCAACTGAGTTGTCTCGGTGAGATGCATCCAAAAGGAAATGTTTTTTTTCTGTGGACTCAGAAAATGAGGATTGAGTCATGCCAGCAAGGAGTGGCTCGGACCAGAGCATAGGACATGTACATATTACGGCTTTAAAGAGCACTTGAAAGTCGCACGTTTAGTTAAAATACTTTCCCAGCAAAGTTGGGAAAAAGTCCTTAAAGTCTGACAAAAAGTCCCTGCGTACTTTGTCATGGATAGCACTGGGAGAATGGCTGCTTTTTGTGTTTTCTATATCGGTGCTCATCTGCATAGCAACAGGAGACATTCCCTGCTCTAAAGTGCTCTCAAAAATACTAGGGAGGGCTGGGAATAGCTGGGGGAACAGCTGCAAGTGCTCTTAATTCGACTTGAAAATTTGCCTAGATCTTAAGTTAAGATCTGGCATGTTAAAGATTCGAGGTGTGGATTCAACTACAAATATTTGGGACAGAGCTAACCTGAAACGTGACTCTGTACCTCACCTGTCTGGCTGTTGGGCAGCAGCTTCACTGATGCACTCAGCAAACCGGTCACTCTGCTTGCGGAAGGTCTGCTATGAAAAAAGACTGGTTTGTGTATGTGCATTAAAATCCTGAAACAGTGAACTTTCAAGTTTGTCTGCTCCTCCTTCAAATGAAACAACCGGGTGACCTTGTTTAGGGCAGTTGGAGTTCTCCTCTGGCCTAATCCTGCTATTGGATCTACTTGGGCGTGGACAATAACTCTTATGTAGTGATGTTAGTGTTGCTGGGCATAAGAGGATTGTAGTTTCCAGGCTAAAATGTGGCTTTACATTAACTCGGTCCATGTGAGCTCGTAAAAGGGTGATTTAATTATTTTCTTTTTCCATAGCCCTCATTGGTATAAACCAACTCAGTCAAGCAGGGAGAAAACTTGACAGTCTTGTAAGTGACCTGAGAACTAGGAATGGGGCTTGATTCAGTCTGAAATTTTCCTTCAAGTGAGAGCAGCCTACTATGGCCATGCTGTAAAGCGCATTTATTAGCATGCATTTTTAACTAAGAGATGATTCTGGAAAGCAGCTTGGTAGGGACTTAAATGGTTAAAACAACTTTGGTGTTTTTCAGTCTCCAGCTGTTGAGTAGCTGGGACTGGTTGACTTTTCAGTGGTCACCTGTTCTCAAGACCTTTTTTTCTGCCTCCCCTCCCCGCTAGGAAGAAAAATTAGAAGGGGACAATCGTTATTTTTGCGAAACTTGTCAGAGTAAGCAGAATGCCACGAGGAAGATCAGGCTGCTAAGTCTTCCCTGCACACTCAACCTGCAGCTGATGCGTTTCGTGTTTGACAGGTAAGCCTCTCACTGGAGCGCATGCTGTAGAAATGGGAGCACCCTGGGTTGCATGGAAGCTGTTTGGGAAGTCATCTGCTCTGCTCTTTCTGCATTAATTTGAGAGATTGAGGATTGAGTGCGTGCGTAAGCTTCTCTGGGGATGTTCAGTGGGTTTCAAGGGGAGTTATTTTGAGTTGTGAACTGTTATTGCTGTCCCCTGAACCGAAGCTTTGTCTCTGTACAGACAAACTGGCCATAAGAAAAAGCTGAACACCTACATCGGCTTCTCTGAGCTGCTTGACATGGAGCCTTTCATGGAACAAAAAAGTGAGTTCTGTGCACTGTGTTTTGTTAACTTCACCCACTGCCCCTTGGCAGATGAGAGGAGATCTCCTCTGAATTCCCTTTTTGATGGAAAATTACGTCAAGAGTTGTTTGAAGCCTGCATTTCAAATAACCGCCTTGCTAAGTGGGTTGTGGAAGCCACAACCTACTTAGTGAGGTCTTGGAGAGATTCAAGTTCAAGTGCAGTCTTTGTCTGCTGCCTTGCGAAAACGTTAAGCGCTTGGAAAGAAAAGATCTGCACTGTTTCATCTAGAGCACTGTGTAACTGCTGCTTCCCTTCCAGATGGTGTCTACGTGTATGAACTTAGTGCTGTCCTCATACACCGAGGTGTGAGCGCATACTCCGGGCACTACATTGCCCATGTGAAGGATCCACAGACGGGGGAGTGGTACAAGTTTAATGATGAAGACATAGAAAAGATGGAGGGGAAGAAACTGCAGTTGGGGATTGAGGAAGATCTAGGTAAAACCTTTAAGTTGTGAGTGCCCTTTTAAAATAACTCTTTTCACCAAAAACACGGAGGCTGAATATGTGGAGGCCCTGTTACTCTTAAAACAAAAGTGCTCCTACGCATGCTGTCACAGCTTGGGAGTAACGTGTGAAACGGCAATTCTGTTAATTGCAGCCAGATTTTCTTCATTTCAGCCCTGTGTGAGTGTTTATGCACACCTCGTGATCGGTTTCTCTAGTATTTCTCTTGCCTGCCACATGGCAGATAAGATGCTGATAACTCAGGCAGCAGTTGCCTATCGGGATGAAACAGGCAAGTTGCCGCTTCCTTGGCCAGTGTGCAAAAGGAGGCTTAGGAACAGATAACAAGATTACTTTCAGTTTCCTTAACGCGTTATGTTTTTATTTCCACCGAAGTGTTTTACTTAGAGGCTATAAAGAGTCTTCGTAAAAACTCTTGATCCAAATAACGGCTTGGAAGCTAAAACTGCCAGTTTACTTTGCACTTTTTAGTTCTTCGCACTCTTCTGTTTTACCATTGTTGTCTCACCTTGCGCCGGTGTCCCAGTACTGCCCCAGATAACCATCTTCCCTGGACAGCACAGGGTCTTGATTTATTGGAGAGCTTGGGCTGAGGCTGGACCTGCAAGTTTCTTGGTCTGCGGGTCAATATATAGGAGTGGTTCAGCATTAAATTGGCATTTTGAGTGCTCAGTTTTGCAGTCACTCAGCATTCCTTAGCACAGGATGCTTTGCAGTATCTGGAAAAGGGGAAGTTAGTGCCAGAAATTGCACTTACAGTGCAAGCAACCCATTCCAAGAAACACTAGCCCACCAGGATGCTCATGCTTTGCTGCAATTGGACTTTATGAAATGTTGCCTTTCTTTAAAGGATCCTTAAGTAACAGAGTAATGAAAAGACACCCTCAGATGTATTTGCTCCCTTAGTTTGTTGTAAAGCCATGTCAGCCTGAGCATGCCCTCGAGCAGTCATGGGGCATTAGCTTCCCTCTCCCATTTCCTTCCATGCATGCATCTTTGTGATGCTGCTTTATTTTCAGCTCTCTTGCTAGTAAACACTTTCTTGCGTTTCATCACGATGTATATAAACGCTGGCTGCCACCGGAGCAGCTTTGTCATCCTGTTAATGTTTGCCGGCTGCTTGGTTGCAACTAGATTGTAAAGCTGGCTAGACATCTAGTGGTGTAAGATAGAAAAATAAGCCCTGAAAGGAAATAAGAACTTCTCAGCCTTTCTTTTTAATCTCCCAAGTTACCCAGTGTAGCAAAATAAGATGTAAATAATCTGCTGTGGCCTTGGTCTTGTAAAGGTTTATGCTTAACCGGAAGTAAGTATTCTTGCTGAAATACAAGGCTGCTTGAAGAATATAAGTAAAGTGTGTTTAGAAGCCTCTGCAGGCTGGGAGTCTTTTATCAAGCACTTTTTATCAAGTGCTGATGTTATTTGCCTACTCCAAGCAAAACTGAGACTCTTCTTTGTTAAAAATGCATGCAACACCAGGAGAAGGTCGGTAACGTAAAACAGAGGTCTGCTGTGGGGAGAGTCCTGTGGCCTGGCCACGCAGATGGGAACAATTTAGAAAATATTTGGAGAAAATGCAAATAAAGAGTGTCTAGGAAGTCCTCTGGATGGTGTGGTGGGAGAGGCATGTGAATTTTTCCAGAATTTTGGAAAGACACACACTTTCCTTAATATTTCAGTGTTCCATTTAGAGTTTGATCCATGGAGGGTTGTTCCTTTATTTTTTTTAATAAAAAACCTGGTTGATTTTTTTGAAGCTGCAGCTGTAGGTAAGTGTTTTTTCCTTGCCTGGCAGTCTGTCTGGAAATGGCAACTCTTGCAACACGAGTTTACATCGCACCACCAGCTGCTCTGAATTGACTGTTTCTGTGGCTGTTCGCTCCCTGAAAGCTTTGTTGATCAACAGAAGGGCATGTGTTTTTTCATACATAATCACCTGTAAATAAGATTTTCTCTGAGGGTTTGTCTCTGTTCTTTGGTGTCATGACACCAGAACAAGAGGCAGAGGGGAGAAAGGATGTTTTTGCAAGAGCTACTTTTGGCTCAGTGAGGTTTAATTGGGGAGAGAAGAAAGGCTCGTGCAGAATTGTGGTTCAGAGCAGACTCCTAATTTTAGTCCCTTTGAATTACCCTGCCTCCAGAAATGCCAGAGGGATTTGGGTCTTGCTTTGGGATACAATTTTTGGCTCATGGCAAGCCCAGTGCTTGGCAAAAAGAGGCCTGGCAGAGCGCAGCAGAGAGAGGGAAGCCGGCTAGGTGGCAAACTCGTCCCGTTAACAGAGAGTCAGTAAGTGAGCTTGTGTGTTTATTATGTTTTGCCTTCTGTACCACAGCGGAACCTTCTAAATCCCAGACTCGTAAACCTAAGTGCGGGAAAGGGACTCACTGCTCACGCAATGCTTACATGCTGGTATACAGGCTGCAAACCCGGGAGAAATCTCTGACAATCGAAGTACCAGGTAAGTGAGCTTTGACTCTCTTGGCCTCTCCGTCTCATCCTGTGATGCTCCAGGTGGGCCAGGAGTCGGGGTTTTGCTTGAAGCCCCTTTTGTGACCGCTGTCCATGAGCCCCCAAAGGTGCCATATGGCAACTTAGTGTCATGACCAGTGAAACCCCTGGGCTTTCCTAGCACTTAAATTAAGATTAGCCTGATGATCCCACCCCTGTGCCTGCTCAGACCTCGCTACCTTAACCAGCGAGATGAGATGGGAAGGGGTTAGGAGGAGATCATCTGGCTGGGAGCTGCGTGCGGCAGCGGGAGCATTGGGATTCGCAGCCAGGATCCCGCAGGAACCGCTCAGGTTCCTGAAGGCAAAGGAGAACAGCGTGATTAAATGTCATCGACAGTGCATGTACTGTGGTGGAGGTGAATAATCCTGACAGATGTCAGGTTTCTTCTGTGAGTGCTTAATCTTTGCCATATTGAGAATAAACGGCATGAAAATAAGAGGATGCAAGACCTTAACAGGAGTTTTGTATGAGCGCGTTCGTGTCTTGCTTTAGAATTACTGGGGGTGGCAGAAATCCCTGTAGGTTTGGCCTGTGGATTTAATGATGCTTCATGTTTGCGTGCTACTTGATTAGAAATATTAATTAGGCCCCTGGTGCTGTTGGGGATGGAGGTGTGTTCTACCTTCTTCCCTCTTCTGTGAAGCGGGGACAGCGGAGGTGGCGTATCCCCTTTGGACCTCTGCTGTTTGTTCAGGATGTCTGGATATGGAGGGGGTAAATTGTACAGCTTTTTCTCCCCTAATAACAGCACCAAACCTTTTCCAGCCCCACCACCACTAAAACCCACCCTCTGAGCCACACAGCTTTGGGAGTTAGTGCTAATTCCTACCTCAGATCTGCATTTTCAGTCTTGGCTCTCTTGCGCTCCCTTTCCTCCTACCCCTCTGCCCAAAACAATAACTCGGCAAAAGCCTCTCCACCCAGCTCCAAATTCCTGCGCAGCCCCGCGGTTGCCTTTGTTTCACATGGAAGCCTGCCAGGGAACAGGGAGCGAAGGGCAGCAGTCGAGCCGTGCGGTTGTGGGGAGGTTTCATGCAACTGTAAATTTGAGGCATTTTGCTTTGATGCTGTTAAAAGCGGCTTTTCCAGGACGGTGGAGAGATGTAACTTGGCTCTGACCTCGAGGGCATCAAGCTAGTTGTCTTTTAATACTGTCTATTCTCCCAAGTCAGATATTGTGCTCTCTGGCAGCACAAGCGTTAACCTTTCTGGAAATATTTTAGCTCTTCAAAATACTGCTAAATAGGAAAAGACTTCAGATAAGCAGTGCTTTTGCCCTGCCTTACACCAGCCCTGCGAGGGAAGTGTTTTATCTTCTTTTTTCCCCTTGCTGAGGTTTGGTTTGTTTGGGTTTTTTCCACCAGCGACAGCAAATATTCCCATTTCCCATTTCCCTCACTTTTCTGTTGACACCAGGATCTTCCCTGGCTTATCTCCCATCTCCTGAGGGCTTTTTGCCCTTGGGTTTGCAGCCTGCTAGACCCTTCTCGCTGAGATCATGCGTACTTGTGGGGCTGCACGTCGGGACAGGCTTCAAGTGTATCTGTAGGGTGAAAAGCTTTTGCTTCTCCCCTGGGAATGATGGGTCCTTGGCAGCAGAGAGGAGCTGCTCTCGGTGGGAGGCAGAGAAATGGCTGGAGCAAGAGGAATAGCAGGGAGGGATTGAAGCAGGCAGCAAAGTGTCCTGCAGTGCTTCGGCTCTGCAGCCTCTCACCAAACGCCATTGCACTTTGTGCGACTGCCAGCACTTGGTGTAGGGTTGTTAGCAAGCAAAGGATTTCTCTTAACACAGCAACCAACTCCAAGTAAATTATTTTCTTGGGCGCTGTTGTATTGCACAGGACAGTTGCATTTAATCATCTACAACCATAAACATTGGAGAGAGCAATGTCCATGTGCTTGGCTTTTGGAAAGACCTCGTGTTGGTACCTGTGTAGGGGAATTTTTAGGCTTGCTTGTTATCCCCAGATAACCAATCGCAGGAATAATTAATGTAATTGGTATTTTTCCTTGAAATGAATGCTTTTTTTTCTTTCCCAACAGCTTTTCTGCAGGAGCTGGTAGAGCGTGATAACTGCAAGTTTGAGGAGTGGTGCAACGAAATGGCCGAGATGCGCAAACAGAGCGTGGCCAGAGGCAAAATCAAACACGAAGAGGTGAAGGAGCTCTACAAAAGGTTACCCGCTGAAGCTGGTCTGTAAGATATTGTGGTAGTATTTTGTAGTAGACCATTGTTAAGATTAGTAATGTTTTATAGCTAACCCACAACTCGCTTCTGTGGCCTGAATGCTTCGCTGGAAGGCATTAGCTGTAGCCCTCTTGAAGAGGAAAGCGATCACTGTCTATTGTTGCTGTGTGCATGCTTAGGATTTGCTTTCCCTCTCTTGTTTTTCTGCCTTAACCTATTTTTCTCCTTTTTTGCTCATTCTCATGGCCTCTGGCATCACTAATTCCCTCTTGCTCCTTCCCCATCAGTCAGTCTCCTGTGTGCTTCCATGCATTGTGACTGTTTTCTTCTGCCCGATGAGCAGCTCGTCTCGTTAGCGGTTAGTAGCATTGAGGCAGAATAACTGGCTGGTCTCAAATTGCCAACTCACAGCAAGTTTGGGAGCTGTGGATCTGAATTAATCAGCAGGTAACAGGGTACAAGAATGCCTGACCTCCAGCAGAAAATTATTTGATTCATCTCTGCCAGTGCAAGCCCCATGTCTAAGCTTCATAGTCCGTCTGATGAGTGACTGGGGTTAATCCTTTCCTACTACTCCTTGTGCCTTGTCGCCTTAGCATGTCTGAGCACAAGGATTTTTATTCCCCCCCTTGTTTTTCTCTCCTGTCTCCCTCAAAACAAACATAGGGGCACTTGCTCTGTCCATTCAGCATGGAGGATTTCTCTCCACTGTGTGCATCTCCTAAAATCTCCAGGAAATTTGTAATTAAAGACTTTAAAATGTGTTTAATTGTGTAGCCTCTTAGACAATTTGATGTTTAGCTTCTAATATTCATTGGTCGATGCTCAGAACCATCAGCAAGATTCAAGCAGCCGAACAGCAGGCTCCTTAGCTCCCATAAATGTCTGCCTCTTCAATTTATGAAGTCGGGTTTGCAGACAACGGGCGCTTAACTCACGAACGGGAGGGTGTTGCAGCTTATCTTGCCAAGTCCCCGCAAGTCTGAGTGGTGTTAAAATGTCACTGTTAAATCAAAGTTGCGGTGGAGGTATGAATCTGCCGTGAGTCACCATTAAAAAGGAGCAGCAAGCACAACTCCAGTGTGTTTTCTGTCCCCCTTAGCAGAAACAGAATAGCTCGCTCTTGGCATTTCTAACATGACAGAGGAATAAATCTCAAAAAGATATTTTTTTTGCAGGTGCAGGTAGAGCTCTTTTGCCCCAATTTGAAGATGGCAGGACCTGAAGCACTGCCCTGAGGGCACCCACTACCTGCTGCTGGGCACCTGGGCACAGGAGTTTGCTAGCACAGCTGGAGGCAGTGTTATCCCAGAGCTGTTCTGGGTCTGATCCCACAGGAGCTCGGGACTCTCTGCAGCTGTGCAGACACATTTTCTGCCAGCTTTGTGTAGCCTGTCCCAGAAAAACGTACTTTCCGGGGGAAGCAGCTTTCATCCCAAACTAGCAAACCATTTCTGACAGCGTTGCAATTCTCTGGAGGTCATGGCTGTGTATCTCTGATGGCGTTGTGTAAGATGAAAATACTGCTGATTTAGGCTGCAGAGGAGAAGAGATTTTGAAGCCTGGCTTTGCAAAGCTCCAGTGCAGGCTGGAAGGCAAAGTATTTTCCTGTAGCTTCTGTGTTGCTCCTTCATGTGAAACATTAAGGATTTGTGTTAATTTGATAAATGTAACTAACAACTATGTTTCCGCTCAGTTTCAGAGCTGCCTTCCTAGCATCAGCAGAAAGGGTTTAATTTCCTCCAAATTTCCCAGTCATCTCGCAGAAGGGTTTCCACAGCAGTACTGGGTCTCAGTTGCAAGGTGCAGGGGTTTCACTCAAAGCTATTTCGCTGCTCACACAGATGCTGACCTGCTCCTGAACCTTGGCTGTGTGTGAGGTGTTTCTCCTTTAGCAAACAAGGGCGAGTCTGCTGCTCTATTTAACAAAAAAAAAAAAATCATGCTTGCGCTAAAAAATCTGAACAAGTTTCCATTTGTACTGTGAATCTTAAAATGTGCGAGTGTTTCTCATCCGGAGTTGTAAGAGCAGCCCAGAATAACAGAGAAATTTGGGGCGCCAAAGGGACAGGGCGAACACTGACCTTGTCTCTTTGCTGTTGTTGCCTTTTATTTTTCAATTTATGCCGATGAGCTCGCTCGTTATAGAAAGAGCCTTTAATGTATGATCATAATTTAAGTATTATATCTGTCCCTCGATGGACAATAGGAAAACCTTCCCCTTTCCTTGACTACTGTCCAATAAGCCCCTAAAGGTTTAGCAGTCTGAAAGCACTCCCCTTCCTACTTGGAGTGCTCCACTGTTTTATATTGATTGCTTGAATTTGAAATGACCACTTGTTCTTGCATATCTTAATTTCACATAGCTCCTGTCTTCTAAATGTGTGTTACAGAGATGAGAATTGGACAGGGAAAGCTGTATCGGATGTTTGAAAACTTGTACCGCAGAGGTTTAATCAACACTGGTAGCCTGTTAATTTTTAAAAGTACCGTTGAATATCAGAGTAATTATAAAATACCATCTGCTGTATTGTGTATTAGCTGAGATGTACGGGCTTGTTTCTTTTTGTGTTTTTTCTCCTTCTAGGTTCCCCATACGACTTCATCTCTCTCGAATGGCTGCAGAAATGGCTGGATGAGTCTACTCCTCCAAAACCTATAGATAACACAGCCTGCCTGTGCTCACATGGCAAACTCCATCCAGATAAAATATCCATTATGAAAAGGATATCAGAGTATGTGGCTGACTTCTTCTACAGGAGATACGGAGGAGGGCCCCGGCTGAACGGTAAGGTGTCGGGCTAGACAATGCCCTCTCCAAGTCATGTTCTCATGTGCTGAACGTGTTTTAGAGCCTTGTTCTGGTCCCAGCCTCATTTTGAGCCATCCTTTATCATTGTAACTTTATTTCTGCGCATAGCTTTTGTGCTGCGCTGTTATTTCTGGGTGGTTTTTTTTAATATCACTTAATTACATTAGCATTCAAACATACAGTTAGTCTGATTGCAGGGTCTGTTTCATACCTGAGTTCTGCTCTGTCTAGGAAGAGTTGAGCTTGGAGGAATTTCTGAGACAGCAATGGTGCATTAGGTTAGAAAACATAATACTTTGAAGGTTTTATGGAGCTGATTCTAGAAAATAACAAAACTTGCACATGCAGCCCCCCAGACTTTTGAAAATTATTTTCCATGCCTGCAGCACCTACAGATCCTGTGTGGGCAGCATTTTGTGGAGCATGTGGATCTGTGCTGCCTCTTGCCGGCAGCCTGTGCTCTGGAGCAGCGTGGATGTGCACGGGCCAAGAAAATTAGTTACTGTCTTTCACCTTTAGACTGTCCTGAGCTGTCTCACCCAAGGGAAGCATGTACCTGGTAGCCTATTTGCTTGTGTTGCACACATCTGTCATGCGTTTTGATTTTTGGGGTCAGCCTAGCCCCTACAGTCTTTGGGCATCCCTTAATCAAGCCCCAGGCTTAGTTTCTTTTATAAAGGAGCTCAATAACTCCCACTGAGACCAAATTAGCTCAGCTCCTGCTAGGAGCTTATAGGGAAGAAATGCAACCAGCAGAAACTGCTGTGACGCAGGCAGCCTTTGTAAAAAAAAAACAGGCCAACGTTTATTAGTCAACTGGAAGATCGCCTGCAGGATTTTTTTGTTGAGTACGGCTGGAAGGGATGGATCGGATGCACTGCATTCTCCGACTTGCTTCCTTGGATGCGACCCGCTTGCTCCCAGATGAAAATATATGCCTGGTTATAGGATTTCCATTCCTGTTGGCCCAATGTAGCTTTGCAGGAGGGTTGGGTTTTTTTTCTGGGTTTAACTGGTAAAGTGCCATGATAGTTTTTTGTTGGTTTTTTTTTTTTTTCCTTGCATATGCCTAAACTGTCCTGCCTTCTGACTCGCGTGGCTGTGTGTTGGTGTGACCTGGCTTGCAGCTGTAATTGCAAACTGTTGATACCAGCGGCGGAAAGCTGTGAAGCTGGCAGAACAGATTGCACCTCATCTGAAGCGTTTTATGCTTATTTAAGCTTCAAATGTGGTACGATGTGGCAGTAACCCCAGAGATCTCCTCATTTACATGTGAAATCTTCGGTCATGAGGCAGGGTAGTTGGTACATACCTGTCTGAGCATGTTCAAACCAGTGAGAAGCTCAGCCACGTGTGCAATAAATTGTGTTTCTTTCTCTGCCCTCTCCCCCCCCCAGTCAAAGCACTTTGCAAGGACTGCGTGGTAGAAAGGTGTCGAATCCTGCGACTGAAAAACCAGTTAAACGAAGACTACAAAACTGTTACAAACTTGCTGAAGATAACAGTCAAGGGGTATGTAAGTCCCAATGCTTTCAAACATTGTCAGAGATTTTTTTAGAAGTGCTTAAATAGCTTTTTCCTAACGATTTTACTGCTTGGGCTCCGAAGGAGAACAGAGTTGTGATTCACGTTGCCAACGCTATGCTCTCTCTGCAGGAACGATGGGTTTTGGGTTGGAAAGGCGTCCTTGCGGAGCTGGCGTCAGTTGGCTCTGGAGCAATTAAATGAACAAGATGAAGACACAGAGCACAGTAATGGAAAAATGAATGGAAATGCACAAAACAAAGGTAGTTCTGCTGCTGTAGAGACCCACCAGCTCCGACCGATACCTCCTAACAAAAGACACGTCAGGTGTTCCTGTAGCTGTTTTGCTTCCCTTGTGTGAGTAGGGAGGGAAGGATAATAAATCAAATAAAAAGCTCCTTCATTTAAGGAGCTTTTTATTTGATAAGCTTCAAAACTGCTGGGTGATCTTTGTACATGGAGAAGAAGATGAGGTAATAAGTAGTCTTGCAAAGCTGTGTAAAATTACGGCCCCAGACACATGATCTTTTCATCTGCTTTTATCTGAATGAGAGAGCGCAGGGGAAAAAGAAACATGAAAATTACCTTGGGGAAGGGATGAAGATGTTTATTGTGAACATCTATGGATGAAACAGCACAGCTGGTAAAGCAGCACTGGCAAAACATAGCCTAGAAGAAAAATCATTAATTGAACTCTCTTCTGTGCCCATATCATGAGTTTGTGAGTTTTTTTAATTTGGCTTCTGCTCTTTAAACCTTTGGAAACTGGATATTTTGTTGAGCTTTTTGTTTCAGAACTAAGGGCAAGAAGCTTGTTTGAATGAAAGTGGAGATGATGGGCTAATGGCATTGATCTTGGGCTTGAAGGCTCCTGGAACACCACAGCCCTCCTGATAATATCCATAAGCTGGCGCTGTTGGTGGAGCTTACGTCGAGAAAAGGGTACTTCTCCACTGAGAACTTGTCATTCCTCAGTGGTGACCTTGGTTTCACAACAGGTCACAACTCCCAGTAGTACATTTGAATTACTCACAAGCCAACTTGCTCGTTAGGCAGGTCGTTAAACACATTATTGTGTTTATGATGCTCCAATTCAGTGGCCAGCGCTTCTGTCCATGGAGCTAGGATTCTTAACTATAATTTATATGTTAATGTGGGGCTTGTCAAACCCTTGGCAGGCTCCCCCCTTAGTTTGTCAGGCAGCATCTGTTTTAGATCAGTATCCTCAAGGCGAACAGAGGACTAATGTTTTGCCAGGAAGGTTTCTGCTCCCTGTGCTCTTACCTAGACTTCTGTTTAGGTTAAACTCCAAGATCTTTGGGAGCAGTGAACCCCTGTGGTGTTTTAGCCTGTAACAAATGCATCCTTTGTAATCTCACAAAGGATGGGCTTGTGCTCCACACACTTCAAAGCGCTCCTACATGGCCTGTAGGCTGTAATCCCGCTTGCCCAGAGGCCAAGACATTTGAGAATAACAAATTTCCTTCCAAAATTTCCTTTGGGTTAAGGGTTTTGCCACAATTTGAAAGGCAGCCATGCTCCTTTGCCCCAAAGATTTTTCCTTTCCTTTGGAGGGGAACTCTGTGCAGTGTTCTTGTTTGATTTTGATTTTTTTTTTTTTTTTTAATTAGATGAATCAAATGAAGAGAAGAGAGAGGAGGAAGAGGAGTTAAATTTTAATGAAGACATTGTTTGCCCCCATGGTAAGTCTCTACGGGGGATGGAGCTGAATATATCTGTTGTTGCTCACTGCTCAAGACATTAACCTTGTAGCCTTTGATCCATCTAAGGCCAACATGAGCAGTTACTGAGGAAATGTGTTTAATTCTCATTGCCTGGTGTTTCTTGACACTCAAACTTTGAGGTTTTATTTGCAAGCACTATCACAGTGCAATCCAAGTTTTGTAAGGCAGTGAAAGGGTTGTAAATGCAGAGATGCTTAGATGCTGGGCTGCAGAGGGGGGCATCCATTCATCTCGCTAGCGAAGCAACGTGATGGGGTGAGGGCAGCACCAAGGATCTTCAGCCACTTGGAAGCTCTGAAAGTATTAGGAGGAAAACAGGTGGTATAAATCAGTCAAGGCAGAAGCTGAGAGTATCCATTAAAACAGGAGCACTTACCTAACAACTGTAGAAACATGGGCTTATCTGCCAGTGGCTGTGACTGCTAAGGATATCGATTTACCAACCTGCTGTGCTTTGGTGTCCATTTACATAAGGTTTTGACCCGATGTTAGTTGTTTTGCTAAGTGATGGTTCATTAGCTACATCCTTGGCTACCCCGTTGTTTAAATCTCACTTTTTTAGCTTGTATGTTGCTCCCAGACACAACTGTTCTAGTAAGCTCCTGTTTGGAGGCACCAATTTCCCTGCCAGGGATGCTTGATCTTGTTCCTAGTAAGAAAGAAACATGCCATAAATTAGCAACACATCTCCTGTCATCAAGGCTAATCAAGGATGTGGAGTAATGGCTTGATAAAGCCTCATTTTAAAGCAGAGTGTTTAAGCACTTTGTCATTTGTCACTGCCATTAGCTGTTTTTCAGAGCCTTTAACGCCGTATTTCCCATTGCCACGAGGCTGCTGCTGTTAAATAAAAGCATGCAGTGTGGTGATGAAACATTTAATGTAGCCAGACATGACAAAAATAGGCCAACAGGCCTTTGAAAATATTATGCTGGTAAATCGCTAGTTGATCTGAGACTTTGGGTCATATCAGAGCGAATAATTTTAAATATGGGGACTGCTGGCTGGTCAGATTTCATCATCTTGAGCTAACCTCCAGTCAGAAAACAACCTTTCCACCTTTAAAATTTCCCTCTGGGAGTGTATCAGCAAATCTGTAGTCTCAGTCCTACAGCCTTAATTTTGGCATGGAGGAAGTTCCTGCCTTCATCGTAGGCTCTGGAAAAGCCAGCACTTTTATCTGTGAGGTCTGGCTGGCCTCCAGAAATGCCATCCGGGCGTTCCCTTAAGAAGTCCCTTTGCATGTTTGCTGTAATTTCTTGCTCTCTGGTAGCTGCCCGACCCCAGTGAATAATTTTTTCCAGATACCATGTTAAGACTTCTTTTGATGTGTGTGCCCAAAACATGTCCTTGGACAGTGGGAGGGGGAAGCAGGGTCAGCAGTGGTTAGGATCATCTTCTTCCAGATGGCAAAGCACTTGTTCCCCACACACCCAGATCTGATTTTTCCACCTCTCTCCCTCAACAGTGTATTAATCTGTTTTCATTAATCATGCAGTGTGTCAAGGCACTTATTTGTACAAGCTCGGGTTTTTTCCCCCATCCTTGCTGGCTCTGGAAAGCAGCCTGGTCCTGCCTCTGCATATGGTAAAGCTGGGCCACTTGGTCGCATTTGATGAAGAGCAAGTGGCCAAGTGCTGCAGCAAAGCAGTCCAGCCCGACCTTTGTTTATTAGAGGAAAAGCAGGAGGGGAGCGTTGCTATTTTTTCCCTTTGGGGCTGGCAGAAATCCAGGCTTGGCTGGAGCAAGGAAAGCTGCCGGGTTCGTGGGCCTGAGGAGCTGCTTGTAATGTTAAAGAGCTACCAGAGGGTGGGGAGGAAGGAGCCTTTTCTCCCTGTCTTCCTTCTGTAGCTCTTCAGGCTATAGAAAAGCAGATAATAAGGTATCGTGCCCTTTGCTGGACACAGCTCAGCACCATGACTTCGTAGTTGCTGTTTTGCTTCCCTCTCGCTGGTGAAATCCACATTGAGGCGTGAATATTCCCATGCCGCATCCAAATCCGGCTTGCATCTCAGTGTAGCACCAACTGTTCCTCTTATTTCTCACTGCGACTGCATGTAGCACAGCCATGCCTTGACTTCCCAGCTGCTGTCTTGTAGGGAGATGAAGTTGTGTTTTCCCCTTGGCAATCATCAAGCCTGCAAGCAGGCAGCTAGTTGGATGCCTGAGCCCTTGCCTTCTTCAGTTTTCCCAAGCCTTGTTTGTCCGCCAGAGCACGTGTTGTCATGCACACGTGTGGTGTCCAAATGCATGAGCGTGCCCTTTCTGCTATGGCTGTCACTAAAATGACAACTCCCTTGCACTAAACCGTTCTTGGGGATTTTTTTGAGCTGCTTGAGCATGAGGATAAATAATACAGCAGGCAAGTTGTCTGGGGGATAGCTGGTAAATCTTGCTTCAGGTCTTCACACCCCAGTTATTCCCCAGAGCAGATCTAGAGTGCAGAATCTGTCCTTTCCAGATTTTGAGGTGCTTGGATAGATGGCTTCGTGTGCCCTGAGATGATACAGCAGTAATTTTGTTTTTCAAGGGTGCGGAAAGCACCTGGCTCCTGTTTCATAGGGCACGGAGTTAGTCTGCAGCTTGGTAAATGGAGTCACCATAAAAATGCAGCTATGGATAGCCAAGATGAGAAAACAGTAGTCCCGTGCCCTCTTTGGCTTGTCCTTGCTTTTCCATTGTATTTGATCAGCTGCTTGGGTTCATGAGCTTGGAAATCTAAAGGACGTTTATATGAATTAAAGTCGTATTATTTTTTTTCCTGTCTAAACAAGGAAATTATAAAGGAGTTGAAGGTGACTTTGTGTATTAGTTGCGCTCTTTCTTGCTGACATGGTGTTGGCTGTTAAGTGCGTGAATATCTTCCCCCACATTTATACCCTGTAATCTCTTAAATCTAGTTAGGGCTGCAAAACATCGCTGAGCACGTCAAGAGCAAAGCCCTTCTCTTGGCTCTCTCTCTGCAGGTGACCTGTGCATATCCGAAAATGAACGGAGGGTGGTTTCGAAGGAAGCCTGGGAGAAACTCAAGCAATATTTTCCAAAGGCCCCTGAATTCCCAAATAACAAAGAGTGCTGTTCCCAGTGCAAGGTATTTGAATGCCAAATAACATTACCCTTTTGTTGACCGTAAATAGACGGTCATATTTCTAGTTTTCTTTTTGATATGACCCAGTGCAGTGGAGGAAAGTAATGTCATCTTTAATAGCAGCTAGGAACTGAAGCTGTGGTGTAATTAACTGTTTCATGCAGATTTTGGAGCGCGAAGGGGAGGAAAACGAAGCCCTGCATAAGATGATGGCCAGTGAGCAGAAGACTTCTCTCCAGAACCTGTTTCACGATAAATGCAGACCTTGCCTGGGCAGCTGGCCTCAGGTACGGGAAGGAGGGCAACTAGGAGAACGTAGCAGGGCTTGGGAGAGGTTTTTATTAGCTTTTATCCCTCTCTCTAAGAAATTTTATTTCACCTGCAAGAGAGGCTGCCTGATAATCATTCACTCAGTCCAAGTGAGACTGTGCCTGCACTGGGAAGCCTGTGCCAGCGGAGCTTACAAGTGTGTTGTGCCGAGGTGTGATTTCCCCCGATTAGCTGTGCTGGCGCAGAGCCCTGCTAAAGACACACGAGAATGGCTCGTGTGCCAACATAGCTGTCGCTGGCCAGGAGTCAGCTAGATAAGCAGTGACAATATTTCTGCTGTGGTTACATCCGCCCCTAGAAGAACCGAAACGGTGCGGCCGTACCAGTGGAGGCAGCTTTCCACCACCCCCCGTTTGCCTTCTCGTGCAGGCCAGGCTATTGCTGCTGGTCAGACAAAATTTACATGTGCTCCAGCATCCTCCTACGTCCTGAGAGCTCAGGCGAAGCTTCCCTAAATGCTGAAGCCCTGCAAATAGGAGTGACGGTCGTGCAAGACCTCTCGTACCGGCTTCTCCCCGGTACAAGCATGCAGCTCTCCAGGACTTTCTTGGGGCTTCAAGGCAGCTCAAAAGAAATGGCAAAAGCTGTTGGCTCCATGCCTTGGCTCCTGGACGTCTCGCGGCGCTGATTAGTGATTGACTCTTAGATCCTGCCAAGCTGCTTTGGCAGGTGTCTGCCTTGGTCGCTCGTACGTGTGAGGGCAGCCTGTGGCTCTCGGGTGCCTTATCCAGCCATGAATAAATATCGAGGTCAATACAGATCCATGTCTCAGAACTGGGGAGCCCCAAAAGGATTTAAATGGGAAACGGTCTGTGCTGAGCTGGAGAGCTGCCAGGCCCTACCAGCAGTATTTAAGGGTAGTAGGTTGGGTCTGCTTTGGTAGCTGGAGTAAGTGATGGAAAGTTGGAGCCCATCACCATGGGTCTGCTTGAAATATGAGGGTCTCTCCAGGCAGCGAGGCTACATCCTCCGCTGTCTTTGAATTTCCCAAGGGAGCCTGATAAAAGAGTCGAGGATCTTTTCCTCAAGCTTTTTGAGTTTTCCTGATACCAAACAGTTGAGGTTTGGGGAAGAAAATAAGTGGAGCGGTTTAATCGAGAGGAGATGAAGGGAGATTTTAAAAATATGTATATTCCTCAGGTGTGCTGAATTTTCCTGCAGCAAGATGGAGTGAGCCCTTAAATCTGAATTAGGGAAGGTGGTGAGGCTAGGTGAGCATGGAAATGATTTTGTCACCCAGCTCTTAGGATCTTAGTGGTTTCTTGTCCAGGAGCAGACTATATAATGGCAGATCAGTTAGGACAGGAAAACAACGGTTTCTTCTAAAACCTCTGCCTCATGGGGGTGCGTGGCCATATTTTTGAATCCGTGCTGCTGCCAAAAGGAGAAACTTTTGGATTTTGATGGGTGGAGCAAGTGAGGCAGGTTGGGGTGATCTCACCCCACACCCGTGGGGGTGCAAAGACACATCTGCCTTAGACCCCGAGTACCCAGCGAGAGAAAACACAGTGCTGGGGAGTCTTAGCTGCTCCAGGGAAATGGCCGTTTCCTGCTATGACTTAAAGGTAACGGGATCTAAAGATAAACTAACTTTGTAATAAACACGAGATTAGTAATGTAAGTGCTTAGTACTTGATCCCAAATTATTTTACTTGGCTTTCCCAGCACGCTTGGATGGAGTTGTCATGGTAAAAACGCTGAGGTCTCAAAGAGAATAAGCACTGCAGAAAAAGCTGAACAGTCATTGCTTCTCTATTGTTGGATTAATTTAAAACGATCCTTTTTGTTTTTCTTTTTTTCACCTCCAGGAGACAGATGAGCTGTATATTGTTTCGCAGTTCTTTGTAGAAGAATGGAGGAAATTTGTCAGGTAACTTGGCCTGAGGTTTTTGGTGCTTTTTATTGCTTTTTGGGGGGGCTGTAGATAATGATTTTGCTTTTGAGTCCCAGTGCAGTGTATAGTTACCTGCAGTTTGCCTTTGTGGAAACAAGGAAGCTGATTTTTGCAGGACTCATATCAGTTGTAATACATTGTAAGAAACTGAATTTCCTTGTTTACCGTGTCTTAACCAGATGGTCGGATTAGATAGTAACCTGATTAGTTTTTTCATCTGTCTGGAGCTGTATCCTAGGCAAAGGTCACCACTCAATCCTGTTTCCACGGGCTGCTGGTGGTAGGAGATGGAAATCTCTGCTAGATAGGAGAGTAATTTTGCAACATGCAGGAACGCAGATCTGATTTCCTCATTGGTAGTAGCTTAATATTCCCTGTTGGAATGCCTTCTGTAAATATTCACCTGTGATTTCTTCTTGGCTGCCTGCAGAGTTGTGGTTTTTATGAAATAACCTGACCAAGCTTTGCAAACCGCTTTCCTTTGCCTGCGCAGGAGGCCAACGCGATGCAGCCCTGTGTCCTCGGTAGGAAACAGCGCTCTTCTCTGCCCCCACGGGGGCCTCATGTTCACCTACGCTTCCATGACCAAAGAAGACTCCAAACTGTGAGTTTCTTCTCTTCACGCATCTGCCTCTGCCAGGTGCCTTTGTCTCTCACGTGCCTCTGGGAACGTTCCCGGAGGCTTGCTGAGCTGCAGCAACACGAGGAGCAAATGCTTTCCCTTGAACAAAATTAACATAGATGCTTTCTTAGGCTCACCTTAGCCTTCATGTGAGGCAAGACCTAAATTGTCAAAGGATGCTGGGTCAGGAAAAAAGAGAGCTTACTTCAGCTTGGCTAGTTCCTAACAATAAACTACCCTGAACTTGACCGGGGCATAGAAACATCCGGCTTCCTTACCGTTTTCTTTCTGTGAGAGTTGCCCCTGGAGCACTGGACACTGGGCTGGAGTTCATGCTCCGTAGCATTTCTTCTGCAATGATGCAGAACTAAAAGTAGCAGATCTTCTACTCCTCTCCTCCTCCATCCTCCCTCCGGCATGACTGGAGCAGAACAGCGTCACTAATGACACGCTCCTGTTTCCCTGTTATCTTGGGCGTACAGGCCCTCCCATGTAGCTGGAGTTATGGATTGGTTTTGCAGCTTTTCTTTCATTAACAGACTAAGAAAAGGGGAGGCTGTTCAGGAGCTCAGAGCTTGGCTTTTCCATGTCATAAAGCGCGTTCTTGTTCCTTTGCACAGTATAGCTCTAATATGGCCCAGCGAGTGGGAGAGGATTCAAAAACTCTTCGTCGTGGATCACGTCATCAAAATCACCCGAACGCAGGCTGCCGGGGCAGACCCCGAGAGTGCGCTTTACGGCTCTGAGCCCCGTGAGTGAATCTTTTGCCACTGTCCGCACTCTATTCTTTTGCTAATTGGTGCCCACTCCCTGGGAAATGGCTCCTTTTTTGGATAAAGGGTCAGATCTAAGGGGATCAGTGGTAAACAGGGAGCTTGGCAGATGCCCGTGGTTATGTGATCCACTCCAGGTTAGCGGTGAGAGGCATTGGGCAGGTGTCTCCAAGGAGCTGAAGCAATTAAGTGCATTTTTCCTTTGTGCCTCCCCAGAACTCTGTCCAGAGTGCAGAGAAGGGCTGTTATGCCAACAGCAGCGTGACTTGCGTGAGTACACACAAGCAACCATCTACATCCATAAAGTGGTGGATAATAAAAAGGTACGGGCTCTCTCCCTCGGTCCTTGCTCATCCTGGCTCGGTTTCATTTAACAGAAACTGCAACAAGTACCCAAATAACGATCTGAACACGGTGGCGAGACGGCTATCACAGCCTCCCGCGTCCCGGCAGGATTGGGACCTGCTGGTGGGGATGCTGGGTGGCCTGTAGTGGTGGGCAGGGCTGCTCTCTGCAGGCAAAACACACCCAGCTCTGCAGCTCACAGAAGCTATCGCTTTGGCGAAAAGAGCAAATGGGAAAATTCTCACTGGAGCCGCTCTGAAAATTTGGTCTCCTCGAAGCTTCCTTTTGCCAAACCAAATCCTTTGTGTTATCAGGTATCTTCATGGCTGTTCCCAGCTTTGATTATTTTAGGCAATGTTGTAACCATTTCTGTATTCATAATTGTGTTATCAGGCTCTACCTGTTCTCCTCTGTGTCCAATATTTGTCATTTCCTTTCTTGTTTGCTCAAGTGACATTTATTCTTAGATAGAAATAAGGTCTTAACTCTGTGCTGATGAAATAGCAGTGAACTTAGAGATGGTTTTCAGGATCCCCTACAAAGCTGTGAATTATGTCTCTGCTTTACTGGTGCCTTAAGGGATCAGTATCAGACTAGAACTGGCTTTACAGGTACCCAAAAGCTGGTTACAGTAAGTCTTCTTCCTTAGGGCTTGTTTTATGCTTTAAGGGGGAAACCAAGGCTCATGGGCAAGCTCAGATAAAGATGTTGCCTGCACCTTTGCAGCATGGGTGGTTTGGGTTTTTTTACCTCTCATTGATTTCCACGTCCCTGTCAATCTAAGGGAGGAACTGAAGCCTGGAGAACTGCAGGGTTCTGGAGGCTGGATGGGTTTCTGCCTTGGTTGTGAGATGGAGAGCATGCAGCACAGTGGCTGCTCAAGAGAACCATCAGCTAGGGGATATCAGCCTGTCTGGAGGCTGAATCTCGAGGCTGTATCTTGGCTCTGGTGCAGAGGAGGGTGGTGGGTTTTTTTCTGGGGCTGGACAGGACTCTGCTCACACGTGGGGCTGGCAAAAAACAGGCAGCTATTCTTTGCCGAGCAGCTGGAGTTGGAGAGAGGAGGCGAGAGCTTGCCTGCAAGATCCCTCATTAACAGGGCAGCCTCAGCAAGATGCAAAGCAGCAATAATGCTTGCCAGCAGCGCGGCAGCACTGCCCGCGAGGATTGCAGACGGTGACACTCGAAGCTACTGCTTCCTTCCCCACCAGTTTTGATTTGCAAAGCCAGGGAGTGTTTCCCGTTCCCTCGCCCCTGCTCTTCCCCCACTCTGCAACCCCAGGGTACCTCCTCCAGCTGACACTGCAAGAGGGAAGCCATGGCCATATAAAATCAGCGTAGGGCAGCACTGCTGGAATCCGGAGGGCTCTGGGGAGGCTGCGGTTGGTGCTGGATGTTTGGAAGCTGGGATTGTATTGTTAATTGCAAATAACATTGACGGAGAAGCGAGCTGTCGGGCATCCAGGATGGAGAGCGCACCAGTCTCCTGGGCTCTTGCAAACCCCAGCTCCAGCTGAAGCATAGATTTGAATTCAAGTCCGGCAGATCCGTGCCTCCTGGAGTGACTTATACAGAACTGAACATCCTTTTTATTTATATGTTTGTGTAAATTATTTAGATTTCATTTACTTACAACCTCCAGACCCATAAATAATGGTGCTGAGTGCCTCTGTTGGTCTGCTGTGGGGATGGCTAAGTGTCTAATTTACAGATAATATTCCTTTCTCTGTGTTAGGGCTTTCGTAATACACTTAGATGAACCAGAGAAGCAGCCAGCTAATGGGAAAGAAATCAGTCCAGGCCCCTGGAGACTTTCCCTTTGCCTAGAGAGGAGGGTAGGTCCTGAGCTGCAGGAAGCACCTGCAATTCAATAGAGAAGCTTGTTCTCCTGAGCCGAATCCCCCCATGGTTCAGTGCAGCTGGGGAGGGGTGGAGAAGACTTTGCAGAGCATGTGGAGCAGATCCCTGGGTTGTTCCTGCTCTGCCTCGGTTCATTGGATCAAGGTGGCATCCTGGAAGTCTCTGCAAGCTGTTTGCCATGATGTGACAGTGTGGGTTGATGCTGTTGGGTTAGTTATGGAGAATGATTTTTATGACTTCAGGTAATGAAGGACGCTGCTCCAGAGCTGAACGTGAGCAGCTCCGAAGCTGAAGAGGAAAGGGAGGAAAACAAGCCAGAGGGGGAGCAAGACCCAGATTTTAACCAGGTAGAGATCAAAAATACCACCAGGTTCCTTGGTTTTTGCATCATCTTCTTGAGTCAGCGTGATGGGATAGCCCTCCTCCTCCATTTGCCACTAGCAGGCAAAACCAACAGTGTCTTAAATTATTTTAATGGTCATACCACACCATCCCTTTGTTTTTGGAGAGATCAAATATTGATGGTGACTCCTACGCTTGGCTGGTAATCCGCCCCACACTAGCATTAGAAGCAGGAACCGAGGTTTCAAGCAAAGTCCTTTGGTCCTCTTGGTACTTGCATGCGGTGGTTTGCTTTTGAAGGGACTTTTCAGCACTTTGTGCCTTCCCTCGCATGACCGACTTGCCCGAAACACAGTCCAGGGTAAGGGGAGGTTGTATTTTCCACCAATCCCAAACTTGGGCTCCTGATTTTTGTCTCTTGTTTCTAGACTAACGGTGGTGCGAAGCGCCAGAAGATCTCGCACCAGAGCTACATCACTTACCAAAAGCAAGGCATCAGGCGAAGCACCCGGCACCGGAAAGTCAGAGGGGAGAAAGCGCTGCTTGTTTCTGCTAATCAGACACTGAAAGAACTGAAAATACAGGTAAGGTGTTTTTCCTCCAAGGAATGAGTCGTCTCGAGTAAGAAAACACAAAATGAGGAGCATGTGGCGGGGAGGGGATGGAGGGGAAGAGTATAAAATCCCATGTGGCATCAAAAGGCCTGTGTTGCTCTTCTAAACGTGGTATTTTTGTGTAGCTCAGTGGTATGTTTTTCCCTCCGCAAAAAATCAGCGTGTCTCATTGTGTTGGCACAGATCATGCATGCATTTTCAGTTGCTCCCTTCGACCAGAATTTGTCGATCGACGGGAAGATACTGAGCGATGACACCGCAACGCTTGGCAGTCTGGGAGTCATCCCTGAGTCCGTCATTTTATTAAAGGTAATGTGAGAGTCTGGCTGCTGAAAGGAAGTTGAATAAAGCAGAGAATTGAACTGATTTTTGTACAAGCAAAGAAAAACATGTTGTGGTGCATGTCAAAACTGCCGTGCACTAGATATGCCCACCCGTGGGTGCTCGGTAGCCTAATTTAATGAGTTCCTCCTGAAGCTCCTTCTTGGAGGAGGAAAATCCTCTTTTTTTTTTTTTAAAGGAGCTTTTATTATCTGGTCTTTGCTGCTGAGCTGGATGCCTACTAGCCCAAAATATGGCTAAAGTATGGAGCAAGTCCTCCCCTCTTGTTCCCAGACAGTGTTTGGGCAAGAGACCTGTTCCCCGCTCCCCTCCAGAGCAGCACCATGAACTGATCGGGCTGTGAACTTCCAAATGAGGTGGCTTGTTCGTTAATCCCCTGCTCCACTTTATTTTCCAGGCTGATGAACCAATTGCAGATTACGCAGCGATGGATGACGTTATGCAAGGTGAGGCGGGGGGGACCCTGGAAGGTTTTGGGGTTCAGGGAAGGCACCTCACCACTGTGATTTTGGGAGATGTGTTGGTGGCCAAGGATTGTGTTGGGTTTGGGTTATAAAGGTAGAAAATAGAGATGTTGAATCTTTCCTGTCACTGTCAATGGGAGATTCAGTGGTACGCCACCACTCCAACAAAAGATCCCTTTAGAAACGACTTGTCGGGAGACTTCTAACCCTGTGCCTTTTTCTTTCCATCCTCAGTTTGTATGCCTGAAGAAGGATTTAAAGGTGAGTCTGGGGTCCGTCCCCCCCGCCTTTATTTAAGCCCATGCTAACTTCGTCTCCATCCCGTAAGCGTCATCATCTTTTGGTGATTGTCTTTTTTTCTCCTCAGGGACTGGTTTACTTGGACACTGATGGTTTTCTGAGCAACAGAGGAGCGACCAGAAGGGAAGAGGATTTTGACATGGTAGGGCATTAAAAGAAAAAAAAAAAAAGGTGGATACAGGACTGAACTCTTTGACTCTTCCAGAAGGCAGAAACCCATTCTGAAATGACTGCCCCCCCCCCAAAAAAATGCCTTATGTCAAAGCAGATTGCACTGAAGGACATCCTGCCTTCAAGAGAACGTTCCCGATTTTATATTTAATAAAGCAACAGGAAGGTTGGAAAGTTTAGCAGCAGTAAGAGCGTATCATGTTTACAGGCGAGGGAGACGGAGGCATTCTTGTGTATTCCCTGACTCAAGTCCCGCACCGCGCTCATCTGTCCGAAAAGGGTTGTAATCCAGTAGATCAAAAACATCTTGATCTGTTCTCGAGTAACTCTTTAGGCGTAACCTGCTTACAGATAATCCTGTCTTTGATCCACTATTACTCTTTCAGTACAGCATGGAAGTAAAGAAATTGTTACTTGTGAGGAATGTCTAGCTCTTTCAAAAAAAAAAAAAAAACCCCACCAAAACCCCCCCCCCCCCGAACTTCATCTTATTTAACTGAAAATGTAAGCTGTGGTCTGCCTCCGAAAGCCTTCCATCACGGAGGGGACGGGGAGCCGCCTCCCTCGCCGGCTTTTCAGCCGCTCGCCTTCACTTCCAGGCGTTTGATGATCTTTCAATAACCACCTGGTCTTTCTCTGTGAACTGTGTTTTTTAGAAACGTGGGGTATTTTAACGACTTTTGATAACATCTTTTCCTCCAGTCCGGGACTGCCAGGAGCGCTCACGCCCATGGCTTGGGGGAGCCTGAACCAGAGCAAAGGGGGTGCGGGTGGGTGCCCTGTTTCCCATGGGAAGAGGTTTTGGTTTCCCCCCCCCCCGTTCTCCTCATTTTTCAGGAATGCACTAATAAAATTTTTTTTTTTTTTTTTTTTTTGCATCTGTAGCTCCCAGAAAGGATCTTTCCCCATTACCCATTAGTTGCAGGAAATAGTGTACCACTTCCAGACTTAAAAAAAAAAGGGCACTGTCGAGGTATCTCTGTAACAAAGTTAGATGTTTCCTCTTCCTTGTCAGCCTTTTAACTTGTTTCTGTGGCAAAATGTGATGCAGAGAGTCAGGTTGCTGCCGCATCACCTTCATTTTTTTTAAAGGACTGCAGGAGTCTGGGGCTGTGAGAAGAGGGCAGGGGGCACATATCCCATCCTAACAACCCCAGTAGCGTTTATTTTAAATTTTATCTTTTATCTGAAGAATTACAGCTGCCCTTTGCTGAGAATGGGGGCTCCGCATCCTCCTCCCCGTCCCCGGCGGGTTTTGGGGCGAAGCAGCCAGCATCTGGGGGGCTGTGGAGCTCTTAAAAGGTGGGTTTGGGGGCAATTTGGACCCGCGTATTCTTTCCCAAGGTAAAGACGTCAGCAGGAATTTGGCACGCCAAAGCCGCTTCATCCTTTGAGAACGGGCAGGAGGTTTTCTTCTTCCCAGACTGAAGCACTCGCTTGTGTACATATTCCCTGCAAATTCTGTTGTTGTTTCTATTTTTTCCAATTTGCTGTTAATTTCTTTTTTAATGTTACAAACAATCTCTTCCTTGAGCTTATAACATTGCAAAATTGAAGTCTCTAAACTCAGTGGGTTAAGGTATTAGCCAGGGCCGTGGCTTCAGGGCCAAGTGATGTACGGCCGCACCGTGGCATCGCCGTATCTCACAGAGGACGCAGGTACAAGATGTGATCAAAGGCCCAGTTACTGTTTTGTCTGTTATTTGCAAACATTATCGGATTAAAATTGTCATTTGAGCTGTGGAAGCCTTATTAAAGCGCATACACATGGTCTGTCTTGTATTTTAACACCTCGCCTGAAGGATGGGGATTTCTTAGGCTGCAAATCTCGCTCCGGGCCATCCCAAAAAAAGGGCTGGGGCTGGGAGTGAGCGGGATCCCTCCGGAGCTGGGCATCGCACCAACCTTGGCACATCGCGTGTTTTTTATTGGAGGCTCAACGGTGCCGTGTGCCGCCTGGCAGCCCTTTCCCCATGGAAGCACAGGTGCGGGATGGGCCAAGGCAGCTGCAGGGTTGGTTTTGGTGTCCCCAACCCCACGCCGGCGCGTCACGTCTCACCCTGTCCCCGCACTGGCGCGTTGCCCGGGTTGCCGCTTCCCCGGGGGGGCTGCGTGGCCGGGGCTCGGTGCCAGGCCCCGGCTCCTTCCGCCCTGGCACCCGGCAGCGGGGAGCCGGTGCCAGCCATTCCTCGAGGGCCCCCGGAGCTGGGGTGTCCCTCTGAAATAGCCCCTGAGGGGAGATGGGTGGTGGGGGGGGGATGTCACTCACCTCCTGGGTGCTGTTGGGGGGTGATGGAGAGGGTCTTGGGGAGGTGGGGATACCGGGGAGGGATGCAGGGGGGGACCCCGCTAGCCGAAGGGGGAGGAGGATGATGGGGGGATGCAGGTGATTGGGCAGAGGGGGACCCGGGTACCGGCCATGGCGGGGGGGGGTGGGGGGTGGAGAGGGTTCCCCGGGGACCGGGGAGGGATTTGGGGGCTACCCCGGCATGGGGGGGGGCGGGATGGACACGGGTGCTGGGGACGGCGGGAGGGGGCACCCAGGTGGTCCTGGGGGGGACGGACAGGGGACACGGGACCCCCCAGGCTGGGGGGGTGACGCCGTTCCCAGCGCCCCGTTCCCGGAGCTGGTATCGGTTCCCGGTTCCGGTACCGGTTCCCCGGTGCCGGTTCCCGGTTCCGGTACCGGTTCCCCGGTATCGGCCGCCCCCGGAGGGGCCGCCCCGCCCCGCCGCACGTGACGCCGCGCGGTGGCTGAGAGCGGCGGGGCCCCCGCTCCGCTCCGCTCCGGTACCGGCTCCGCTCCGGTACCGGCACCGGCCCCGGCCCCGGCCCCGCCGACCCTCCGGTAAGTGCCGCGCCGCGGGCACCGGGAACCGGGGTCCCCCCCCGGAGACACCCCACCCCCCCGCTGTCCGTGTCGTCCCCCCCCGCCACCGGCGCAGTACCGGGGGGGGGCCCGTCCCCCGGTGACCTTCAGCCGCTGCCGGTACCGGCAGGGCGGGGGGGGGGGATCAACCCCCCCCATATACCCCCCGACCTGCCCCTCCCCAAAATATGTCCCCCATGAATTGCCCCCCCAACCTTCCCCCCCCAAATATCTCCCGCATTAATTAACCCCCTCAACCTGCCCCCCCCCAAACCTGCCTCCCCCGGCGCTACCCCAAAATCTGTGTCCCCCTTTCTGCCTCCCCCCCATCCTGCCCCCATCATCTCCCCCCCCCCGTGCCCCCCCCCAGCCCAGTCCCCCCAATCTGCCCCTTATGCCCCCCCCCCCCCCCAGCCTGGCCCCACATTTGGGTGTCCCCCCCCGCCGCTTCTACTACACCCCCCCCCGGGACTGCCTCCCCCCACCCTTGGGTGCTGGGGGGTGGGGAGCGATGGGAGAGCCCCCCCCCCCCAGGACCCCCCAGGGCCCCGCTGCCCGGCAGGGTCACGCTGGGACCCACGGGTGCACAGGGACGGGTTGTGTTTGCACCAGGGTCGCCTTTGCACGGGGACGTGTCACGTTTGCACCAGGGTCGTGTTTGCACGGGGACGTGTTTGCACGGGGACAGGTCGCGTTTGCACCAGGGGCGTGCTTGCGCAGGGATGGGTCACACTTGCACCAGGGGTGGGTGTGTTTGCACCAGGGTCGTGTTTGCACAGGGACGGGGCTCATTTGCACCAGGGGGGCCTTTGCACCAGCATCGCCTTTGCACAGGGATGGGGTGCGTTTGCACGAGGCTCCCCGTTGCACCAGGGACACGCTCGCACGCCGCCGCGTTTGCACAGGGACGGGGCGCGTTTACACGACTGTTCGTGCTCGCACGAGGGGCCGCGCGCGGCCGGGGTGTGTTTGCAGGGGGCTGGGACCCGTTTGCACCACGGCTGCGTTTGCACAAGGACGGCTTTGCAGCGGGGCCGCTGTCGCGGCGCGTCCCCCCCGTGTTCCCCCCGTGTCCCGGACGGTGCTCGGCGCTGCCGGTGCCCGGCGCTGTCCGTGGTGCTGCCCCGCGGGCGCCGCCTCCCGCCCGCAGAGGGCGCCCCTCGTGGGGGGGTGGGGGGGTGGCGGTGGGGGGGTGCGATGAGTTGGGGGGACGACCTCAGTAGCCGGGCACCCCCATGTAGTGAACCCGACACCTGCCGCTCCTGGCCCGCTGGCTCCTGGCAGCCAGCAAGGTGGCGCTTGGCTTGCTGCCATCAGTAGGCTTCAGGGGTAACGCTGCTGCCCAAGCGGTCAAGCGTCACGGCAAGGGGCTGTGGGGGAGCTCTCCTCTCCCCCAGGAAGCGCCATGGACCTCCCTGGGCCCCCCTGCACCACCTAGACATATCTCCAGCCGGCACCGCCATCCCCTTGGCCACCCCACCCCGAGGTAAGCCTCCATGGGTGCTGCCCACCCGTGGGTGCTCATCCCAAGGTGGGGTAATGGACACCCACAGCCCCCATCTCCCGCAGGGCAGCAGGATGGCCCAGCAGCGCCATGGTATCCCCCCACCACTCAAGGTAGGCATTGCTGGGGTGGGGGTACCCAACCAGCACCCATGGGTGCCTGAGTGGCCTTCTCCCACCCCAGCACCCATGGGTGCTGGCGTAGCCTTCACCCACCCCATTGTCTTGCAGACAGAGGAGGACTACATCCCCTACCCCAGCGTGCACGAGGTAGACCACCCACTCCCCTCCAGAGATGGGTGCAGGGGGAGGCGAGCGGCTGGGTGGGTGGGTGGGTGGGTGGCCAGAGCACCCACCTCAGTTGTGGGTGCAGGTGCTGGGCCGGGAGGGGCCGTTCCCCCTCA
Organism: Haliaeetus albicilla; assembly: GCF_947461875.1. Classification (NCBI taxonomy): domain Eukaryota; kingdom Metazoa; phylum Chordata; class Aves; order Accipitriformes; family Accipitridae; genus Haliaeetus; species Haliaeetus albicilla. The sequence goes on from NC_091486.1 coordinate 46,104,049, forward strand.
TCCTCCTGCCGCAGTTTGGGGGTTACTGGATCGAGGGCACCAACCACCAGCTGAGCGGGGCACCCGAGTCCCCCCCCACCCCGGCACCCAGCACCCGGGCAAGGCTTGAGGGCAACCACACGGCCAAGATCTACCGCAAGCACTTCTTGGGCAAGGTGAGGCCCTGTGGGTGCTCCAGGCATGGGTGCTTGGGGTGGGTGGGTTCCCCATGGGTGTGGCTGGGCCTGGGCGTGGTCATGGAGACCTCATAAGCATGGGTGCTCATGGTCATGGGTGCCCCATGGCATGGGTGCTTACGTATATGGGTGCTCATGGGTGTGGGTATCTATGGGAGCATGGGAGCCCTGTGGGTGTGGGTGCTCATGGACCAGGGTGCCCCATGGCATGGCTGCTCATGGGCATGGGTGGCTCATTGCATGTGAGCCCGTGAGCGTACGGGCTCCATAGGTGGTGGTATCTGTGCGTATGGGTGCTCATGGACATGGGTGCCCCATGGGGATGGGTGCTCAGGTTTATGGCTGCTCAGGGACCTGGGTGCCCTATGGCATGGGTGCTTGTAGACACAGGTGTCCATGGGCATAGGGAACCTACAGGTATCTGTAGGATGGGTGCCCCACAGGTATGGGTGCTCATGGATATTGGTGCTCATGGGCGTGGGTGCCCCATGGCACGGGTGCCTGCCAGCATGAGCACTCACTGGGGCTGTCATGGGTGCTTGGCCCCCTCCCCGCAGGAGCACTTCAACTACTACTCTCTGGACCCCGCGCTGGGCCACCTCGTCTTCTCCCTCAAGTACGACGAGCAAGAGCACCTCCACCTGCTGCTGCGGTGAGCAGGGTGCCGGGGGCACCCATGGGTGCTGGCTGGGGGTAGGGAGCCATCCTGACCCCCCACCTCACCCCACAGCACCCGTGCCCGCACCCTGCACGACGTGGTGCCCATCTCCTGCCTGGCCGAGTTCCCCAACGTGGTGCAGATGGCCAAGGTGGGTGCACCACCCCCGGCAGCACCCATGGGTGCTCCCCTCCCTGGGTGACCCATTGCATCACCCATCCTTCCCGCAGCTGGTGTGCGAGGATGTCAACGTGGATCGTTTCTACCCTGTGCTCTACCCCAAGGTGAACGGGGTGCAGGGAGCACCCCCAGGTGGGGGGCACCCCGGGGTGCCCCCCACCCAACCTCCACCCCCTCCTGACCCCGCAGGCATCCCGCCTCATCCTCGCCTTCGACGAGCACGTGCTCAGCAACCACTTCAAATTTGGGGTCATCTACCAAAAACTGGGGCAGGTATGGGGTGGGGTGGGCGGGGGTTAGGGTGGGGGGGTCCCGGGTGGGTGCTGGCACCCATCCCCACCCCACCGCAGACCTCTGAGGAGGAGCTTTTTGGCACCACGGAGGAGAGCCCGGCGTTCACCGAATTCCTCGACATCCTGGGTCAACGGGTGCAGCTGCGGGACTTCAAGGGGTGCGTGATGGGGTGCTGGGTGGGGGGCACCCATGGATCCCAGGTTCAGGGTGCCTGTCCCCCCACCACCCAGGTTTCGGGGGGGGCTGGATGTGACCCACGGGCAGACAGGCAGCGAGTCGGTCTACTGCCACTTCCGTGACAAGGAGATCATGTTCCACGTCTCCACCAAGCTGCCCTACACCGAGGGGGATGCCCAGCAGGTGGGGCACCCAGGGGTGCTGGGAGAGGGGATGGAGGAAGGCGGGAGGCAAGGGTTGGGAGGGGGGAACACGTGGGTGCTTGGGGAGGAGGTGTAGCGGGTCCTGGGGCACCCTCATGGGGTAGAAGGGCTGGCGGGGCACCTATGGGTGCTTTGGGGGTGTCCATGGGGTGCAGGGGCTCCTGGGGCACCCATGGGTGCTGGGGAGCATCTGTGGGACACAAGGGCTAGCAGCACACCCCATGGGTGCTGGAGGTCGTCTATGGGATGCAAAAGCTCCAGGGGGACCTATGGGGCACAGGGTCTGCAATTCCTTTTGCCCCCCCGGTGTGACCACCCCCCCGTTCCCCGTGTCCCCCCCCATCCCCACAGCTGCAGCGGAAGCGTCACATCGGCAATGACATCGTGGCCATCGTCTTCCAGGATGAGAACACCCCCTTCGTCCCCGACATGATCGCCTCCAACTTCCTCCACGCCTTCGTGGTGGTGCAGCTGGAGCAGGGCGCCTCCCAGGGGACCCTCTACAAGGTACCAGCCCATGCCTCAGTTTCCCCATCCCTACGGGGTGCTGGGGGCAGTGGGGTGCCCCGTCCCACCCACCCACCCACCACAGGTCTCCGTCACTGCCCGTGACGACGTGCCCTTCTTCGGCCCGCCACTGCCCGACCCTGCCATCTTCAGGAAGGTGAGCACCCATGGGTGCTGTCGGTGAGGGGGGGGGGGTGTCCCCAGGGTGGCACCCACCCAGGGTTGCCCCTCGCCCCCACAGGGCCCTGAGTTCCAGGAGTTCCTGCTGACGAAGCTCATCAACGCCGAGTACGCCTGCTACAAGGCCGAGAAGTTCGCCAAGCTGGAGGTGGGTGCAAACGTGGGTGCTGAGCACGGCGCCGCATCTGCAACAGGGCTGTGCACGCCGTGGGGCACGTGGGTGCTGTGGACGTGGGGTGGTGCATGCCATGGGTGCTGCGCATACTGTGGGTGCTGAGCCTGCTGCGGGGCCTATGTCTGCAGCGGGTGCCGTGCCTGCAAGTGGGTGCCGTGCACGCCGTGGGTACTGCGCCTGCAGCAGTTCTGTGGGTGCCGTGCACGCCACGGGTGCCGTGCGTACGGTGGGGCTGTGCCTGTGGGTGCCGTGGACGATGCGGGGGGCTGTGCGGGTGGGTACCGTGTATGCCGGGTGTTCTGTATGTGGGTGCCAGGTACACTGGGGGCTGCTGGGCGTGGGGCGGGGCCGTGCCTGCAGCGGTGGCGTGTCTGTGGGCGCCGTGCACGCTGAGTGCTGGGTGGGGAGCCTGCGTGGGTGCCCCGTACGGCGGCTGCGGCGCCCGCTGTGGGTGCTGGGCGGGTGGGAGGGGGGGGTGCCCCGTACGGCCGGCACAGCGCCTGCTGTGGGTGCCGTGCTCGGGGGTGCCGTACACAGCGTGTGCCGTGGGTGCCGTGGGGGCGGGCGGGGGGGTGGCAGCGGGTCCCCGGCAGCGCGGTGGGTGCGCAGGAGCGGACGCGGGCGGCGCTGCTGGAGACGCTGCACGAAGAGCTGCAGGCCCGCAGCCAGGCCATGCTGGGGCTCGGCCCCGACGACGAACGTCCCGACAACGGCGCCGCCGCACCGGGATTCTTCGAGTCCTTCAAGGTGGGGTACGGCGGGGCGGGCGTCGTCCGTCGTCCTCCCCCGCCAAAACTGCGGGACGGGGGCGCCCGGCGGTACCGGGGGGTGCTGACGGGGGGGGGTGGTTGCAGCCCCTCCCTGGAGGCCGGGACCCCCCCGGGACCCCCCCCCCCCGCCAACGCGCTCCCGGCGTGGGTGCCCCGCCCCAGGACACGCCCCCACCGCGCTGGCCACGCCCACCGCCCGGGCAGTTTGCCTGCCGGCGCCTGGCTGAGGACACGCCCACCTCCGCGAGGCCGCGCCCCCTCTAGGGGACAGGGCCGCCCCGCGCTCGCCAGCCCCGCCCCCTTCCCCCCCGCCAGCCCCAAGGTAGCCCCGCGCCTCGCCGACAGGCGCACGCCCCGCCCAACCCTTAAGCCCCGCCTCTTCAGGCCCACCGCCCGCCCCTTCGCTTAAGCCCCTCCCGCCCCCGTCGGCCCCGCCCCCTCCCCGCAGCCCCATTCACCCGCGCGGCCCCGCCCCTCCCGGTGGCCCCGGTGCCCCCCCCGGGGCCGGTGACGCGGTGCCGCCCCCAGTCGCTGCTGGTGCCCGGGAGCCGGCGGGGACGCCGCGGCAGCGCCATCGGGCTGGGCTCTGTGGAAGAGGTGGGTACCCCCGGCACGGACACAGCCCCCCCGGTGTGTCCCCCCCGGTGTTCTCCCCCCCCCCCCTCCCCGGTTCCCGGTTAACGGCGACCCGCAGGCGCTGCTGGTGCCCGGGAAGAGCCCGTCGCGGCGGCGGCCCGGGCCGCTCGCCTCCCGCCGCTCCAGCGCCATCGGTATCGAGAGCATCCAGGAGGCGCCGGCCGGCAGGTGAGCTCCGGTACCGGGACACCGGGCTGGCACCGTCCGGTGTCCCCTCCCGGTGTCACCTCACTGCCCGCCGCCTCCCCCCCAGGGACGGCCCCGCCGCCGCCCCCGCCGCCCCCGAGGGCGCCTGCTCCGCACACAGCTCCCCCGAGAGCCGCCGGCACCCCGACAGGTCCCGCACCGGGATGGGGGGGCACCGGGACAGGGTGACACGGGGACTGGAGGGCACTGGGATGCGGCAGCGCGAGGACGGGGTAGCACTGGGACATGGTGGCACTGGCACAGGGTGGCACCAGCATGGGGTAGCACCAGGATGGTGTGACATGGGGACAGGAGGGTACTGGGACAGGGTGACATGGGGACTGGAGGGCACTGGGATGGGGTGGCAAGGGAACAGGGTAGCACCAGGACGGGGTGGCACAGGGATGGAGTGGTACCAGGATGGGGTGACATGGGGACAGGGTGGCATCAGGGTGACACGGGAACTGGAGGGCACTGGGATGGGGCAGCGCAAGGACAGGATGGCACCAGCACAGGGTAGCACAGGTATGCAATGGGCCAGGGTGGCACCAAGATGGGGTGGCACCGGGATGGGGTGATATGGGGACAGGGTGGCATTGGGGTGACACAGGGACTGGAGGGCACTGGGATGGGGCAGCATGTGAATGGGGTGGCACTGGGACAGGGTGACACTGGGATGGGGTGGCACGTGGACAGAGTGGCACAGGGATGCGATGGGACAGGGTGACACTGGGATGGGATGACACCGGGACAAGGTGGCACCAGGACGGTTGGCACAGGGTGACAAGACAGCACAGGGATGGGGTGTCGCAGGGACAGGGTCACCCAGGAACCTAGTGGCACAGGGACTGTATGTCACGGGGACAAGGTAGCAGGGGGCTGCAGTGGGGTGGGGTGGCACAGGGATGGGGTGGCACTTGGGTGGCCTGGGCACAGGGTGGCATGGGATGGGGGTAGCTTGGGGTTCGGGTGGCGCGGAGGTGGGGTGGCACAGGGGTGGGTGGCACGGGGACAGGTTGGTACGGTGACAAGGGACATGGGGATGGGTTGGCACGGGGACGGGGTGGCACGAGAATAGGATATCACAGGGATGGGATGGTGTTGGGGACAGGACATCCCAGGGATGGTGTGGTGACAGGGTGGCACGGGAATGGGATGGTGTGGCACAGGGATGGGACATCCCAGGGACGAGATGGCATGGGGGTGGGTTGGCACGGGGATGGGGTGGCACAGGGACAGGATGGTGTGGGGACGGGGTGGCACAGGGACAGCGTGGCGTCACGGCGGGCCATGGCGGTGGCAGCCACATGGCGTGGTGCCAGCCTGTCCCTGGCATTGGGAACCATCACTCGGCAGGGCTGAGAAGCCGGAGCCGCCGGATTTCTCCCGCTCCTCCTCCAGCGCCAGCAGCTTCGGCAGCGCCACCGAGGAGCCCAGCGAGCCGGGCAGGGTACTGGGGTGCTGGGAGGGGGATGTAGGGTGCTGGGGGGGCGGGGGGGGGCAGCACCCCTTTGACACACCCCCTCGCACCCTTAGGAGAGCCGCTCGCCCTCGGGGACCCACCGCGACGCCTTCACCGACACTCCCTGGCCAGATGACCCCCCCGGTATCCCCCCAGGTAGCCCATCACTGGGGCGTCAGGCCGCTGCGGGGCCGGGGGAGCCCCCCACTGGTGCTCATGCCCCCCCCTTTTCCCCCAGGCCACCGTCCCCCTGACCCCCCCTGCCCTGAGATCAAAATCCAGCTGGAGCGGCCCCCCCAGAATCCGGTGAGGCTGTGCCCCCCCCCCCCCCCAGTGCACGCATATTGGGGGCACCCATATTGGGGTGCACCCACTGATGTCCCTCCACACAGGGTTCATAGTTACAGTCCCCCCCATCCCTGGAGGCGGCGGGGGGGGTGGGGTGGCACCGCTTCACCCCCCTCCGTGTTCCACCCCTGTGCCAGGAGCCGAAGCCATCATCCCCAGTGCAGGATTTGGGGGGATCCCCCCAAAAATGGGGGTGTTTCCCCCCCCCAGACAATCTCCATCACCCCAACTACCCCTTGGGGTGTGTGATGGACCACGAAGGGCCCCCCACCCGTCCACCGTGACCCCAATGCCACATGGGGTGGGGGCTCCCCCAAAATGAAAAGCGGGTCCAACCCGAGCATCACCCCCTCCCTAAAAAAAGGGGGGGCTCAAATCCAGGGCAAATCCAAAGTGGGGGTCCCCCTGCACCCCCCCCCTTTTATTTTAAGGGAAAAAAGCTCCGGAATGGGTTGGATGCTGGAACTGGGGGGGAGGGAATTATTTTTTCAAACAACCCTCCTCCCAAATCGTGTTTGTGTGTCCCATAAGTCCTGTATAAAATAAAGGTTTATTTATCGCTACGGCTGGGAAATGCTGGAGGGCGGGGGGTCCTGACATCTGGGGGAGGGGGAATCCCCAAATCCCCAAGCATCAGCTGGGGCTGATGCTCCACATAGTTTTAAAACCACCCCGAATTCACCCATTTTGGGGAGTCATTTACCCAAATTCTGGGGCTATCATGGCAGTCAGGCCGAGCAAAGCCTTGATTTGATTTTCCCTATTTTTGGGGTGCTGTGGGTAACCCAAAACATGGCAGGCCCCCCCCCTCCCCCCAAAAAAAACCCCACCACCCCCTTATTTTCAGCTCTGGCGGTCAACCAGGCGTCGGGAGCGGCATTTGGCCAGCAGCCCCGGCGGCCACCGGCTTCACGCCAAATCCCCGGCCAAGAAAAAATGGTTGTTCCCCCCCCCCCCCCGAACCCCCAAAAACCACGAAGCACCCCGGGACCGGTTAAACATAGCTTGGTACCGCCTGGTTTCTGGGAAGCCCCAGTGCCAGGGGTTGGCTCGCGGTTGGGGATGCCGGCGACACCGGCAATGCCGGTGCAAAGGGCGCCGAGCAAAGTGGGGGTGTCACAGGGCCCCCCCACCCCTGAAATCCGGTGCCGCTCGGGTCACTGCCTTCGCCCACTCCAAAGTTTGCCGGTTAATAAAAAACCGGAGCAGAGATTTATTTATAATGCTGGTAAATAAATAAAAGGCGGGGGGGTGATTGGAGGGGTGCAGGGGGGGTGTTTTGGGGGTGATTGGGGGGGGAGTGTTGCAAATGCACAATGCAGCCGGGGTGTGCAAGGGGCTGCTCGTGCATGAGCAAAGTGGTATTTGCAGAGGCAGGGCAACGTTTGCACATGCATGGTGACTTTTGCACGTGCACAGCGGCGTTTCACACGTGCGCAGCGACTTTTGCGCAGGCAAGGCGGCATTCGCACGTGCAAAGCACCTTTTGCGCAACTCAGGCAGCGTTTGCACGGGCACAGTGACATTTGCACACGCACAGGGATATTTGCACACGCACAGGGATATTTGCACAGCCAAGGCCCCTCTCTGGTGCTACCTCAGGCCTCAATCCCCCCCTCCAGCAGCTTGTAAGCTGCCAAAGCCCCCTCCCCTAATTACCCCACTCCCTAATTACCCTCCCTAATTAGCCAACCCTAATGAAGAGGGCATGCCCCAGCTGGTACCACCCCTTAAATCCCCCTTCACTCCCTTCTCCCTGCGTTACCCAGTCCCAAAACCACCCCAAATCCCTCTCTGGGCAGCAAATGATCTTAAACCAAAGGCCTTTAAAGCAAAATAAATCACCCAGGAGGCAAAAAAAAAAAAAAAAAAAAAAAAAAAAGAAAGAAGTTTTGGGGACAAATTAACCCGGTGAGTTAATTTTTTTTTTTCTCCCCCCATCTTCTTGTGTCTTGTGGTTTCTGGGTACCCACACATGTGATGAGTTGGGCACCAAGGTCAGTCCTCAGCCAAGGGACCAGGAGGCATTTTGGGACCCAGCCCCATCACGTCTCGCTCAAAGAGGGGGTTTTATCCACCGCGGCTCCAGCTCTCATCCCAAATCCCACAGTGGGTTTGGGATAGGGCAGGCAACGATGCTAATTATAGGGGAAGGAACCGTGTATTTACAGAGGCAGCTCCCAGCACGAAACCGCTGGCGGCTGCTTTTGCTCCACTGAGTCTTTCTTTTTCTCTCCTCTTTCTGGGCGCTGCTATCCACAAAAAAAAGAAAAAAAAAAAAAAAAAAGGGAGGAATTAAAAATAAATCCCCCTCCATGGTTTGCAAAAGGCGCTTTAGCAGAGGAGGAAGAGGAGAGCGAGGAAGGGCAGGAGGATGGTGGTGGCAGGGCGGCTGGCGGCGTTGCAATGGGCTCTGTTGGAGCCAATGCAGGCGGCGTAAGCCATGGCGTGGGGGATGTAGTTTTGTTCGTGGACCCCGTGGAGGAGATGAGCCATGGGGCCGCGGGCGAAAACGGCCACGTCCTCACCGCCGTGGGTCTCCTGGCGCAGCGGCACGGCCGATTGTGCCTGGTAGTTGGCGTGCGCTGGGGCAAAAGAAAAAAGTCAAAAAGAAGAGTAATTTTTAAAAAGTGCTAACTTTAGCTAGGCTGTAACAATTGGGGGGGGTTTGCCCCAGAAGACACTCACCAAAATCCACGGCGGAGACATTTTCTCGCTCACCCGCCACAATTTTATAGCCGGGGCCATTGCCGTAGAGGATGGAGGTGAAGGGTTTGCGGTCCACATCGCTCTGCATCGGGGCCAGACCTGGCGGCAGTGGCACCGTCAGCAGGACAGGGACGTCCCCGAGGTTTTGTCCCCTCCGTCCCGCTGAGTGGCCATGGCAGGGACTCACCGAAAATGGGGTTCCCGCGGGGGGTGTAACCGCCGAAGGTGAAGACGTGTGAGTGGTCGGCGGTGACGACGCTGAGGGTGTCCTGGGGCGAGGTGAGGCGGGCAGCCAGCCCGATGGCCCGGTCCAGCTCCACTGCCTCGTGCAGCGCCTGCTTCGCCTTCCCTTCGTGGTGCCCGTGGTCGATGCGGCCCCCTGCGGTCCCCGGCACCACTCGGCATCCCCCTCCGTGGCCCCCATCATCTTCCATCCCCCTCCTTGACATCCCCCATTGCCCTCCTCTTCCCTGCTTTGCATCCCCCATCACCCCTTTATCCCCCTCCTTTGCAGCTGCCGTTGCCCCCTTTATCCCCCACCTTTTGGCATCCCCCATCGTCCCCTTTATCCCCCCCTTTTTGCATCCCCCCTTGCTCCCTTCATCCCGTCGCCCCCTTTATCCCCCACTTTTGGCATCCCCCTCTGCATCCCCATCACCTCCTCTACCCCCTCTTTGCACCCCCACACCCCTCCCACCTTCAACCAGGAGGAAAAACCCCCGGGGATTTTTCTGGAGCATCCTGATGGCCACAGCCACCATCTCGGTGAGGGACGGATCCGTCTCATTATTCCTGTCCAGCTCATACACCATGTCACCCGGCTCGAAGAGGCCTGGGGACAGTAACACTGTTGGGGACATCCTTTCCCCACCAAAAAAAAGGGGGGAGGGGCAAATCCAGCACTGTCACCCGCTTCTTGTGCTGGCTCAAGCATTTCACCACCCCCCCCCCCCACCGGATCCAAGGTGATAAGGTAGGAACCAGGGGATACTCCCAGCCCTTCCTTCCTCTGGCCTGGCCAAATCCTGCAGGCCAGCTGGGCTGGGGAATTGCACCATGGCCTGAAAAATAAGGTGCATCCCCAGGGCAGGGTACCAGCATCCTTGGGGTGTAACAGCATTCCTTGAGGATGGGTACCAGCATCCCCAGGGTGGGTAGCAGCATCCTTTGAGGGGGGGTACCAGCATCTTTTTGGGGTACCAGCATCCCTTGGAGGTAGCAGCATCCTCGGGGGGTAACTGGCCACTCCAGCTGCCCCAGCACCCCGGGACTGGCTAGGGGTCCCCCCAAAGCACCCAGTTGAGGCCGGGGCACCCTGGGGTGCTGGGACTCACCCAGGAGGAAGTCAACACGGCTGAGGTTGAGCGCCAGCAGGTCCCGCCGGTGCCACACGTACTTGGCGACCTGGGGATGGGGGACAGGCAGGTTGTCACCTCCCCATCACCTCTGCCAACCCCAGGGCTGCTTTATATCCCCCTCCCCAAAACATTCCCCGCCCCAGGAATGCCTTTGTAAGGTTACAGCGAGGTGATGTATAGGTACCCCCCCCAAAAAAAGTCCCCATCACCTTGCCGGGGGGCTTGGCCTCATGCCATGCCTGGACGAGGTCCCTGCGGTCCAGGCGGGTACCCCGATGCTTGTCCTCGTGGGGATACTCCACGTCACTGGCATTTTTGGGGAACATGTATTTCCGCCCACCACCCAAGATCACCTGCAAAGGAGGGCGGAAGTGCATTTTTAAAAATTATTTTTCATTATTCTTTTTTCCCCCAATTTGGGTTTAATGGGGGGAAAACCCCAATGAGATGGAGTGGGATGTCCAGGAAAACCCCAGTGCTGCGCAAAAAAGCTGGTGAAAACACCCGAGGAATTTCACCTCGCTCAAAATAACCCTGAATCTCTTCCTATTAATTAAAACCCAGGACAAAAATAACCATTTCCAGCAGCAAATCTGGCTTTTTAATTCCCACCTCTCCCACACCCTCCCCCCCATCTGTGGGAGGGATGCTCCACGTCGGGGTCCCCGCATGAACCCGCCGGGACGGAGCCCCATCCCGCGGCTTTTGCTGTTTGCTTTGGAGTCCAATTTATTTGGCCTCTGTTATTTATAACTGAGCAGAGATTTTTTTTATTCCCCCCCTTCTCTACGCAGAAGGTGAATTATAAAGCTGCAAAACACCACCGCCAAAATTATTAAGAGAAAAAAAAGGGAAAGAAAAAAAAAAAGTCTTTTCCCCGCTATATAATTATTTCCAGCCTGGGACAGACTTAAAATTACATTAAAGGGAAAAAAAACAGAAGAAGAGGCTATTAAAGAGCTAAATAACAGGCTGAAATGTTTTGCTTTGGGGCTATTTTGAAGGACAGAAGAGTATTTATTTACAGGGCTGAATTTCTGTGTAAATCCACAGCGAGGGGCAGAATTGGGGGGAAAATGGAGGGGTTTGGGTAGGGGAAGTATGAGAAAGGAGGGGGCTGCTGTGGACGTGGGTGGAGGGGGGTTAAGCAGGATTTGGGGGGCTGGTCCTATATGTGCTTGTAGTCCCAGCACTGTGTCTGATGGGGGTCCCAGTGGTGTGTCCATGGGTGGTCCTGGTCCAATATCCACCCAACAGGCCTGGTACCCCACCCATAGGTGGTCCTGGTCCCATATCTGCTAGGGGTTCTGGCTCTGCACCCATGGGTGGTCCTGGTCCCATATCTGGCTGGGTTCTGGCACTGCACCCATGGGTGGTCCTGGTCCCATATCTGCTGGCGGTCCCAACTCTGCACCCATGGGTGGTCCTGGCCCCATATCTACCCACGGTCCTGGCCCTGCACCCTTTGGTGGTCCCTTCCCTACATCTCCTGGGATTCCTGGCTCTTCACCCACTGGTGGTTCCAGCCCAACGTTTACTGGGGGGTCCCAGCCCTTCATCCATGGGTGGTCCTGGTCCCGCATCTACCCATGGCCCTGTCCCCATCCCCGGCTGGCCCCATCCCCATCCCTACCTCGATGTCAGGGATGTTCTCCACCAGCTGCCGGGCAATGTCCTTGCAGCCGCCCTCCAACGCGTCTGGGGGCATCTCTCCATCCGAGTACCAGTCGCGGTTGGCCGAGTGGGCGTAGGCGGCGCTGGGTGTCGCGTGGGTCACCCGCGTGGTGGTGACAATGCCCACTGACTTGCCTGCACCACAAATTCAGGGGACAATGGTAAGAACACCCCCAAAACTCCCCCAAAACTCCCTGCTTTACCCTCTCCAAGTGCCTACCAGCCCCTCACCTCCATCTTTGGCCCAGCGGAGGATGGAGGTCACCTCCTGGCCCTTGGTGGTGTTGCAACGGTCACGGGTGACACCGGCGCTGACGCCCACCGTCCCCTCGTTGGCTTTGACGCCGCAGAGGTAGGCGGTGGCTGTGCCCGCGCTGTCGGGCACCTGCGCGTTGGTGTTGTAGGTCTGGGGTGGGGGGAAAATAAATAAACCATCATCCCCATCATCCCCACCCTGGGGCTTCATCATCATCCTCCCCACCCTAGGGCTCCCCTCCCCATGCTGTTTGGTCGCACCGGCCCCCCCGTCCCACCTGTGCACCCCCCATTTTGCCTCTCGCTCCCCCCAGCTTGGTTGCCCATCAACCCCTCGCTTCATTTTGATGCTTTCAGCCTTTTTTCAGCTTGCTTGTAGGCAGGGAGAAAGGAGCAACCGCCATGAGCATCCCCCGCCACGGGGCAAAGGAAGACAGCGGTGAACGGCCAGGACTTCCAACTTAATAATGAAAAAAAGCCTTTTGTTCAGAAAAATGACGCCAGGAGAAGCTGGGGGGGGGTTCCCATAGCTTCCCACGGCCGGGTGGCCTCATACTGCTCCCCCCCCACTCCACATTCCCACGGGCCAAACCCTGGCACGACGAGCGGGCACCGGAGCCAGCTCCCTTCACCCGCCCCTGACCTAATTTCGCCTCTCTGGTCGATGCCGGCTACCCGCCCGTGACCTTGTGGTGGGTGTCGCGTCCCCACCATGGGCGTCCCAGAGTGGGGGGTTCAGGATCCGACCCCTCACCCCAGGGGGGGGCTCACCTTGGCCAAGGCAACGTAGGGGAACTTGTCCATCTCCAGCAGACTCTCCTCGCCCTTGCGGTTTTGCAGTTGCCCTTTGAGGATGCGAGCGGCCGTGACGGTGGAGACGCCCATGCCTGCCAAGGCACCCGTCAGCTCCCCGCCGAGGACGGGCCAGCTCGCCGCACGGGTGTCACGCAATGCTGGCGGGCACCCAGTTTATCCCAGCACCCGATTTATCGCGAACCCAGTCTACCGCGGCACCCGCTTTAGTGCAAAACCAATTTATTGCAAACTGAGTTTGTTGCGGCACCTGGTTTATCACAGCACCCAGTTTATCACAGCCCCCAAGCTTTTGCAAGCCCAGTCTATTGCAGCACCCAGTTTATCGCAAACCCAGTTTATCCTAGAACCCAGTTTATTGCAAACCCAGTTTATCACAGCACCCAATTTACCGCAAACCCAATCCATCCCAGCACCCAATCCATCCCAGCACCCAATTTATTGCAAACCCAGTTTATCACAGCACCCAATTTACCGCAAACCCAATCCATCCCAGCACCCAATCCATCCCAGCACCCAATTTATTGCAAACCCACTTTATCGCAGCACCTAGTTTATGGCAAACCCAATCCATCCCAGCACCCAACTTATTGCAAACCCACTTTATCGCAGCACCCAGTTTACTGCAAACCCAGTTTATCCCAGCACCCAGTTTACTGCAAACCCAGTTTATCCCAGCACCCAACTTATTGCAAACCCACTTTATCGCAGCACCGGCTTTAATGCACACCCACTTTACCATGGCACCCAATTCACCGTAGCAGCGCCCGCTTCAATGCACCCAATTTATCATGGCACCCAATTTATCACGTCACCCACTTCATCGCACCCCCTGTCCCCTGCAGTCCCTGCTCCTCCTCGCCTCCCCCACCCCGGGGTGGGTGCCCCCATCTCACCGTCACCCAGGAAGAGGATGAGGTTCTTGGCCACGTTCTGGTTGAGGCGCTGGAGCCGCAGGGCGGCCCGCAGGGTCTCCTGTGCCTGCCCCCGCCAGTACTCAGGGTCCTTCTCCCTCTCTGCGGTGGGGGGGGAGAGGAAACCAGGCTCCATAGCACCCAACAGCACCCACTTTTGGGGTGCTGCCCCCCCACCTCCCCCAAACCTCACCTACCGGGGACCAGAGATGGTGAGCAGAGCTGGGCGAGGAGGATGAGGAGGAGAACCTTCATCCTGTGGTGCTGAGCAGGTGCTGGATAGGAGAGAGCTGCGGCGGAGGTGGGTATCTGGTCCGTGCCTCAGTTTCCCCACTGAGACCTTCGCCCTGGGGCTCGGCCAAGCGAGGATGGGAGGGAAATGTCCCCTCCCCGTGCAGGCACCAATGTGACCCCCTGGGAACGTGCCAGCTTCCTCCCCCTCCATGGCCACCAGTCCCATGGGGCGTCACCTCACTGGCACCAACCTGGGGCTGGGGGACGGTGGCACGGCCCCCATGTGCGTGTGGCACAGCGGGATCCCTGTTGCGTGGCTGGGTCCCCATCGCATGTCCCTGTCCCCATCACGGTTGGGTCCCCATTGCACATCGGGGTCCCCGTCGCGTGGCCATGTCCCTATAGCATGGCCCTGTCCCCATTGCATGGCCCTGTCCCCATTGTATGTCCCTGTTGCACACCCATGTCCCATCACGTGTGTCCCCATCCCATGCCCATGTCCCTGTTGCACATCTGCATCCCCATCGCACACCCGTGTCCCCATTCCATGTCCCCACTGTGTGTCCATGTCCCCATTCAACACCCATGTCCCCTTCATATGCCCCTCTTCCCATCCCCAGCCTGTGTCCCCATTGCGTGTCCACGTCCCCATCACACGCCCATGTCCCTGTTGCTCGTCTGTCCCCATTACACACCCATGTCCCCGCCACATGCCCGTGTCCCCATCACAAGTCCATGTCATTGCTGTATGTCCATGTCCCTGTCCTGTGTCTGTGTCCCCACCACATGCCTGTGTCCCTGTTGCACACCCGTGTCCCCATTGCACACCACGTCCCCGTTGCGCACCCGTGTCCCCATCACATGTCCATTGCATGTTTGTGTCCCCACCACATGCCTGTGTCCCCAGTGCACACCCATGTCCCCGTCGCACCCCCGTGTCCCCATTGCATGTCCGTGTCCCTGTTGCACACCCATGTCCCCGTCACACCCCCGTGTCCCCATTGCACGTCCGTGTCCCTGTTGCACGCCCGCGTCCCCATCGCACACCTGTGTCCCATCACACGTCTGTGTCCCCATCGCACACCCGTGTCCCTGTTGCACACCCGTGTCCCCATCGCATGCCCGTGTCCCCATCACACCCCCTCCGTCCCCATCACACCCCCGTGTCCCTGTTGCACACTCATGTCCCCATCACCCCCCCAGTCCCCATCGCACCCTTCCCCCCCCCGTTACACCCCCCATCCTCACCCCTGCCCCCCCCGCTCCCCCGGGGGTGGCAGCCGTGGCCCCGG
This sequence comes from Haliaeetus albicilla, assembly GCF_947461875.1. Lineage (NCBI taxonomy): Eukaryota > Metazoa > Chordata > Aves > Accipitriformes > Accipitridae > Haliaeetus > Haliaeetus albicilla. The sequence goes on from NC_091486.1 coordinate 46,119,250, forward strand.
GGGGGTCCTTACCGCCGGGGGGGGGGGGGGACGGGGACACACACGTACCCGCACAAACTTGGGTCCCGACACCCACGTCCCTCCTGGGCGGCGGGAGGAGGCCGGGCCGGGGGGACAGCGAGCCCTTAAATCCCCCCCGCACCCGGCCTTCGCCTCCTCCTCCTCCTCCCCTTCCTCCACCCTCCCCCCCGCTGGCAGCGGGGGGGGGGGGGGGGGGAGAAGAAAAGGCAACAAACTGGGCTTACTGGTGCCCTCTGCCGGGTTGGACTGGGAGGACTGGGAGGACTGGGGTGCACCCAAGCCCGGTTGTGGGTGTTCAGCATCCTCTCCCGCCCACGCAGGGGAGAGAAAGTGGGGTTGCACCGCTGGGGGGGGGGGTAGATGTGTGTTTTGCCGGATTTTGCATTCTTTTCACCCAAAAAAGTGCCAGCGACACGAACGTGTTTTGGGGTGGCGGTGATGGAGAAGAGGGGGTCCCCCTGCCTCAGTTTCCCCACGCGGGCTCCCGCTGCAGCCCACGAGTGCTCCCTGCCTGAAACGGCTTTAGTGTAGGTCCTACAGTAAACAAGGCTTCGTCGAAAGGGCAGGAGGGTGACACCCTTCCCCTGCCTCAGTTTCCCCATCGTGGGGGACTGTGGGGCTCCGTCACCCGTGAAGCCGTGGGTGGCTTCCCAGAAGGTGGCGGTCTCAGCCCAAAAATCCACTCCCCAAAAGCTTCGGGGTGCCACCAAGGGTGTCCCAATGCTGCCCTGACACCCCCGGGATGGGCATGGCTCCTGCAGACCCCCAAATCCCTCCGGCACCCCCCACCCCTGCTCCGGCCCTTTGCATCCCCACCCCACCACCTCCCAGCGCTTTCCCAGCCCAGCAAAGCAGTTTGCAGCCCCATCTGTGAGACGAGTGCGTCAGTGCTCAGCCCACCAGCACAGCACAGCGGTCTGGGGTGGTGGCACCATGTCCCCCCCCCACTCCTGTCACCCCCCCCATGCAACGCAGCTGTGGGTGCCTGCCGGTGGTGAAAAGCTCATTAAAAAGCTCGTTAGCCCAGCAGATGGAAAGCCACAACCTGGGGAACTCCTCGCTGCGAGGCTGCATGCACAAATCTGGCCAGGGTCAAACCCCCAAACCCTTCGGGGGGCTGTTAAACACACGGGGGGGGCAAGGTCGCAGCCCGATGAGCACACTTGCATGCTTGCACACTTACAAGCTTGCACAACCGCATGCTTGCGCATTTGCAAAATCGCAGGCTTGCACAACTGGGTGCGTGCACACTTGCATGATCATATGCTTGTACGTTTGCACAATTGCAGGCTTGCAAGCTTGCACCCAACTGTGTGCTTGCACACTTGCCTGTGCACATGCTTGCAAAATTGCACGTGCCCCCTTGCACAACTGCACGCTTGGCTGTTTGCAAACCTGCTTGCTCGCACAAGCGTGTGCTTGCACACTTGCATGCTTGTCTGTTTGCACAACCGCGTGCTTGCACGACTGCATGCCTGCAGAATTGGGCGCTAGCCCCTTCACTTGCATGCTTGCAAACAGCACGCTTGCAAGCAGCACGCTTGCGAACAGCACGCTTGCACAATCACGCGCTTGCAGGATTGTGCGCTTGCACGCTCCCGGGAGAAACATCGCATCCCTTTGCTGGCGAGCGAGCTGCAGTGATTTATTGGGGGGGGATGCTTTCAGCAGCTGGGGAGGATATGGGGGCCCCCCCCAAACGGGGTTTGGGGCCCCCCCGAAAGAGTTAAAGGAGCCAAGTGAGGAAGCCCGTCCCTCCCGTTGGCCCCATTGGTTTTCCCATCCCAGGTACATCCTTTGCTCGTCACCCTTCGTCACCCTCCGTAGGCCGCAGCGGCGTAACGAGCTGTGCCGGGGCTCAGGCGGGTGCTCGCCCCAACGGGGGCCGAGGCCGGCGGGAACTGGGTGGCAGCCATGGTGAGTGGGGGACCCGTCCGACACCCCAAATCCGGAGGCGGTTGGGTTTGGGTCACTTGGCCGAACCGGGGCGCAGGGCAACGCGTCTCCTACGGGATGCCTGTTGCAATCCTGTGGGATCCCCTGCTGCACCCCAAGGGATCCCCCGTTGCACGTCCATGGGATCCCCCACTGCACCCCGAAGGACCCCCATGCACCCCCGTGGGATTCCCCACTGCACCCCAAGGGACCCCCATGCACCCCCCTGGGATCCCCACTGCACCCCCAAAGGGTCCCCCATGCACCCCCATAGGACCCCCATTGCACCCCTTAGCACCCCTGGGTGCGCCCCCCCCCGGTCGACTCCCCCAGCCGGGTTTGCTTTGTGGCCAGTGGGTCCCCACAGTGGGGACCCCAAAGTGGGTGCCCCCCTCAAATCCCCCCCCTCGCCCCCCACCACCCAGCCCTTCACCCAAAACTGCAGGGATTTACACCGGGGTTCCCTCTGCAAGGAGAGGGGTGCAGGGGTGCCGCACCCCCCTCCCCCCCCACCCAGTAGCACTCACTTTTGGGGGGGCTGTTTACAAACAACCCCGGACTGGGCTGTTCCCCCCGCCCCCTTATTTTTTTTATTTTAACCCTTTATTTGCTTCTTTTTAAGCTTTTTTTTTTTTTTAATTTATCTGCAGCCAGGGCTCCCTGCAAAACTGGGTGCCCACCCAAACCCCCTTCCCAGCACCCCTAATTAACACCAGGACCCCTAATTAACACCAGGGGGTTTACTAAGTACTCCCGGGCATCCTAATTAAAAGGCTGAGCCTCACTGGGTGCTGACTTCAGGCCGTGGAGGTGCAGGGGACACCCATGGGTGCTGGGGGGGGGGGGTGCTGCTCGGCCAGGTGGAGGTTTAGGGGTGATCTGGGGGGGGGGCCCACAGGATTAAATTGGGGGGGCTGAAGGGGGAGGGAGGCGAAGAGAAACGCCATCGCCCGCGATAGCGGCGGTGGTTGCTCCGAAATGGCGCCCGGGCGGGAATTGAAAGCAGCTGGCGGCGGCTCGGGGCGCCCCGATACCGGGGTGAGGGGCTCCGCTGGGGGGTGTTGGGGCGAGCGGGGTGGTGGGTGCCTCCTGCTCCCCCACCCCCGGGACCTTCTTCGGGGGGTGCGGGCTGGAAGCACGTGGGGTTTATTGTTTATAAGGCGAAGGGGCGATTTGGGGGAAAAACAGGGGATTTAAGGCCCTGCTGTGAGTTTTGTAAGTTGTAAAGAAAGTGGAAATCCCTTGGCTGGGGGGCTAAAGCGGGTGCGCTCCCTCCTCCCGCAGCCTTGGGTGCCCCCCACCCTCTTGGAGCTTGGGAAATGTGTTTTTATTGTGATTTAAGAAACGGGGGGGGGGGGGGGAGAAACAAAAAAACCACCCCGTTTTGACCCAAAAAAGGGGTGTTACCGCTTCACAAGCTGGGGAGCAGAGAGGGGCAGGGAGCACCCATGGGTGCTGCTTTGCCCTGATGTTCCTAATGTGGGGGTAAGGAGGGGGTATGGGTGCTAAAAATACTTCCTGGACCCAGTTTCCCCCAAATTGAGGATGCTGGGGTTGAGTCCGGTGCTCCCCGGGGGTTTTGGGGGGGGAGGCGGTTGAAGCTCAGCTTGGATTCTCTGATGTCTAATACAGGGTTGAGCCAGCATGTCTTTAGCAAAAGGAAAAAAGTGGGGGTTTGGTTTCTTTTTTTTCTTTGTTCCCCCCTTTTTCCTGCTGTTTTCAGGCTGGGGCAGGCAGGCGGGGTGGGGGATCACCGAAAAAAACTCATTTCCTCAGGAAACAGAGTGAAAGCCTTGGCTGAATGCTGGGACTCCAGGAATTTGGTGCTTTGGAGCTATGGGGGATTCGTGGACACCCCCCCTTCACCGTGTGAGCGGGGATTTGTGCCTGGAGCTGCGAATTTCAGCCGTGTGCAAAGTGCAAAAATAGGGAGGGAAAAAGTGAAAGGGGATGGAAGAAAATATAACATAAAACCAGATTTTACCAGCGATAAAATCTTGCAGTTAAAGCTTTTTCGCCTCAAGGTTTCCAGGCTCGAGGAGCGTACCTGGGGGAGATTTTGGGGCTGGAAACGGAACTTTTTGCACAACTGAGGAGGGAAACTGCCTTTTTCTTTTAACCTTTTTTTCCTTACCAGGTGGGTTTTGTGGCTAATTAAACCTAGGCTGTGATTTGCGATCTGGGGAGAAGATGGATTCGGTATTAATTGTGCAGGGGGAGGTTTGGGAAGGCTGTTATCGGAAACAGGGCTGAGAACTGGTGCTCTCATTGCATGAACCTTCCTGCCAGGGGAAACTGAGGCATAGCTCTGCCAAGTTCAGATCAACTCAGTGTGCCTTTGGAGGTGATGGCAGTGGGACAGGGACATCTGGATGGGTGCAAACCCCCACCCTGCACTGCATCGGGGGCAAAGCGATGTGACCGGTGCCGCTCGGCTCATCGGTGGTAGGGGTCAGGGTGGATTTTGGGGTGCTCATTCCCTCAGTGGCAGGCGAGACAGTCTGGCTGGGTGGCAGGGCTGTGCCGGGGGGGAAGGAAACGGTAGCGACGGTGGCACGATAAGGGCTGTCTGCCAACCAGCGAGGTTTCCCCTTGTTTTTCTGCTGGGGGATGAGATAAGAGCTGGGCACCGGCACAGGATAACGCCCGAGGGGACAAGGAGCCAAGAGGGAGCCCGTCGGCAGCCTAAATTCAAGGTGCCGTCGCCTTTGGGTGCTCAGAGGGATGCCACAGGGCATTTCAGGGTGCACACGGTTCACAGACGGGGCGTGGAGTGCGAGCAAGCCGGTAGTTTCAGGGTGAAAAGCCATTTTCTCTGCTACCAGCCTTTCTCAGGTTCCTGGCACGGGGAGGGGGGGGGTTCCCTCACCCGTTGCGGGGCTGGTGGAGGAGGGACCGGCTTTAGTCCAGGCTGAAGGGGAGGTTGCACAACCCGGCCCCGGGGGAAAGCGAGGCGGGTTCGGGCTTTGCTCAGCTCTTGGCTCCGGCCCTCGTTGCTTTCCATAACCTTCCTCTGGCATTTGTTTAGCACTTTACTACCCCAAAGCCATTCCGGATTTAGCTCCCCAGAGGAGGAGGCGGCTTTAGAGGGTGCATATTCCTTTCTCGCCCTCCTTCCTCCTCCCTTTCTTCGGCCCCGAGCCACTGAGCACCTCTGTTTGCCAATATCCCCGTGCAGATGTCGACTTACAAGCGGGCGACGCTGGACGACGAAGACCCCCTGGACTCCATCAGCGAAGGCGATGGGTACCCCAACGGATTCCAGGTAGGGCTTCATGTGTGTTTTAGGGTGAGGGGAAGGGATTTTAGGCCCTGGAGAGCAGCAAAGGGGATTCTGCAGAAGGGTTTTCTGCCTGGGACCAGCCTTTCCATGGGGCAAAGTCTGGCATGGGCAGAGCTGCGTTGGCTCCCGCCACCGCTGCCCTTTGCTCCCCTCCCGGCACCCAGAGCCAGCAACAGGGAAGCCTGCGGGGCTGGATTCTGGCTCGGCTGTTTGCAACGCCCCAGCACCCTGTTTTTCTGCTGGCCGAACCCCTTCCCAGTGTGGCTGGGGTGAGCAATTATCGTGGTGGTGGGAGCTTTGTCCCCACACAAAAGGGGATTAGGTTAATTCCTCCCTGAACAGCGGGAAATCGGCTTAAAAAGGGCTGAGGATGGCGAGAAAAAAAAACAAAAACCCATGGCTGCCAGTGTCCGGCCTCACTGGGAAAGATTTGGGGCTGGTGCGATGTTCTCGGTGCTGGCCCCAATCCCATTGGTCTGTGCCTAGAATGCTGTTTTCTGCCCCAAAAATCAGAGCTCCGCTGTGTTTTTACTTTCCCTGGTGGGGCCATCTCCGCCTGCTGTCGTATTGGGATGTTTCCTGGGGATGTTTTTCGGCAGAGCGGGAGTATCCTGTTACAGCACTTCCCACTGCTGCGGAGGCCCCCACCCTGTCCCAGTGCCAGCGGTGGGGATGGGGACACCCGAGGGGTTACAGCCATGCTCGAGGAGGGGTTTGGGTTGGTACGGGGCAGCAGGTGAGCCTGCCGAAACGCTCGCCCCGCTCCCTTTCCTGCCATTGTGCCGCCCTTCCTGGCCAGTTTCTGGAAGGCAGCTGCCGCCTTTCCCAGCCCGAACTGTGCCGGATCCCTCGCTGCGGGCCAAATTTGTGCCGTGGGCTGTAGGAAGCAAAATGGGGGATGCATCAGTGGGTTTTTCTGCCGGTGGGGAAACGGCGTTGCTTTTCCCGCAGGTGAACTTCCGTGGCTCAAGGAGCAGCCCAGGGTGCTGGGCTGAGCGGACGCGTGCTGAGAAGCAGCTTGTGGTGTTGGTGGGGGTGCTGGCAGCTGTGCTGGCAGCATGTCTTCTTGGTCTCATCTTCCAGTACAGAGCCCGTAAGTCCTCGTACCGCGCAGGGATCCTACCCCCTTGACCGGGATGGGTTGCTGGGGGGTTCCCTGGGATGGAATGCTCACCCGCATCACTTGCCCCAAGGTGGGATTCTTGGGTACCAGGCAGGATGTTCAGGTGTGGGGTGTGATGCTCAAGCACCAGACAGGTTGGTCACCTGCATCCCTTGCCCCAGGGTGAGATGGTCGGGCACAGGATGGTATGCTCACCCACATCCTTCACCCCAGAGAGGGATGCTCGGGCATTGGGCAGGATGCTTGGGCGTAGGATGAGATGCTTGCCTACATCTCTTGCCCTGGGACGGGATGATCGGGCAGGATGCTTAGACATGGGATGGGATGCTGGTCCGTATCACTTGTTGCGGAGCAGGATGTTAAGGTACAGGGTGGGATGCTCAGGCACCAGATGGGATATTTGCCCGCATCCTTCATTGCGAGGCTGGATGCTCCCTGGTGCGGCTCATTGCACCAAGGTGGAGGAGCTGAACCTGTCATTCCCACCGCCAGGACCACCTGCCATGTGCCTGTCGGAAGCCTGCATCTCTGTCACTAGCTCCATCCTCAGCTCGCTGGACCGAGCGGTGAATCCCTGCGAGGACTTTTTCAGCTATGCTTGCGGGGGCTGGATCAAGGCCAACCCCCTCCCCGATGGCCATTCGCGCTGGGGCACCTTCAACAACCTCTGGGAGCACAACCAAGCCATCATGAAGCATCTTCTGGGTGAGTATGTGGGAGCAGTGGGACCCCACAGTGCCGAGGAGCCCCAGTAGGTCCTGGGGATGCTGAAAACATGCCTGGGCGGGATGTAAGGTTGGACTTAAACCCCAGTGTCAAACAGATCCGTGACGCACGCACTGCAAGGACATTGGGAAGCAGATCCTGGCTGTTTGCTGTCCTGGATGCTCCTGGGATTTTTGACCGCAGCGTTGCCGCTCTTTGGTGCCGAGTAGGGGAAGGGCCTTGGCCTCAGCTCCACAAACCCCATGGCAGTGTTCCCAGGAGCTCTGAAATTCAGGATTTGTGCCCCAGATGGCATCCAGAGGCTGTAGCACCCCAATATCACCACAAGGATATGGGTTTTTTTTCTCCTGCTATAGCTTCCAGCCTTTGTAAGCAGCCTTTTTGGGGGTCTGGCTGCCACTCTGGCCGTTTTGGGGGGTCAAAAACTCCCCCAGTGGAGGGAGGATCCTGGGCGCAGCCTCTGCTTGCGAACACTGAAGTGAGGCAGCTTATCCAAGCAACCAGTGAGGACGGTTTGTTCAAGCTTTGAGCAAACAACTGGCTCCTTATCAGCACTTTCCACTGCGCTGGGGCTGATTATCTGAAAAGAGAAGGTTTGGGAAGAGTGTTGTCTTTTGGGAGAAGGGGGGTGGCACGGGAATGGCTTCATCCTCAGCTCTTCTTGCAGAAATCTGGCGCTGGTTTTACCGGGAGAAGGGACTGGGCTTCCAGCCAAGCGGTCGCGCTCGGCATTTCCTTGAATTCCTTGGAGCCGAGGGACCTTTAGTTAATAAACCCACACAGCTGGGAAGCCAAAGGTGCAAGCTGTGTCATGAGGAAAAAAAAACCAAACCAACAACAACCCTCTGGGGAAGCAGAATTTTAGATGGGGAAAAAAATGAAAGGATGATTTTGGAGGCAGAGGAGAAAAATGGGTTTATTGTTCCTTCTTGCAGGAATAAATAGTATAGGGCTGGGGAGCAACTAGCACAGGGGCAAGGGCAGCACAGGGGGCTGGATGATGCTGGGAACATTAGAGCTGCTGGAAGAAATGCTTTTTGTTTTTTCTTTCTTTATCTTTCTGCTCCAAAGAGCTAGAGCAGTCGCTGTGGGTGGGAGAGGAGATGGGGGCAGGAGGCCAGGAAGGGCTGTGGGCTGTGGGATGCTCTCGGGGGCATGGAGGGGACCGGTGGGGCAATCCTCGGCGCCTTTTTGGAGCCTGGCTTTGCCCAAAACAGGGCTGAATATTTCTCTGGCGGAAGGGTGGGGGCTCCAGCGTGCATCAGCAGCTGCTGTGGGGGGCCAGATGCCTGTCCCCGGGGACCCCCTGCGAGCTCCCCCTGGGTACCTCCCACAGAAAACACCACAGCCAACGTGTCAAGCGAGGCGGAGCGCAAGGCACAGCGTTATTACCAAGCCTGCATGAATGAGAGCAAGATCGAGGAGCTGCGCGCCACCCCGCTCGTGGAGCTTATCCAAAAGGTTTGTCCCCTTCCTTGCAGAAAAGCCACCTTCCCCAGGTGGCTGCAAAATGGGAGGAAAAAAGCTAATTTATGGGCAGTCCCAGCACCTTCCAGACCCCATTCCTGGTGCTTCCTGGGGCAGAGCATCCCCCAGGGCAGGCAGGCAGAAAGAGGCAGGGATTTATAGGCAGGTCTTGCCTCTCCTGGGCTTTTTAGCCCCGTTGCAAGATGTTTCCCCCCAGGATGGGTATTGCGGGGATATTTAAGCAACTCCAGGTTGTCGTTCCTTCCCCAAAAACTGGTTGCTGTCTTTCCCTCAGCTGGGCGGCTGGAACATCACGGGTCCCTGGGCAGGGGACAACTTCAACGCGACGCTGCGGGAGGTGACGGCTCATTACCGCACCTCACCCTTCTTCTCCGTCTACGTCAGCGCTGACTCCAAAAATTCCAACAGCAATGTCATCCAGGTGGATCAGTCGGGGTTAGGCCTGCCGTCGCGGGATTACTACCTGAACAAGACGGAGAATGAGAAGGTAAGGTTGTTGGGAGAAATCTGGATTTGCTGGGGAGGTGCCGTGGGTGGGTGGCACCCACCATGCTGATCCCCACCTTGTCCTACCACGTAGGTGCTTGCTGGGTACCTGAACTACATGGTGCAGCTGGGGATGTTCCTGGGAGGCACCGATGAGGAGTCGACGCGGCAGCAGATGCAGCAGATCTTGGACTTTGAGACAGCGTTGGCCAACATCACCATCCCACAGGAGAAGCACCGGGACGAGGAGGTCATCTACCATAAAATGACAGCTGGAGACCTAAAGGTAGGGATGGAGTTGGTGAGCCTCCCTGCTCCACCATGATTTGGGAAGCGGGGCAGATGGGTGGAGGTGATGCAGCTCCACCAAGGAAGCCAGATGCCAGCCAACACCGCCTGGGAAGCTCTTGTGCAATAGCTTTGGCCTGTGTACTCCTTGGGGAAATCCCACCCTGACCCGTTCCTCCCAACCTCCGGACCACCCCCAGGGTCGGCAGCCATCCTACCGCGGCACTAACACTGTCCCAGCACTGCTGCCCACGGTCCAGCTGCAGATATCAGGCCAGTCACCTCCCTGTGCCCCCAAAGGGGCCCTAATGGGTTGTGTCAACATTTTTGACACCCGCCCCACTTTCTTTTCCTTTGTGGGAGGAAATTGTTTACTCTCCTCCGACCTTTGGAGGATGCTGCCATTATGGGAACAGACGTCTGCAAAATCAGCTGAATCCCTCAAACAGGGGCTGATGTGGCCGCCTCTAGCTTAGGAAGCGGCTGCCACCCCCCTCCGATGGGTTTTTTTTTTTTTGGCCAGTAGCAGCAGCATGGCTTTTGCAGGAACTGGCGCCGGCCGTGGACTGGATGCCCTTCCTCTCCACAGTCTTCTACCCTGTGGAGCTCAATGAGTCGGAGCCTGTCGTGGTCTACGCCAAGGAGTACCTGGAGCAGGTCTCTGACCTCATCCTGGCCACTGATAAATGGTGAGAGCCCCCAGCCCATGCGGAGGGGTGTCTGGGGTGGGCAGGTGTGTCCCGCTGCCCGCTCACCACCTCTGGCTACAGTCTCCTCAACAACTACATGATCTGGAACCTGGTGCGGAAAACCAGCCCCTTCCTTGACCAGCGCTTCCAGGATGCCGAGGAAAAATTCATGGAAGTGATGTACGGGACGAAGAAGGTGAGGGGGGAGCCCCTGACGCCCCCAAATCACCATTAAAACGGTGACAACTTTTTAAGCAAAGTCCTCGTCACGTTACATCCAAAAAATAGAGATGTGAGGCAGGTTTTGGGGTAGCAGCTCTGGCGCGGCGGGATGGATGTGGACCCCATCTCCCAATGGGGCAAGGGGCTGGGAAGGTGGGGGGCTTTGGCCGTGCCACCACTGATGACCACCTCTTGTCCCATGCAGACCTGCCTCCCACGCTGGAAATTTTGCATCAGTGACACGGACAACAACCTGGGCTTTGCCCTGGGGGCCATGTTCGTCAAGGCCACCTTTGCCGAGGACAGCAAGCAGGTGGTATGTCCCCAAGCGAGCAGCCTGCGAGCTACCACAATGGTGGATGGTTGGGGCATCCAATGTTTCTCTGCCCACCTTTTGTCCACTGAGCATCTCCATTCACTGGGTTTTTCACTGGTCTGCATGCTGTCTCGGCATGCCAGCCTCTTCCTCCCCACTGGTGCAAAGGGCCCTTGAACCCTCTAGGGTGGGAAGCCGGCTCTCCAGACTGACGTTGCACCACCTTTTGTCTAGGCAGAGGAAATGATTGTGGAGATTAAAACAGCCTTTGAGGAAAGCCTGGAGACCCTGCAGTGGATGGATGAAGAGACAAGGAAATCGGCCAAAGAGAAGGTGAGGTGCTGGCAGCTGCTCTGGGGAGGAGAGGGTGATGGTGGAAGATGATGGAGCTGGGTGAGCCTGTCCTTCCATCCCTGGCACCAAAAGCACTTTGGTCCTTGTCACCCTCAGGCAGATGCCATCTACAACATGATCGGCTACCCCAAGTTCATCATGGACCCCAAGGAGCTGGATAAAGTCTTCAGTGATGTGAGTTGCTCAGATAGGTCCCCTGGGTCTTCTGTTTCTGCCCTCCACTAGAATGTGCAGGACATGTGCCTATCACCATGGCCTCAGGGCAGCCTTGAACCCCAGGTTTCCTCCAGAAGGGTCTCAGTGATGTCCTTGGCCCTTCTCTGGGGACTTCCCAGAGAGCTGCAGGCCAGTCCTGGGGTGACTGGGGCTCTCGGGATCCTTGCCCAGGAAGAGGAGGAGCTGGTTTCCGTAACGGTGATTCATTGCCCTCCTGAGACTCTGCAGATGTTGGAGAGGAGGAGAAACAAGAGCGGCCATTAACTCAGCTGACTCCTGAGGCTCAAACATGACCACAGAGGGAGGAGCAGGGCCGGGCGATCACCACGAGCCACTCACACCTTGCTCTTTTGCAGTATGAGGCCGTGTCTGACCTCTACTTTGAGAACGTCATGCAGTTTTACAACTTCTCGGCCAGGGTCACTGCTGACCAGCTCCGGAAACCACCAAACCGGGACCAGTAAGTCCTCCGCTCTGCTTCCCCGTTGTGCTCAGCGGGGAATATCACAAGATCTGGAGGACTGGGATTTGGTGTCCACCAGATCGTGCTGGTTTTGGGGAGTTAAGTTTGGGCCGATGGCTTTGCACCATGATAAGCAGATGGTGTCGGAGCAAACATCGGCAATGGGTTTGTGCTGCCACATTGGCCGTGTCCCTGCAGGTGGAGCATGACGCCTCCAACAGTCAACGCATACTACTCTCCAACAAAGAACGAGATTGTCTTCCCTGCTGGCATCCTCCAGGCCCCTTTTTACACCCGTGCATCTCCCAAGTAAGAGCCTAGGGAAAACAGGGAGGGCAGGATTCCCTAATTTCCTCCTGTCCCAAAATTTGAGGCTAAATTTCATGGCTTCAGGGAGCAGCAGCTGCTCTCTAAATCTCAGCATTGCCCTCCTGCAGGTCACTGAATTTTGGTGGGATTGGTGTGGTGGTGGGCCATGAGTTGACGCATGCCTTTGATGACCAAGGTATGGCCAGGGCCAGGCGGGTGGGCTGCTGGAGGGGTGGCTGGCAGGGTGATGAAGGACCTGTTGTGTCTTTGGCAGGCCGGGAATACGATAAGGATGGCAACCTGCGTCCGTGGTGGAAGAACTCCTCGGTGGAGGCCTTCAAGCGGCAGACAGCATGTATGGTGGAGCAGTATGGCAACTACACCATCAACGGCGAGGCCGTCAATGGCAAGCACACCCTTGGGGAGAACATTGCTGACAATGGGGGCCTCAAGGCTGCCTACCGGGTAGGGCCACAAGGCTGGGGAGATGCGGTGGGGGGCATGGTGTGGTTGGATCGGTGTTGTCCCCTGAGCCTGCTGTGCTCCCTGGCCTCCAGGCATATCAAAACTGGCTGAAAAAGAATGGGGATGAGGAAACCCTCCCAACCCTCGGCCTCACCAACCACCAGCTCTTCTTTGTTGGCTTTGCCCAGGTAGGTCACTTGGTGGTGGGCAGGAAGGGTGGACGCACAGGTTTTTGGGGGGTGGAGGCATGCCCAGATGGTGTTGGGATGGTGTGATGGCAAAACTGAGGTCTCCAGAGATGCTGCGTGGTGGATGGAGAACCAGATTGGGGTGGTGCTGGTTAAAAAGCTGGAGCTCAAGCTGTGTTGGTGCCCATCGCGCAAGCAGGGAGGTCTGATTCAGCACTGAGCAGGGCTCTGTGGTTGTGGATGCCGGCACTCGTGCCTCTTGCCCTCTGTCTACAGGTGTGGTGTTCAGTTCGCACGCCAGAGAGCTCACACGAGGGGCTCATCACTGACCCCCACAGCCCCTCGCGTTTCCGTGTCATCGGCACTGTCTCCAACTCCCGGGAGTTTGCAGAGCATTTCGGCTGCCCCCTTGGCTCCCCCATGAATCCCCCTAAGAAGTGCGAAGTCTGGTGATGGGCAGGCGCCTGACGGAACCAGCTGCGGGTTGCTTTGTCCTCTGCAGACGGCTGAATTTCCATGGTCCTTTTGAGAGGCTGAAACCACTTCTCTGTGCAACGAACTGCCCAGCTCTCAGCAGGAGCAGCACCCTGCGTTGCTGGTATCATCCGAGGTTTGATCCACTGTGAAAACTCCTCATCCCCTTGCTTATTTGTGAAATGACTTTGATTTGGGGGTCTCTTCTTTCCCACCATGACTGGGCCACGTGTTGAGGCACGTGCATCCATGGGCACTACCCCGTATTTACACACGCAGCACTCCGGTCTGACCCACTGCCCCAGCAAAATGCTTCTTTTTTGGAGGCGACAAAGGGAATGCTGTGACACTGACAGGTTTGGCTGTGTGTCTAAATACACATGACGTACCTTCCTCTCTCCAAAGATGCGCACATGAGGATGGAAAGTATTTTAAGATATATTTTTCGGGGGGGGGGGGGGGGGGGAAATATATATATTTTTTTTTTTCATGTGTTGTGGAATACACTGGAAAATTTCAGGGAAAATGCATTTAAAAGCCTTTTTTTAGTAAAAGATTAGTATATTTATTATATTTTTTATTTTTATTTTTTACTCAGTGCAGCTGTAGGTGTAGCACCCTGTGGGGACAGTCCCTTGGCCAGGGAAGCTGGATGGATGCAGCTAGCCAGCCCTGGATCCTGGGTTTCTCTGGGAGGGACTGTCCTTGGAAGATGCTGATAGGGAAATTGGGGACAGCAGGCCTGGGGACAGGGCTGGAGGATGCTGCGAGTTGCAGAAAGGCTCTGCTGGGATTCTGTGACTCCTGGGATTAGCTTTAATTTCAGAGTGCAAAGGGAAAAGTTGATGTGCCAAAGATGTAACCAAGGTGGTGACAGTGTGGATTAAGCACCCGCTTCTCCCTCCTGTCCCCTCTGAAGTGAGGTCAGCTGTAATTTCCTGGCCCAAAAGCTTCCCCAGATAAGCACAGGTGGTTCCTGCTGCTGCTTCGCTTGCTGCTGTGCCCGGCCTCTATGCCTGGGAAACTGCAAGCCCTGAAATCACTGCACGGCCCCAGACCTCCATCCTTCCATGGCTGGGTTGGCACTGGTGTGAGATCTGGCCAAGATGGGGGCAAGGGGCTTTCTTAAGGGTTTCTTTTAATATTCCTTTTGCGGTTTTGAGAGGAAACCACTGACGGTAGCTCAGGTGCTGTGTGTTGTCTTGTGGGGCACCTTCTTGCTCTAGACAGAAAGCAAAGATATAGAGGGTTTTTTAATATTTATATGTAAAAGGAAGGGGGGGGCGGATTTTTTTGTAACTATTTTTTCACCCTACATGTGGGGCTTATTGTAATTGAAATAATAAATACTTTTTACTGGGTCTGGAGTTGCTCGTGACTTGTTTTTTCTGATAGCAGGAAAGTCTTGCGTCCCCTTCTGCATTTTTCTCCACATCCACACTGATAAGACCATCCTGGGCTGACAAAACTGAGCCTAGGAGGCTTTTTCCAGCCTGCGCTTGGCGTCTACTGCCTCTCAGAGGCTAAAGCCAGGCTTTTGTGCCCACAAACCTCACTCTCGCTGCGGGTGGTTGTTTGCTTTCCACCTCTATGGCACGGCCCCACACATCTCCCCAGCAGGGAGGTCTTTCCCGGATGCTTTTCCTTCCTCCCGGGTGAGTTTCTGGCTAGCCGGGCTGCACTTGGATCCAGCAGGATGGGCCCCGCACAGGTTGCTCTCCAAACAGCCTTATTTATAGCTTTGTGATGCTGTCTGGATGCTGCCAGCTCAGTAACACAGGCCAGTGTTCACACCCGAGTGGATGCTCCATGGCTTTGTCAGGCTTGCCCAAAAAATGCAAGGCAGGACCTGGACTGCAGGCTCCCTGCAGAGGCTCACCCCACACCTGGGAGGGCTTATGGCCATAAAACAAGCAAAGTGCTGGATGCTTGTTTGCTATTTAGCCCCAGCTTGTTACCAGGGGCTGGATTTGGGCTGTAGCCCTCTCATTTTGCCCCATTGGTAGCGAGCTTTTGGAAATAACAGAGTGGTTTTGCTGCTGGGATGGGCAGGATAGAGCCAGCGGTAAGCTGGGGATGTTAGTATTGCATAAATAAGATGGTAAGATTTCCTTCTTGCTGTTTTTACCATGTTTCCTTTCCCAGACTGAATCAAAACGTAGTAAAAGAGCACTCGCTTTCTGCTCACACGACTTGGTGCGAGGCCCTCAGTTTCATGCAGAGCTGGGAGACCGGCCATGGCCCTTGTTTTCCTGTCTGGCTGGAAATGGTGGTGCAAACCCGCAGAGGGCGATGGAGCCGAGAAAATGCTGCCTGTGCTCTCTGCTCCTGGGCTGGCAGGAGTTAGCTATACTACCAGCGTGGTATTTTGGTCTGGATCTGGCCCTGCATGTTTAAAATGCAATGAAATGGCTGTGTTTGTAGGAAAAGAGAGGAGTGGTGTGGGTGTAAAGCAAAGAGGAATTAAGCAGGGAGAGCAGGGCTGGGGTGAAAGGGTCTTTTCCCAGCTGCAAGAAGCAGAGAGAGGAGCACAGCCCATTGCATGGAGAGGTAAGATGCTGTTAGAGGTGGTTTAACCATCCAAAAGGGAAATGTTCTCTGGGGCTTACCCGCAGTGAGGGACTGGGCGGGTGATGTCTCAGTCACCGCAGAGAGAACAGCCCCAGTGCAGGAAGGATTTCGAGGGCAAGCATCAGCTTGCATCATGGCAGGGGGACACCACAGTCAAGGCCCCTCGTGCTGGGCTTGGAGCCGGTGGTGGATGTTTGCCTGTCTGGGAAGCTGCTGGGTGTAGGCAGAGCAGCAGGAGGTGATTCATCCCACTCGCGTGCCAGTGCCTGGTGTGGGCTTGCCTGATACTGGGTGGTATTTGCTTTATTTTGTGCTCAGTTGTGCCCCGGAGGGCTGAGACATTTGCCGAGGGCTGAGCCCAGGCAGGAGGAGGAATGGGGAAAGCTCCAAGCAGGGCTGGGTTTTTTGGTTGTTTTTTTTTTTTTTTTTTGAGCATGTTGGAAGGGGATCAGTGGGGGGAAAAGCAGGAGAAGCCCAAAGACAGAGGCGCTGCTGTGCCTTGCTGGGTAAAAGCGGGTGCCTGGAGCATGCTGGAGCCTCCAAAATGAGCTGGAATGAGCGGTTGTTCACAGGTTTGGTGGGGCTGAGCCAGCCTTCCAGGTGCAAGAGGCTGAACCCAACCATCTGAACCACCTCCTTCCCAGTTTTCCCCCCTCCAAGCAGGATCTAACCCCCAACACATCATGACAGTGCTGGGGTCACCTTACTGGGACCATCAGATTTTTGGGCAGCAAATGGGCCAAAAGCTTCCTCAAACAATTCCTGCAGGAAAACAGGCCTTTTCCAGTGATACCCCAATCCTTTACTCTATTTTCCTAAGTTCACCAACAGCTCTAGGGCTCCGATGCTTTTTGCCATGTGGTTGTGAGCGTCTCTGCTGTGCCAGGTACGTGAGAGACTGGAAAAAGGATTGGTGATGCTCCGAAACAAGAGCTCAGCACTGTAAACTCAAGCTGCCCATGGTGATACATTGGTTCCCAGGTGCTAATAAAGCTAGCAGGAAAAACAGGAGGAAAAATGAAATGGAAGAGGAACCAGAGGCGGTAGAAAGGGAATGAATCCAGCTGGCACTTGCTCAGGCTCACCAAATCTGCAGGTTTCGTTGGCGAAATCGTCCTACGTGAGGTATTATAGAAGAGAGACCTGTCTGCTTTGTCCTCTTAGGAAAAAAAAAAAAAAGGTAAAAAGATGGCCGGGGGGTAGATATAGACTCTGGAGGAGCTTTAAGGCAGAGCCAGGAGCCTGGCTGCTTCACATGGCTAGCACACTTTGGGAGCTACAGCAGACAATATGGTGAAAATGCTGGTTTTTTCCTTTCTAAACAGGCAAAAAGAAGTGATATATCTAAAGATACTGGAGCTAGGAGGCTCTTTCGCAGCTGTGTTTACAGGCAGCTATTTCTGTAGAACAGAGGGAGCCATAGATGTCAATTTGCTTTTGGTACGAATTTCCTTCCGCATGAAGGGGTGTACCAGGAGAAGTGCCACGCCTGGGAGGCGGTTGATGGAACGGCGCTGGGCACTGACCCCCCCAGACCACACAGCTTTACTTGCACCCTCAAAATTATTACAGCAAAGTCTTTACGAGCTGTGGAGGGGGATCCGTCTTCCTAGCAGGCTGCAGACAGGAGAGATGTGCTGTGAGCGCAGCAGCTCTCCAGGATGTCTGAAGATGTATCAGTCCTTGGGCAAACCCCCTACCAGGATAAAAGTTCCTCCTTTGTTCTGCCATTTTTGGGGAGTGGGGGAGTACTTGGCCTTTCTTTGAGGTCATTCTCATTTGTCTCTTCAGTCTTCCGTTTTCCTGGTGGGGAATCAGCAGTCGATCTGGCAGGTGGTAAGCTGCAGTGGAAAACCGGCTCAGAAAAAAATACCCAGAGGCCCCTCTAAATATTTGTTCCTGGCTGCTGATGGAAATAGTCCCTGTTCAGGACTTCTTTAGAGGCTGGCAAGGCTTGGTTGGGCTTTTTTCCTCCAAAAATCTCATCGTTTTCCATTTCACCCCATTTCCCACAAGCAGTTTGAAGTAGATGCAAGCTCACCTCATCCCAGGCATTTCCCTTACCCCAGCACAGAACGAAAAGCACAGAAAGGGAAAGTAAATAGCATGCTAGTCATCTTCCCTCTGCCACCGGCTCCACTAATAACTTCTGGCACCATGCAGTGTGTTTGTTTGGTGTGGCTGTACCCTGTAGATAGCACCTTAGTAAGTAAGAAACTATTCCAGTCGCAGAGCTACTCTTACTGGAGGCCACTGCGGCAGCTTAAGCGACATGGCAGCTTGCAGGAGCTTTTCTTCTGAGATCACACCTCGGAGGACAGCGAGCCTCGGGGTACGCTGCAGTCCTCATGTGTTGGCACGGGTGGGTGTCATGTCCTAAACCTGACCTGCACAAACTGAATTGTTTAACAATTTGGAGTCTGACTCAAAAGGGAAAATGGACTCAAGACCCTTCTATTTTTTGGTCACTGGGTGCTGTGCTGAGTTTCGCTCTAGTGAATGACACTAAGTGCAGATTCTCCCCCTTCAGATTTGTATTTTAAAACTCAAAATTACTCTTCTGCTCACAAATGGAGCCGTTGTGGAGATGTGGATAGATGTGACTCATTGGGTAGGTTTTCTTTAGTGCACAAGACCCCTATCTTCTGTCAACTTCCAGCTGCAGCACCAGTTACTCATTAAGTGCCTGAATATACCACCAAGGGATCTGTTTACTTTAATAAAAGAAGCTTTTCACTTGTAAGAGTTTATTTGTGACTGCTTTAAAGTATTATCTTCCTCCTAAAATTGCAGCAGCCCAGAAGATGCAGCAGATGGGATGCAAATAAACTATGGAAAACTTCTTAAAAGCACTTCGTGTACCCCAGGCTGGGTGACATGGGGTGGCAATACCTGCCGGTGCTGGGAGCATTTCCCTGGGACGTGCGGTGTGGCAGGAACGTCGGTAGGTGCCAGCCGGCTGGAATGAACCCTTGGGAGCTAGCGGCAGGGAAGGACAACTCAGGACAATCCAGCGGCTGCTTGAATCTGCTCTGAGGTCCTTTTTATCTCCCCGAGATGGTACAAACCGCTTTCGCCCCTGCCGAGCTCAGCCCAGCGGTGGTTGTGAGGAGGGTGCTGCAGCCTGGCTGTGAAATGCTAAAGATGGCGGTGGCGTGGCAACCCTCAGCAGGGCAAAGGCATGGCGTGGGGGTGTGAGGTGGCTGCCTGCCCCCCACCAAAGGCAGGTCCAGAGGGCCCACCCAATGCCGGTCCCCAGTGCCAGAGATGGGCTCCCTGAGGGGCTGCTGGGCCTCCCTCACAGCCACCGAGTCACCCTCAGGGGTGCTGCCCCTCACGCCACCTCATGAGGGGCTGCGGCGCTGGCTGCCCCTGCCAGCCACCCCAGGAGCCTGGGATGTGGCTGGGGGCCGTAGAGCTGGCAACGGGGCTGGGGGTAAGTTCTTGGGAAGGGGGAAAGCCCCTGTGCCCGAGCAGCGGGGTGGGTGCTGCGGGGGCCCGGCGCCCCCTCACAGCAGAGGGCCGCTGCCTCACAGCCGATCGCTGCCGAAGTCTCTCCGGGCCAAGCCGAAAGCGCCCGAAGCTGCGGCCTCGCCGCTGCCGAGAAACTCCGGAGTCCCGAGCGCCTCCCGCCTGGGCGGGAATCCCTCCTCCGAGCCTGTCCGAAGCTTCCCGAACTGCCTCACGCTCTCGGTCTCCGGAAAGAGCCGAAGTTTCCCGAGCGTGGGGGTCACGGGAGGTGCCGGGCTGAGCGGGGAGGAAGGGGGGAACACGGGGAGGAGGACGCGTGCGCCCGCGAAGGTCTCCGGAAGGAGCCGAGGTTTCCCGAACGCCGCTCGCCAGCGAGCGGCTCCGGAAAGAGCCGAAGGTTGCCGAGCGCCGGTGGGCCGAGCGGCTCCGGAGCGGCCCGAAGGCGCCCGAGCGTCCGTCCTGCCGGACTGCTGGAGGCGGCCGCAGCGCCATGTTTGATGCTCCGCTACTTCAGTGAGGAAAATCCGCCGGCATCGCCCGAGAGCCGCCACCGCGAAGGGCTCCGCTGCCCCCGGGGAGGGGGACCGAGACCCCCCGCCGCCGGCGGCTCATGAGCAGCGCGGCCTGAGCCGCCTCCCCCCCTCCCCTCCCCGCCGGCCCCTCTCCCGTCCCCTCCCCGCGCCGAGCCCTCCGGGAGGCGCGTTGTCACGGAGACCGGCGCCGGTGCCGGCCCGCCGCGCTGCCCCGGCCGCCGCACCGGCCCCCGGCCCGCTCCCCGGCTCCCCCCCGGCCCCGGCCCCGGCCCCGCTCCCCGCCGGGGGGTGGTGGCTCCGCTTGGCGATGAGTTTACCGCAGAAGGCGGCTTTGAAACCCGGCGCGGCGGCGGCGGCGGGGACCGGCCCCGGGAGCGGGGCGGCGGCGGCAGCGGCGGCGGGGCCGCCTCCCCCCCCGGCTCCCCCTCACCCGGCGGCGGCTCCGGCGCCTCACCCCAACATCAGGGCCTTGCCGCCCCAACCGCCCCAGCAGTATCCTTTGCCCCGGGGGGAGTTGGGGGGGGCGACACCCCCTTCCCCACAGCGAGCGGGGCCCGGGGGGGTGGGGTGGGGTGAGGGGTCGTGGGGGCCCCTTCAGGCCCGGGGGGGGGTGGGGAGGGGGCGCCCCGCGGGGGGGTGGCGGTTGGGAGCTCCCTGCTCCTTTTTGTGGGTGTGTGTTTGTGTGTGTGGCCCCCCCCCGCCCCCCCCGTGCAAAGGGGGGCTGCACCTGCTGGGGTGGTGCGAGGAAAGGGGGTGCCTCACCCCCCCCCCCGCTAATGGGCTCGTTTGGGGGTTTGCCTCTTTCCTCCTGGGAAGGCAGAGGGTACACCAGCCCCCTTCCCCCCCCCCCGAGCAGCGGTGACCCCCAAGGGTAAACTTTTAATTAGAAATTGCTCCTCAGTTTTGCCTCTGGTCCTGCCCAGGTAAGTGCTTTGGTTTTGTTGTTTTTCCAGGCCAATTTAAACCCAGGTTTTTCCAGCCGGGGCCGATTTTCATGTGATTTATTTATTTTATTTTATTTATTTATTTTTTTTTCCCCCCTTACTTGACTGGTGGAAATAAATCTCAGGTGGAATGTCGCACTGAGCAGCTTTCTCTGCGAGGCCACGCGCCTTGGGGAGGAGAAGGCTCCCACTCAAAAAATCCCACCGCCAAAACGGCCACTGTTACAAAGAGAGGCCAGCGGTTGCTGCAAATGTTTTTTAAAGGTCTTCGGTTCTCTGCTGCGACTAGGCCCCAAGTCAGGAGGTAAATACTGCAGGGATCAGCAGGAAAGTGGGGTGGCCAGCCTGCCTGCCTGGATGAGGTTTTGTTTCCAGTGTCGGACAGCATCCCCTGGCAGACTGGCTTTTCTCCCCCCACCCCCCTACCCCCCCCGAAGTTTTGGGGCCCGGAGGGGAGCATGAAGTGAAAAACATACTTGGTGAAATATTGCCTTGCTGTGTTATCCGGGAATGGTGTGGCGTGCTGTGTAGGGGACGGTCAGGAGTGTGTTTTGCTATTTATCGGTGGCAGTGACTTAGGTGTTAACGTGAAAGTGCAGGGTGTTTTTTCTGTTGAGGGCTGTTTCAGCTGTGTGATGATGTCTGTGCTCTTCAAGAAATGTGTTCCCTGTGTATAAGCATTTTATTGCTCTCACTTTCATTTTTGAGGTGGGAAAACCAAGCCCTTTTATAATCAGTTTAGGTCCATTGTTTTCTTGAGCTTCCGGCAAGAATCATTCTTGCCATGACAACAAATACGTTGCTTAAATCATGAGACTGTTGACGTTACAGATTTGTTTGGGTCAAGTGAAAAACCTCTGAAGATTTCAGAGAGTGCTGCGGAGGGACTTACTCTCCGCTGGGTGTTTTTGGCTAGCTTGTGCTATTCTGTAATTCCAGCATGTGCTTTATTTAGGGAAAAAAATGTGAAGGTGCTGTCATGACAAAGTCAGTGGGGTGGTGGTAAGTAAAACTGTTGCTCAGGGGAAATTTGCTCAGTTTTGAGTGATGTGCCAAGTGTTACAGTGGGAATGCCGGCCAGCGTGCACGTACAGAGTCCGTGCTCAACTGATCTTTCCAGCGAGGTGCTGGTTTGTCTGGCAAGGGTCTTTTTTAATGGGGAACATGACGCTTGGGTGCCTTGATAGTTGAAAGGCTGAAGTTTGCCTGGGTCTGCAATCAGGAGTGTGGTGGGCTTTCCAAAGCATTTTATTTTCAAGTAATCATTAAAAGCGCCATGGAGGGACTTGAATACTTCTCCAACGTCGTTGAGGGCGAGCTTGGTGGTGGTTTGCAAGAGCAGCTGTGCCGCCGTAACTAAGACAGGAGGACGCCGTTGCTTTTGGTGAGTGTTGTCATGAAACACCTTGCACGTGCGAGGGATGAAGTTTGGGTTTACCTCTGAGCGCAGCCTAAAAATAAAAAGCCTTGGAAGGAATGGGCAAGACCCTAAAGGAGTTGGAGATGGTGTGGCAGTGTGTCCCATCGTGGGGACCCAACTGGATGTGCGGAGCAAGAGATATAGAGGAACGGAGAAGCATTAGGCAGATATGACCAGTTGACATTATAAAGGTGGGGAGGTTAAAATGATATATTCTTAATTTTTATTTATAGCCGTGCTGGTTTTGAAAACATGGGTGTTTGACCCATACTGCTCCTTAACTTTTAAACTAATAATCTGGCCTTGTAATATATACAAACACTGTGTTCTTGATACCTTTTGGGTGAACTGTATTCAGGTGTCCTGGCTGGTTTTTACCTCCACCGAAACTTGCGTGTGCTTCCAGGTAGTAAACAAAAGCTGTTACCTTTTCTAAGTGCTGCTGCAAAAGTGAGGCTTGGGGAGCAGAGTTCATCTGTGATGTACTGGAGTGCAGAGGGTCATCTGAGTTCAGCCTTATTTTTAGCTCTGTTTGGTTTGTTGTTTGTTTTTTTTTTTTTTTTTTTCCTGTTTTGATATGACTATTGAGACAGTGTTACCCTACAGCAGATAAAGTATAGTTGCAGGTTTCTTCTGGCAACTGGGAGTGAGCAGAGCACTCACGGCAGTGCAAGGGATTATTTGTTGATGTGAAGGATTATTGTACGTTAACAGGTAGATTGGGGCTCTGACTTGGACTTTTTAAACTAGAATAGTTTCTGCACAGTGAACTTTGGAAATAAGTGTGGTTTTAGTACTTAAGACATCATGAAATTAAGCGATTATCTGTATAATCAAAAAAAGAAGAATTGGGTGAGAGAGAACTGTACAGGAAAAAGGACCGCTTACTTCATGTGGATTTGTAGAAAGGCATTAGTGAGGGGAAAAAAAATACACGGGGAAGAAGGGATTAAAAAAAAAAAATATTCCTTGAAGGAAAGCAAAGCTGTAGAGTGATGGACATGAAGAACAGAAATGTTTTGATGGGAGTTTCATTCTGTTACATGCTGAATAGGAAGTTATTGGTGCTGCTGTAAGACAAGACAGAGCTTTCAGAAATTTCCTTAACATAGTGGCTTCAAGAAGTTAAATTTTCTGTGTAATAGTAAGTTGGGCTAATTTTTGTGGCTCTGGTAGTGGTGAATATTCAATCAAACCTGATTTCAGGCAGAAATTGTGCTCAATAGTTGTCAGTGTGGACAAATCCTCCAGTTCAATTCTGACCCGTGTTTGGGGGGGGGCAGACAAGGGAGGGTGTAACTGTGTCACTGTGAAATGATGTGTAGAGAGATATTAAAAGAAATACATCCAGATCTGCCCACCTTTGCTTTGGCTTTCAGGCTCCTTCTCAGGAACAAGTTCCAGATGAAGTCGTTTGTTCTGTAGTGAGAATTCTTCCATAAAAAAGTAAAATAATGAAGGTACATTCCGGGCTGCAAACTTACTGTAGACCTTTGTGCTTTTAGCTTGATGGTACTTCTGATGCATGTTAAACTACACCGTGTTTCTTTACGCACCCTCACACTCCCACTTAAGAGTAAAGTATTTTTTGTGTGTGTTACATGAAGCTGCTCTTTAAAAAGTCCCCATGCTGTGAATAAATTTTGTGGATCAATATAATTAGGTCACCGGTTTCTTCACTGCCCCAGCCCAGACATGGGCAAACATTGTACTATGAAGGACAAACAGATTGATTTATGTTAAACCTGGGTAACGTTGCATGTCTGCTGGCTCTTCAGGGTTAATTTAGCACTGTACCTTGGAGCCAGATTAGAGCCATCCTGGGCTCTGGGCTGGTGTCAGTAGGTTTTTGTTTCCTTTTCCGAACCTCCTTGCATTTGGAGGGAGTTCAGCTTCCTGGTTGTTGATGGTCTCTGTGCAGGCACCGGTAAACTTCACCTTAATATTCACTGTGGTTGTTTCAGTGTGGGATTGGGTATCTCTGGGCACAGGTGGTTTTCAGGTTATTGTAGTGGGGCAATTGTGGCAGGTTCAGGGTGGGTTTTAACAGACGGTCATTTAAAATCTTTCTTTTCTTCGTCCACTTTAATTCCGTTTCTGAGAAGCAGAGAGGAAGAGTCAGCATTTGGGGGGATTTCTGTGTGAAGTACATCATTGGTGTGCATGAAAACTTGGGTTTTGCTAATGTTGCCTCAGCAATTGAGTATCTGCTTTAGTTTTTCCTGAGCTGCTTTAGCTAACTGTGCTGTAGTCCCTTTCAGAAAGCCATGTGCTGGTTCCTGCTCTGTTGGGTGGCATCTTCTGAATGTGAGTGGCTTCCCAAAAGCCCAGGAGAACAGCAAGAAATGCAGGATCGCTCTCAGGAATGTAAGAGACTGTGTGAAGTTGGAGTGAGGTACTTGCAGCGCTTACCCGGTATTTGGATGTGGACTAGGTTGTGCCATTGGAGTAGGCCTGTGTTGGTAATCTTCTAGTTAAATTAAAACTGTTGAGAAGGATTTGGGTGCGTGGGGTTTTCTGTCCTCTCTCAGTGAGCAAAGGGTTGAACTGGAGGGGAAAGTGCCGAAGAATTTCTCCAAGGAGAGCGTCTTCAGCATCTGCTGAAGGAGCAGGGTCTCTGGGTTGCTGTGATACCCTCTGGGAGTTTGGAGCTAATGCCATCTTCCCTTGCTGCTTACTTCCATTACGAGTGGCTTTTTTCCAGAGTATGCGATGCAGCGTCTCTCTGTGCTCTCTGGGGTTTATCTGCTGATGACTTTGAAGGTGAAGACCCAGTGATTAGGAAGCTGTTCAGTCGTAAAAGTCAGCTTGAAGAGTGTGATTGTGGCTTTTGTGCGAAGCACCATGCCTCCCTGCGCCTTGGGTGGATCAGCTCTGGCTTCTGGGCAGCTTTGACATTGAACTGGAGCTAAAACAAGAGCACGGCTGGAAGTCCTCTTCCAGATGCCAGTGGCAGCCACTCGTGAGGAAGGGTGTTCGGAGTGTTATGGTCATGAAAGGGAAGGAGTGGCAAGAAGTGGGAAGGACGGGAGGAACTGGGCTGAGATCAGAGGTGTTCCTTGCTCTCTATTTTTTTGAGTTCAGGAGTGAGCTTTCTGAAGTCACGGCTGGATAAAAGGAAAGAAGGGGCAGCGGTGTTGCCTGAGAAGTGTTTCCATGTTACAAGTGTCTGAAGCCATGGAAATTGTACATCTTGGGAGGGTATGCAGCAGGAGAGAAGCTTTGAAAACACAGAGACTTTCCCTGCTGCTCTGTGGTAGTGGCTCTTCGGCAGGGGAGGAATGAGCGCGGGTTTGTGAGCGTATTGCCAAAAAACTAAGTGCTTTTAGGCCTCTCTGCGATCTCCCCTGTTGATGTTCCTCAGCCTTGGCATATCTTAGTGTTCTTTCAAGCAGAAATAGCTCTAATTTTTTTAATGACAAAAGCTAATCATGTTATAGTGCAGATATGTCACTTTACCAGCTTTGTAAGATTTTTGTGGTGAAATGACTTGGAGAAAACCGTTCTTCCAAAAATGTGATTTCAGATAGCTTATTTTCTCCTCATATTTGAGGACATGATTGTGTATGTTCTCTGGCAGAAGTCTGTGGGAGAAGGTTACTTTAGCCATTTAAATATATATGTATTTAATGTGCAGTACTGATTTTGGAACACAATTTGTGTTTTTATCTATGGTAAGAAGTTGGTGAGAGAGTAATAGGAGACTTAGAACAAATAACTTCCCTTTAAGATGTTGGGACATAGAAGGATTTTCATCTGTGTGTATGGGTTTTGTCTGTCCTCTTAGGCCTGAAAGGCTTTTTCATGCCGTTAGCAAATTTTGGGACATGTCGAGCTGGCGCATTTGCTCCGTTTTTGTTTTGTAGTAAGAGTTAGCAGTGAAGATCTCTTTAGAAGTTGTAGGTAACCTATATTTTCTTTTTCCTCCTAATCCAGCAATTTCAGGGCTAGTCAACTGTCAAGTTTAGTTGTGTGTAAATCTGCTAATATGATTAGAGTCACTGGAATTTTTACTCTGGGGAATTATAGATGGGTAGGATCACTGTTTTACAGAAATTTCTTTAGTAGGAAACTTTATCTTTGACTTGAATGTGTCTGCAAGCTATTGCAAAGACTTTTCTGGAATGAATGGGGAAGAGAAAACTGGTGTTTGTTATGGGGCATGAAGATGTGGGTGGAGTCGTTGTGTACCCCATGGTCTGGAGGAACCGAGGGAAATAATTTTTCTTTTTTTTTTTTTTGCAAGGGAACATAGTTGATGTGACTTCTCATAGTGCTGTGTTTTACACTTGGTGGTAATTTCAAGAACTTCTCCTATGTACAGCTTTCCTTTCCAAACTGTGGGCTTCATTTTGTCTCCTAAATAGGAAATGATGTGGAACAGCTGGAAGAAGAAAATAGAATGCATTCTTAAAAAAGAAAAGGATCAAAGGGAGGAGAGCAAAATAAGCTTTTAGGCTAGTGAAATTTTCTAGTACATGTTATTCTTATGTTTTATTATATACGTCTGGAAGATGTCCCAGAACGCGCTCTTTCTTTTTGTAGTAGGTGATGGCATGCTGTTGCTGATGGGACTTGAGTCAAATTGCTGCTGGGCATGTAACTAGGTTAATGGGACAACATTTTTTTTCTTTCCTGAAAGCAAAATTATGCGCTCCCTATTCTGATTGTACCTTAAGAATTGTTTTTACCTTTGTTTGCTGTGTGGTCATCTGAGGTGGAGAGAAAAGGACAAGTTTCCCCACACCGAGATGGTATCAGGTTTAAATCAATTCTGCTAGCAAAAATAATATGTTTCTGCTGTTGGTTGTAACACCTTTGTGTATCCTTTATCTGGATAAGAGTGAAAATATTTCCAGAGCTTTAAATATGTCTTGAAAAAAGCAAAGTGGCTTCTAAAATGTGCATCTTGAAAGAAAAACATATCCAATCCTTGACTGATACTGGTAGTGTTCTCCAAAACCATTGATGAAGTGTTGAAATGGGTTAGGACCTGTCAAGATGCGTGGAACAGCTGCTCCTTTCCAAGGGGTTGAGCTCAGCAGGAATAAGACACTCATGCTCTGGAGTAAGAGTATCTGCCTGGGAATAACTCTGTAAAAGTTGCAAACACAAAGACCATCCCCGCTCTTACCAGGGGAGTGGACTTCATGTGATACATCCTCAGGGTGATAGGAAAAGAAATCTTGCTGCCAATCTTTGAGTTTGCTCTTGGGGCTTTGAAAACACCGAGCAAGGAAGAGTTAATGCAGTTAAAGATCTTAAATAACAGATTTTGCTGGGTTTGGAAAGTTTTTGGGAGGTGGAATCTAATAAACATTGCACTGATTCTCTCTTTTGGGTTGCCAGATGATGATTGTATATTTGTTTGTGTTTTGGTTTGATTTACATGTGAGAGTGAGTGTGTGCAAGTTACTGAATTACTAAGAGTAGTCCGATTTAAATGTCTGCATTGCTGGTGGCATTTGAAAATGCATTTGAACTAGTGCTATGGCTGTGTTAATGGTAGTCTGAAAAAGAGATTTCCCTCTTTTATACGTTATTAAGAAGTCATAGAAGTTGCTGTGCCTTGAAACCGACATTTTCCTGGGCTTATTTTGTTCTTTTGCCAAAAAGGAAAAATGACAGAAGTCTTCAGTCTTTTCAGACTAAGCAGGAGACTCTTCCTGTAACATCAAAGGGAAAGATTTTTTTAGCGATACTACTTACAGCTTTGCTTTTTCAGTCAGCCACTGTCTTTGAAAGGCTCCTAACATCCTGAAGAAAGGACACGTCTGTAAAGAGAAAAAAGCGCATTTCCACTAAGTGGGGACACCTAGCCCTTCTGTCCTTGGACTACCATGAGATCATCTACAGAACCATCAAGTCCAATTTGAAACTCAGAATGAAATTTGGTCTGAAAACTTTCTGGAAGTCTTGAATTCTTGTTTGTGGTGATGTACAGGGTGCTTTAGGCTTGACACTGGACACTTAGTTTTGCAGCATGCAGCTGATGAATTGGACAGACTCAGTATCTAGATTATATTTGAAAGGGAATTCGGCAGGCTACTATAGCTGAGGGTAGACAATCTATACCACTTATTTGGGGTGGAAGTCAAGAATTGAAACCAAAAGCATTTAAGGCATGTTTGTTGTGACTTTTAATGTGAAATTCATGGTGCATCTCAAACTCTGGAGTATGGTGGGAAAGGGATTTCAGCAGTTGGTGGTTCATGCCCAGTTTTAGCATGGTGAAGTTCATGTAGAAGGCTCTTATGGATGTACTGTTTTTTGAGCTGGTGAGACATCTGAGTTCGACCTGCTGTAGAATATAAAGCTAGCTTCAGTTTGCATCATGCTTTCTCACCGGTGCTTACACAGATATAAATACTAGTTACTAGACGGCCTCTCTTCAAATACTTTACTTTTCTGGGCTCTGCATTTTGTATTCTAGATTTGCAAAATGCAAATAATTCAGCTGTCAATCTGTCTGTGTAACTTGGGTTTTATGTTTTCCTTTGGCGTTGTGTTTTAAAGTGGATTTCAAAGTGCTTTTATGTCTGTCTCTTCAAAATAAAAAAGACCTAATTTTTGTTGATATGCAAATACTGTAAAGTGTAATTTTCGATGAGCTTAAGCTGTTCAGCTTAATGGTATTGATTAGATTTCCAAAACACCTTTTTTTTAATTAAAAAGAAGTTCATCTGCACAAATAAACTACTTTATGTTTAAATGTTTGGGTCTGAGGTTGTGCACCAAGTTTGACTTGAAGTGATTCCATTCTGCCCCCCAAAAACTTAACATTTTGTTGCACTGTCAGTGGCAGTGGTACCTAGTATTGCAGGCATTCACCGAAACAATTGTTGCCGGCACTTGGCACGATCCCCATCGCTCTTTGCTAAAGCCAAAGCACACTTTATCTACTCAGGCTGACATTAAGATCATTAAATAAATGAATGAATTGTACCGTCACCAAATTCCCATTCTGGCAGCCAAAGAACATGTGAATTTTATAGCTGGGACCTCTGTCCAGAATGTCTTATTGAACGGCCTAGATGTCAGGAGTGGGAACAGTCAGCAAAAAGCTTTCTAGTAAAATGTGTGTGCCTTAATGAGAATTATGGTGTGGAGTGCTGTAAAAGCCTGAATTACTAGACATCTGATCATCCAAGATGAGTATTAATCAACCTGTGAAGGGCGTGTAGAAAGAAACTGGAGCACAGCAATAAAACAAAGGAGCAGGAGAGAACCGAAGAGGTGTGGAGAGCTGTTTCTCCATTGGCAACGCAGGTCTAACTTGCTGTTTGAAAGGAGTTTGTTGGGGGAAGAATGCAGCCAAGCTTGGAAGTGTTGAAAGCAGGGATAACTCTTTGTCTCCGTCAGGGAGTTTGAGGTCTTGCTGGTTGAGCTAAAATGCTAAAAGGTCACTCAGGGTTTTGGAAGATCTTGGATAAGTCTGCTGAACTTCCACCCCTGGGAGGAGAAGGTTGAAAATACTTTCTCAGAGGAGGAGAGTTCACTCAGCAGGCTTGGATTGCTTTTTCTTGTGGTCTACCTCCATCCTCGTTTTTATTATGTTGCTCTTAAGATGGTGTTTTCACTTTGGAATAGGGGACATAAAAGATCTGTAGCATCCATGCTTGCTGCAGGTGGGTAAAGAATGTCTCTGAATTGCAAACGAAAAAGTGGAAGTGTGTTTTGACCAGACAATTTGGTGAAGCGTATAATTGTGTGTCTGCAGGCTGCTTGCACTGCAGCCCCAAATAATATCAGGGGTGCTCCGCACTAGGGATAACTTAAAATGTTCTATTCAGTTTGTTCCTGTTCTGAAGCGTAGCAAAGCGTTGGCTTTAAGGACCACATTCAGTGCTTTCAAACTGGAGCGAATCCTTTTCTTAGTCTTCTCTTCCTCCCCATACCTTAATGTTTGTCTTGATTATGGTTAATATGATAAAAGGCTGCTAAAATAGCACTGGTAACCAACACGGTTCTCGGTGCATCCTTATTCATGTTTTAACTGGTGATGTCACTCACTGCCATGGTGATGATGAAAGCCAATTGGGTAATGTTCGTAGGTACTGAAGTTCATGATCTTTGAAGACCTGCTATGAATAAGTGATACTGCAGTTTCTGTGCAGTCTGAAATCAGCAAAACTGGGGGTTTATGCTAATCAGACAAGGGGCAGTCCAGCCTGCTGCGGTGCTCGGGGTGTCCCATCGATGCAAACAGTCCCGAGCAAGCAGAAGGCAGGGACCGGTCCTGAAATTCCCATTTCTCTCCCATCTGGGTTAGCACATCAGGTACATCTTCACCGACTTCTACCTGCATGTCAGCTCAGCCGTGTAGCATTACTTCGGAGGCCACTTTGTGCAATAAAGATGTCTGCTTGGAAATCTTCATCGATGGCCACGTGCAGCAGATGCAGCCTTCCTTCTGTGTTTTACCTCTACATTTGTGGCCGAAATTCAACAGGCAGAGCTGATGGAAGTAAAACCAGCATTTCTTTAAATGAGAAATGCTCTGAGACTAATTTACTGCTCATCTTCAAACTCAGCTGGGATAAATATATTGTTGCTATTACTAATTTTCTTGAAGCACCCTGTAGAGGTGCGTGTAAAATACGCAATTTGAGGAAAAATTGAACATGCGGAGGATTGGACCAAGGAGACCCAGAGCTCCTGTCCAACCTATATCCTTCTATGAACTATGTTTTTTGTGCAGCAGTGTAAGATGCATTGCGCTGTCTTCCCTAGATGCCTACTTTCTCAGGATTTCATTTTGTATGACATGGGATTTTAACTTGGGAGAAGTCATAAGCTCCGCATGTGGCAAGAGGGTACTTATGATTTCATTTCATTTTGATAAACCGCTGAAATAAAGATTATGGGGGGGGAGATCACGAGGCGTTACAAAATTGGGAGTCGAAATGAGCATTAACGCTCTTGAGAAGCATACTTTTAGAATTTGTTGCTCAGCTGATGGAAGGACCATCAGTCTGGGTGACAATGCTGCTGTCACTGTGATGTCTTCTGACAGACTGACCAGCAGAGCATTACATTTTCCCATGAAGTCACAGCATGAAGTATTAGAGACACGGTAGGAAACGTAGCTGAGTGAATGAGACAGTAAACTACTAGGCTGTTTGATATTCATGCTTATCATAGAGATAGAAAGCCTGGCTTGGAAATAAATGGTTGCTGCTGTAGGGTCCCGAACCCCCAGGGATGCAAGCAGCGGCTGTCCCTGTAGGGAAGAGGAGTACGTGGGTTGTAATCTTGTAATCTATAGCAGCTTATTTGTGGGTTTAGGGTACAAAGTTTGAGGTAAGTGGGCTGAGGGAGTTCTGTGTTAATGGCATGCATAGGAAGATAAAAATAAGTAAGCTGTGTTATAGTACATTACAGAAATATAGACTCTTGGGTGAAAATTGCCACAAACGAGCGCTGTAGTACTTGTGTCTGTATTGGGAACTTTTTTTTTCCAGTCATGTAACAACATGCCCCCAGATGCAGATAATTGCTGGTGCTAAAGGGAAGCTGGAGATGTATGGTTTTACTTTATGAATTCAGTATGAGGGAAGGTAGACTGTAATACCCACACGGAAGTTTGTTCCAGACTGTAAGCTGAATAAAGGCCGAGTAAAAGCTTGGTAACCTTTCTCTGTGATGAGATGGGTTTCCTCCTGGTCTACCTTCTTCTGTATGTCCTTTTAGTTATGTCATCTGGCCCTCTGTCCTCTGTTTGGACTTTAGTGTGCTTAACTGGTTATGTGCTTGCAGGATAAACTCAGCACAGAAATAACTCTGTGTGCTAAGTAACTGTTCTGAAGGAAAAAAACCAACAAACCCACGAAGCAAACAATCCCAATCTTCGCTTGCTGGGGAGGCTGTTGGGAATAGAGGAATTACTCTGCCAGCTCACTGTATTGCCCAGCGTAAGCTGTCCTCCCCAGGTGCGCAGACAGCAGCTCTGCACTTCACAACCCAGACCCCAAAGCGTGTTTATCAGGTTACCTCAAAGCAGCACTCGAACAGTGGCTAAGCAGGTCAGAGCCTCTCTGTGAGTGTATGTGCAGCTGGTATCGGGCCAGAAACTGCTGTTTCAGCTGCTAATCAGGGGACAGAAGTATGCTAAATTTGGGGATATTTTTCTTTGAAGTGTGATTCAGTTTCTGTTGAGATACTGTGTGTTTTGGATATTGTCATATGAATTGTTTTAAGCTCAATGATTGAAATACAGAAGTACTTCACAGTAAATGTTCTATCAGCAGTTGCATTACAGAGTGTGAAAGGTAGACGATGGGTATGGCTTTAGCTCTGCTGTCTTGTCTGTGTTATTTTATTAAAAATACTAATTTTTTCTGCCAAACTAGATGCGTGCAGGCAGCTGCTGCAACCAAAGGTTTGGAGGACAGCAAAAGAACTGTACCTGTTAGTTTTGGAATAGACCAAAAGCTAACGTAACTCCAGAGAGGAGCAGGCTGGTATGTGTCACTTGGCCAAATAGGAAAAAAACTTGTTCAAAAACTTGTTCTCCCCTGGCTGTCTCCTCCCAATTGCTCCTGTGTGATCTCCGTCAAGCCGGCTTGTTTGCAGCCTTGCTTTCTTTATTTTTACAGCATTTACCAAGACACTTGCTTAGTCTTAGTCTTGTATAGGTACTGTTCTGTGTAGGACTGCTACTATTACTTTTTTGTCGCCTTCAAAATGCAATAAAGGAAAATATGGCAATCATCACAAGTTCTGGCTCTGACGTTGCCTCACATCACATTTGCTTGTGTCACCCCAGCTCTTCCTTGGCCACTGCTTGGGACTTTTGTGGATGTGACATTTCTCTTTGAATGCTTATCTCCTATTAAAGATTCCTGCTTTTCCCGCCCCTGCCATCTTACTTTCTTGAATAACATAGTTTCTTCACCCTGAAGACTCCTTCACGTTTGCTGGGAGTGATGCTTCTGACCACCTCTGAACTTCTGCCCATCTGGGATGAGCATCTTCTGTCTACCCTGATGATGGTTGCGATTAGTTTACTCAGTGGCCTTGCTTCATAAAGTGACCCAGGAAACCTTCTGTGCCCATATTTTCTTCTCCCAGCCCTTCTGTTCACTTCTGTCTTTAAATGTTTTAAACGAGGATTGCTTTACCAAAGCTGGTTAGGGAGGAATTGGATGGTTTTTAAACTGACAAAACCAGGGGTGTGTGGTGAGCTTTGACCCTGGTAGTTATCAGCTGGGGAAGAAATATCTTCAGCCAGCAGCAACTGGAGCAGTTTTTTGGCAGTGTCTTTGCATTTATTGTCTCTGGAGGGAGGTTTGCAGTGTGCACAGTTGCCTCTAATGGGTGTGCTTGGGGGGGTCGTGGGAGCTAGCATACCATTTCCCTGCTCAACTGTTTCTTATGTAAATATGTTTTTTAACACTTACCAAATGCTTGGTAGCCAGAGGCTGGTCTAGAAGAACTTTGTCAAAGAAAGCGGTGTTAAGATATCTCTCTCTTTCAGGTAATGGATTTTTTTTTTTTCCTTCTGTTGTAGTTAATTGCAAAAATAAATGCGGTTAACAGTATCCAAAGGACTTTTTTCTTGCTGCACCATGCTGAGAAATGCCTTGTTCAAGATGCTTTCTTCCCTCTGAGGTTAGTTCATTTTTAGATGCTGAAGGGCATTTTGAGACTTTGTTTTAACTTCGTTTTACATCATGTTTATATGAAACAGACAAGAAAAAAATCCAGTGCTTTGCCAAATATTTTTGGAAAGAACAAGCTTTGTGGATAATTGTTTTCATGTTCTACCTGCTCCTTGGTGTGTTAAGGCTATAGAAGAATCTTCTCTACCCTGAAAAAAGGCTTTGAGAGATTAGTCTTCAAGTAGTCACTTGAGGTGGGTTGATTAAGAAATATACTCAGCGTTAGATTTAATCAAGTTTGAATAATGGAGTTAGAATTGACTGTCACTCCTGTAATCCAGTTATTTTTAGATCGGGATCGGTACTTGCCACTCCCCAGGTCGTCTATACCATTGCTCTGAAGGCAGACTGATCAAAATGCCGTTTGACAGAGTGGATCTTCTCCAGTTTTGTACTTGCTGCTTCATCCCACTAACAAATCCCTTACTAAATGTGTTGTGCCAAAACTTGGCAATTCGGACCAAAGGGATTCCAGTGCAGCACTGAGGGTTGCTACCCAAAATACAGCTCAAATATGTAAGTAGAAACATCATGGTGGTGTTGATGGCGGGACTTCAGCTCCTTCTGTGTTCAAGAAACATTTGGTGAGGCACTAAACATTTGATCACCTTTTAGCTCTTGGATGTCTTGGAGGAAAAAGGGACAGGTATGAAATACCTTCAGGATGTGGATAAGATGTGCCTAAGCAGGTGCTTTATCTATTGCGGTGTCAGAAAGTCTTTCCTGCTTGAAGGTGTAATGGTGGGGTGTGGCAAGTCCTGAGGCTTGTTGCTGTCCTGAAAGCATGGGAAGCTTGCTGGCCAAATCCTTGCGAGAGCTCACTGAGCATCAGCATACCGCTTAGACACTGCCCTCTTCGCCGCCGGTATCATAGTGTGAGATCCTGAGCTTTTTACACATGCTAGCTTCAGCTGAGTGCCTCAAGGGGAATAGTATTTGTGACAATTGAGACCTTACCTCTCACTGCTGAGTGCTGGAAAGCCATCCTTTGCCGTCTTGCAAGGGATGTGTGTTGTAGCTGATGTTTGGCTGTGTGTTTTCTCTTGCCTCAAGGTGAGAACAAAACTGTTTCTTTGTGGTAACTTTCTATCTTCAGCTCAGGAAGACAGTAAGTTTTATCTGGATTAAAGCCTGAGATAGCTATGGACCAGGAGGGGTATGTGGAAGCAGCCGAGGCTGTTAGCCATTCACTGCTGTTCAAGAGAAGCTTGATTGCAAAGGGATCTAGTGGAGGAAAGTGGGGTCGCTTGCATGGGAGGTGAATGAATCTGGATTATTTTAAAGGAGCTTCCTTCCTTTCTTGACATGCCCTGGCTACAGAGAGAATCAGAGCACCTGATTTGCTAAATTCCTCTTAAGAACAGGGAAATTGCAACAAAATAGTCTTTCCAGGGATTGAAAAGTGATTGCCCAAAAAGTTAATCAGCCATACATGTGCCTGGCAAGCGCTCCACAATACTGTCATTTTGGTTGTGTCTAGCAGTAATATCAACTTCCCCATAGAAACCTTTGGTGTCAACGTGGGCAGAAGGCAGCCAAAACTTGCATGAAGTTCATCTCCTGGTGCCTTCAAGCAAGGAGTTGTTTAACCATAAGCTGGAATTGTGACTTTTTTGTGCATTATTCCCAGGCAGGGCTTGTCTTTGCTGTGTCTAGGATGTCCACTTGTAGGTTTTGGTTTTGGTTTCTGGGCTGTTACGTCAGTGTAACCACAGCGTAGGAGCGGTTGCAGGTGTGAAGTTGCCTATGAGAGACAACCCACACGAGAGGCCTCAAATGCTGCATGTTGTAAGCTTTAGAAGCAGGTAGGATCAGAGGGCAGGCTCTCATTTCCCTGTCCACGGGAAAAGCAAGGTTTCTGTGGTCATTTTGCATGATGCCAGCGGACAGGACAATATTGTAAGGTCATCCCAATCTCAGAACCGACTCAGGCAGCTGTGAAACGTGATTGAAATGAAATCAGTGAACTGGTTACAATCTCTGTACTGAAAATGGACGTCGTCCCCTTTGCAGTTTACAGCTCAGTAGAAGCAAGGAACATAAAAACAGGAAACCTTTACTGACAGTACTTTGAAGAGGCTCATTTGGTTGACACATCTTTCGGTCATGTTGCTTGTCCCTTAAAGCCTATTTATATGCTGGGGTGCCGAGGCTGCTGTGTTCATACTGAAAGCAGCAAAGAGCCCAGCAGTTGGGACTTAAATCTACCTGGTCTGTGGCAGCTACACTTGGAGCTCTTTTACTGGCCTTAATAAACTTAATGAGGTTCTTTGTCTGGCTTTTCTTAGGTCTTAATTTTCTTCCACATGAATGTTCAGGTATAAGCAGCATCGCATACCTCTCATGTACTGCGTAATAGTGTATGTGAGAATTTCTGCTTTTTTTTTTCCCTTAGTTGTTTTATTGAGTAACTTTTATTATAGGTTGTTTGATTTCTAAATGCTGGCATTTCATAATTGCATCTCAAAATACATGTTATCTTTGATCAGTCCTGGACTGTACAAAGCAGAAGTAAGTAGAACAAATATTTACATCTTGATTTACCTGAAAACAGAGTGTACTTTCATGCAGACATTATTGATGTTCTCCTATCTATGGTGGTAACATTAAAGCTTTGGAGTAAAGAGTTTTTACTTAAGTTGCTGCTTGATGCATGCTGTGTTCAGGAATATAAATAAATAAAACTTACTCTGGTATGTTTTGTTCTTAATCATCAACGCAGCAGTCTCTAACTTGTATTTAGGAAGGTGAAAGAGAATTTCCTATTTATATACTATCTCTGTTTATAATGCCAGAGTTGCAAATTGAAGCCCAAGTCATTGCCAATCAGAAATAGGTGTTTTATGGACTGTGTTTCTTTTTCTTCTGTATTTCCATGTTTCATTAGACTTTGGTTTTGAGCTTGCATATTGTAGCAGCTGCTGCCTTCACTAGAGTTTCAAGTGCACAAAGAATTATCTGAATTTGTGCGGGGTAACTTTATTTCATTGCTCTTTATGCTTTTTTGTTCTTTCTCGCCTTTGAGGGTGTTCTGGTAATTGGACAGTTGGACCTGAGAGCATGTAGCACCTTGGCATTAAAAAAAAAGGGGGGGGGGAAGATGTGATGCAAGAGCGTGCTGTAAAATCCCACTTCTGCAGCAGCCACAGGTACTTTGCTGTTTGCAGTGCAAGGGGTTTTGTTTTTTAAGTTCCTCTTCCCTGCTTCATGAGCCGCCTGCTTTATGAGCTGCCTGCTTGATGTAGCCATTCCCCACCTGCGAAGAAACAAAGGAGGCAAAAAATATTCATGCAGTCAAGGAAGGGAGGGCGGTGGGTGCGTGTGTTTCAAATGCCTCTTTGTGCTCCGAGGTGTGTGTTCAGATACGGCTCCGGGTGCAGCGGGCTGCATGCTTGGTCCGTTGAGAGGATTCTCCCTCTG
The DNA here is from genome assembly GCF_947461875.1 of Haliaeetus albicilla. NCBI lineage: Eukaryota > Metazoa > Chordata > Aves > Accipitriformes > Accipitridae > Haliaeetus > Haliaeetus albicilla. Next base: position 46,156,318 of record NC_091486.1, read on the forward strand.
GAGGCATGTGGGATGCCTGAAGAACAGTAACTTTTTGCACAGCTGGCTTTTTTTAATGAGACCGTCCACCATTTTCTAATGAAGCAACAGATCAGCCCTTCTAAAAAGATCTTTATCTTAACGGTTAAGAACGGGAGTCCTTTCTGTATTGAAGAACCTGAAAGGAAATAGCATCCTGTGCGAACTGTGGCTTTGTGCATACTTATGTAATGGGCTATCAATCAAATTTAATTAAAACTGTGGTTATGGTGGAGTTTTACTCCCTTTTACTTCAGCTACAACATGGGGAAAAAAGTTTTTATCTTTACAAGCTGTTTTTGCTGAAGTTATTGCTGTGATTGCAATTAAGAAGCCCTTGTTTTTAAGGCAAATAAATTAGTTTGCTTCTTTTTATATAGAAATTTCTGCCCCTTGGCCAACTCCAAAAATAGATGTGGAGTCCCCGAAAGCAAAGTGCTTAAATGCAACAGTATGTGTTTGCTTGTTTGGTGGTGCAAAAAGATGGGATTTTACCAACTTTGTCTTTTGTGTGGTTATGTAAAGTAAGGCTCCTGTAGGAAAATGGAGCCTGCACGCTCAGGTTTCCTTTGAGTAAGTCTGTGTGCATCCTGCGTGTGAGGCATGCGAGAGCTCCCTCTTCTATAGTAGGTTCATTTGGTGATTGCCATGCTGTCCCCTTGCATCCTATGGTTAGAAGAGTAAACGATAAAGGGGCGGAAATACGGACTTTGTTGTTTTTTCTCGCTGAAATTCCTTTGCATGGTTATTTGTGAGGCTTGCTGCAGAAACCCCTTTGCAGCAGTTCTGCCAGCATTGATATCTTGGCTCTGCAGTGGTCAAGACTTCAGAAGCAGGGAAAGTTCAAACCTTGCTCCTTGGCAATAGGCTCCAGCATGCAACGAGAGCTGAGGGCTTGGTTCAGGAGAGAAGAGGAGCAAGCCTCAACGTACGTGCATTTGCCACACTTGGTTTTTATAGCAGAGTATTTTTGTTCCTTGGGATATGCAGTTTGCAAGGAGGTATATGGTGACCATGTCTTAAACCACGTGGAGGGTCCAGCCTCATGGACGTGTGAGAACACACTCCTGGTCCTTGTGGTTGCATGGCTGAGGTGAGGAGTTTGTATTTCAACATCTGGGAGAAGAAATATCCCCTAGCAAGAGTCAGTACCTTTGAGATAGTGCTTGCCTTCATTGCTCTGCATTTCAAACTGGTGGTCCTGTGTGTCCGTGTTAAATGGCACGCCGGTATCAACTGGGACCCTCCTCCTTTGACCTTTTGTAGGTATTTTGGTTAGCTACTGAGCAGTGCTTTGTTTTTATGGTAACACTAAGAAAATGAGGAAGGAGTTGTTGGTTTTGTTTGGTGAAATCAATATTAAATTTATTTTCTCTAGAACTGTGAAAGGCTTGCGTGCTTTGTAGCCTGTTGCATAATTATCTTGAAATGAGGAGCAGGTCTCTAAATGTAAAGGACCCGGAGAAGGAACACAAACATTTCCTCAGTACCAGGAGTGGAACAATAGCTCATTGTTGGGAGGAAGGGATTGCAGAAAAGCAAGCGGACTTTCAGAAATAGGGGGTTTATTTTCTATAGCTTACTATTTATATTGCGCTTGGAGGCTCTTTGGGAACTAGATGTCCAGTTCCTGGAATGTGTGTCCCTTGGTCGAGGAAGGTTGGGTGCGAGCAGAGCATGTCCTTTCAGTTGGCGTTTGTTAATAGACAATGCCTGGGTTACAGGCTGCTTGGAAAGCAGCTCTGTGTTCATGCGAGAGTCCCCTCTCTCTCTGCCTCACAGCTTGGCAGCTGAGGAGACGTCCCCTAAAGAGACAGGACTCTTCTTCCTCCCACCCTCACTTTCTTTCTGCTATATATCGGGCAGTTGAATAGGCTTGCATTGACCAGAAAGACAAAGAAGTCTTTCAGGCTCTTGCTTTAGCCACAGCCAGTGTGCTGTGGGCTTTTGTTAATACTTTCAGTCCCCCCTTTCTCTTTCAGCAGCCCTCACTCTCATTGTTAATACATTTCAGGAGCAGCACTGATATTTCTGAATTCATTTTGTTTGCTCAGTTTGCAGGAAAAGTTGCAAAAAGCTGGGGAGAGAACGCGTTGCCTCTTGCGTTCTCCGCAGAGTATTTTCTTTCATGCCTCTAGCAGGGAAAAGTGGATCGTGTAAACAGATCCTGGCAAATCCATGCATGAGCGGAACGTGGTTGTGGAGCGTTAACGCCTGTGCAGGCTGCGTGCACGCGGAGACTAAATGGCTTGTTCCAGTGCTTGGGAATACTAAATGGCCTTCCCTCGCCCCACTTGGATTAGTCTCCATGTTGTCCTGTTTAATTTTGTTTTTGCATTAGCCAGCTAAAGATGTAAGCTCTTATTAAAACAGCTGTTTCTGTTAAGTGGCAGTATAGAGTTGGAGAGTATTGTTCAACAGTTGTAAACTCATTCAGCATCATTCTAAACTGACTTTTATTTTGCGAGTGGATGTGCAAGGGGGTCTCCTCCCACCGATAGGTAGGCATGATGGAAAGGAAAGCTACTTTTCCAATTCCATGTTAGTAAATCCGAAAGCTACTGGTAGGTGCTCTCTAATCTTTATGAAACATCAGTATGGGAATTAATTCCTGGAAATAAAATGTTAGGAGGCAGCTGATGGAGAGTGCTGGTGCATAACAGGCATGCAAAAATGAATGTAAATGGAGTAAGGATCGAGGTTGAATGATTATTCCATATTGTGGAGCGCAGACAGTAATTTTTGGGGGACTGCTCCCCAAAATCAAGTGTACTGTTGGGTGAAACAAACTGGGAGAACAGGACAGCAATAAATTAGATAGTGCAAATTAGACAGTGTCAGCAATACTGTCGCAATCGAGAGATGACCACAAAGACTGCCCCAGGCTTTGAAGCACCTCAGTGCACCTCTTTTTCTAGAAACAGTTGGCTTTTTGGTACTAAAACCCAATTTTTAATAGCATGTAAAGCTGCGTTGTTTTCAGCTTGCATCTCCTCAACTAGAGTGTAAATTGTGGAGTTCAGAGAAATAAGTGAGGCTGTATTTCTGCACCTTGTGAAGGATAACGTAACACTCTGTAGTGATATGTGACAAGAGGGGAGAAAAATGGCATTCAAACCCATGGAGAGGCTTCAGCAAGTGGCAGAAGAAATACTTGTCACGAGAGTACAACTTATTTTTTCCCTAATGGAGGATGACTTAAACTTTTTAATAGATGAATGCTGAGCACACAGTTTCAAGCTGGAAAAGTAGCCCCAGACACAACTGTTCATCACTCCTTCCTAGCCATCTTGTGCCTTGCAGTTGGGAAAGAGCAATTGCCTAACTTAGAGAAAGTACCCATGTGTGTGTACGCTTTTTTTTTTTTTTTTAAGGACTTGAAGGCTTTAAGATCCATAGTCTTTTAATAAATTAAACCAACTTCAGATATATACAGTAATACAGGGATGTAAGACAGGAGAATGTGCCTAGGTTGGCATTTCTTTGCCACCTATCTGGAGGAGCATGGATCTGTCTGATTGCAGTATACTCTATCTTTTTGAGAATGTATTTTTCAGTGATGCTTTACTGTGACTTTTTTGTAGCAGTTTCTAAACCAGTGGATACCTACACATGCAAAATAGGAATCAGTGCTTCTCCTCTTGTCTCCTACCTCTTGACACCACCCCATTAAATGGGATAAAACAGGTTTTGAAATAGTTTGAGGCCACTCAGTAAAACATGGATCTGGTTCGTGTTGTTGCTTTTGGGGAGGAAGCTCTCTGTCATCTCAAATTTAGCTTCGCATTTGAAAGGCTTCCTTCACCATATGACCAAAAAAAAAAATAATCTAATAGTTCATTAATTATTCAGAAGGGGTTACTTTAGCCAGGGAAAACTTCACAACTGGTTGGCTACCCAGTGCAAACACTCCTTGTGCCTTGGTAAGTGTTGTCTTAAGTCTGTTATTATTGTCAGAGGGTCTGGTTCTAGTTTTTGGGGTTTTTTTTAGCTTTGTAAGTAAATGCCTGGGGTAAAATCCCTGTGTGGCAGTGTAGCCCAATAGGGGGAGTCTGAACTTTAAATAAAGCCTTGTCTGAATTCCTTCCAATTTCCTGTACAAAGAGATGAGCCTTGCCGCGTGTCTAGAAGGCTAATAAATTTAGGCTCTTGCGGATCAAAGGGGAAATGAATTTGAAGGCCTAGGGGCCTTCGCTTTACTTAAAAAGTATGGAATGTGTCCGTGAGACAACACTCAAATTGTACTTTCTACTCATTCTTTTTTAATTTATGCCCAAACTTTCCCAACAAAGTTAAAATAAGTTGTTTTCTTCATGTCTTCAGTGAGTGAAATTGTGGAGCTGTCCCACCGCTTCTCCCTTTGGTGCTAGAGGGTTTGGACCTTGGGGTTGGACCAAGTTTTCTGGATTTTTGCACATTTAGCCCTAACTGAGGTGAGGTGTGCTCTTCTAATCCCCTCTGCCCCCAAAGCTACCAAAATCGTGGCGCATTTTGGCATCACTTGTTGCAAAAATCCACCCGATCGCTTCATTATGGCCACTGAAATGCAGATTTTCTGAGCTTGGTTTTCTTTCTGTTTGGTGGGGGGGAGGAAATCTGCCATCTTCCTCTGCAAGCCTTTCTGGAAGATTTGTTGTAATAAAAATCTTGGGTTTAAAAGCCCTGGCGTATGTTTTGACCTTGGGTGCCCTTTTTACTGCTCTTCTTTTCCTGTCTTTGATGTCTGAGCACTGCATATTTGTGGCGATTTCCACAGGCATGTGTTGTGCTCAGACAGACGTGGCTGTGCTTCCGGACTTAAAATGCTGGCACTCGGACTCAGTTTTGATTAGTTTTAGTTTTGAGTAAAGAGAGATTTTCTGATGCATAACCATTGGCCTGGGACTCTCAAATCGGCTCATTAATTATTGGGAGCATTGTCAGGGTGCGGAGGTGGGAAACAACTCTGGGATGGCTGGAGACAGATTGATGTAGCCAAGTTAGGAGGGGGTCTTGACCAAACTTGTGTGATCTCTTGACCCTCTAAACTATACCAGGGACAGCTCCATCAGACAAGGGAAGGGACAATCCCTGTTTTAGTCCCTTAAGCCTTTCCTAGTCTAAAAACATAAAATGCAATTGCATGCATGTTAATACTAGCTTAGCTGAACTGGCAAAAGTACCCGTGGAGCGCCTCCTGAGCAGAAGAATGCAGTGTATTAAATGTGTGTATTTGACTTATGTGGTGATAAAAAATGCCTGCATCTGCTAAAGCTGGGTCAATGGTCGCCTTCCCATTTGGGCTGATAGTGGAGAAGGCTTTTCTGTTTCCCTGACATGGCTCAAGTAGAGAATGCAGGAGATGAGTCAGAAAATCACAAGATGAGCTGCTGCCTTTGTTTTATCGGGGGACTTGTACTAAGAGTGGATGGATTTGCTCCCAAGTGCTGGGGTAGCCCTTTGGGTTTTCAAACGTTTGAAAGAATTTGATCAACTCTGCTTTTTCAGGTCCTCACATCCTCTTCCTTACTTTCCCCTCCTATATCTTTTGTTTTCAGCTCCAGCTCCTCTGCCGGGAAATAAATATAAACTTGCTTGCTTTTTTACATGCTCTTACTAATTCTCATAGTACTGCATTTCTTGCAAACTCTTCTATTTCAGGTGTCTGTCCTCTTGAGGTCTGTTTATGTTGGGTTTTTTTCCTTTGAAAATTTGAACCTGCTTGGAAATGGGTACATGGAGACTTACTCTGTTTGGATCTAGATGGTTTGGCATGGTCCCATGCCAAAATCAGTGCAGGGATTGGGGTAGGGGACAAAAATTCAGGTGCTCGAGGAATACCTGGCACTGCTGTTTGCTCCTTTTACTAAGTAGCTGTTGGATTTCAAAAGCTTTTTTGGGGGATGAGAACCCAAAATTTCTTTCCTCTCTTCCCAAATGTCATAAATGCCCATTTCTTATGCTCCACCATCATCCACATCTCTCCAAAGAAAGAGGAAGTCAGCTGTCCCTGCTCAAAGGAGTTACTGAAGAGCGTGAGTCCTGGAAGCCATTGCAGGCTGTGCTGTGAGCCTGTTAATTCAGTGATCGGGGATGCCCCAAAAACACGAGGGGAAGGCAGGATCTTGGGTAGGCAGCTCTCCTGAGCTCTTCCCCACTGGCTGGTGTGGGTGAGCAGAAATGTCATTAGTGCCTGCCTCATTATTCACTGTGCAAAGCATGTAAGCCCCAGGCTCAGAGCTGAATCTTTTAATTTGGGCAGCGAGGCATTACAGCGCTCCATGTGGTTGCACCCAAACCCATGTACATACTTCACCCTTAGAAGCTGGGCAGTGTTAAAAATCATTAGGCTTCAAAAGCGGGCAACTTTTCTTAAGGTAGGATGTGAAGGCTGACCCGGGGATGCTCTGCTCTGGTATGGAGACTGGGGTGAGCTGGACGAAGCAGTGGCTTGCCCGGTGGTGTTCAGCCTGTGTCGGTTGGCTCATGATAGAGGAGGAGAAACGGTGGTAGCTGGAATTTAAACGGAACAAACTTAGCTGCTTGCTCAGCAACAAAGTTTTGTCTTTCAAACCTAGTTTCTTATGGTTCTTGCTGTGACAGTTTTAGGAAGTTAAGAAATGTCTTGTTCCTCCTGCTTTGTGTCTGGGAGGTTTATAGAGGAGATTGCCCACAGCTCGGCTGCACTTGCAAAAAAAATAAAATAAGGCTGGGGGGATACTCTTGGTCACTGTGCTTCAGGTTTTGGCTTGAAATAGAGCAGGAGATGTCCTCCAGTCCTGTGCTGAAGCCCCAGGTGAGACCTTGGCTCTTGTGTGAATCATCTGGGGTCAGAGACAGACACGCGTAGTAGCTGAATAACAGGTCTGTTGGTCTGAGCACATGAGCTGGTTTCTATGCTCTTAAAAGATGTCATGAAACAGGAAGTCTGTTCTAGAATCAAGTGCTCTTCTGATGACGTCTGCAGCCAAGGGGATTAACGCCACTGAAGGAAAAAATGTGATTATTATTATTATTTTTAACTTTTCTGAATATAGGAGTCCCTCTCCTTCTGCAGCAAGAGTATGATAGACCCGATAGCAGTAAAAACATGCAAAAACTGATCATTCAGTATGTATTTCGGTGACTTGTTAAAATATAGCAGATCAGGTAAATGCCAGGTAAAGTAACCTGAAATTAAAACAATCAAAGTGGAAATCAGAGTGTATCCGTAAGAAAATTAAAGTTTTGTGGTAATGTTTAATAGAAGCTGCATGGTAAAATGTAAACTTTTTTTTGCTTGAGCTCTGTTCTGTAGCCTTAATGTTTCTTTTTCCTCTTGGCCGACAGCCCCATTTCTGCCCCTGTTGTGCAGTAAATGGCCTCGCTGTGCATGTTTCCACATCTCGGCACATCTCAAATTCCCGTCACCACTCAGAGGGTCCTAGAGAGTGCTCATATTTTTCCATTCGAGAGCGCCTGCCGTTCTGGATGACCCAGAGAGCTGCTCTGACTCCTTTCCTCCATTTACAGGTTTTTTGCTTATGGAACCGTAAGAGGAGGGAGCTCTGTGGGTTGTGTTTTGAGTGGGAGGGGGCTTTCCTCAGGTGGAGGTTTTTTTTTCCCCTTGGAAGCAGCAGTAACAGCCAAAGCTTGACTACTCCAATCCCTTCAGTAAGGAAGATAAGTCCTAAAGGATTTTTCTTTTCCAGGGCTGTTTTCTATGCAATTACAGGGAATTTAGTTTCTAATGAAACAGTGGAAAGTAACTCCCTCCCACCAGTAGGATCATCCATGGTTTGCCTTGGGCATTTGCTTTTGTATATATCAGCCAGTTTTTATACCTGTTGTCTTTACCTTAGGTGCTGTGGCAGCAGCTAACCCGACCTGTGACAGAGATGGTCCTTAAAGTAGTGTCGTGATGCAGTTTTCCCTGCTGCTGTAGGGCTCTGTTACTGCGAGGTGGTGCGCAGCATTGCAGACTCGCTGGAGTAGGCAGCTCCTATTAGCATTACATTTTACCCACCTAGCTGAGAAACCACTTTTGCTGGGAAAACAACCTTTTCTGTTCTTTATCTGTGCACAGATCCTCACTTGATCTAGCAAAAGGGGTTTGGTTTCTTGTTTTTACTTTTTTTAAACGTGATTTAGTTCAATTGGTGCAGATTCTGCATGCTTTCTGTTACAGTTGAGTAAAAGGCCTTGTATCCATTCACCTCGATGTGTTAAGAAGCATCTCTAAGCATGTTTGGTATAAGTCAACTCAAATGTAAGTGTCCATTTGAACAACAAGAAGAAAAAGCCTTTTTATGTAGGCAAGGCCAAGTACTTCAGGCTATAGCAAGTTTGATTAAATGATTGAGAATTCAAATCTGGAGATCCTGTTGGGGATTTCCAGTTGGATTTCCCCTTCAAAGTGCTGTTGGTTGTGATTGGTATAAGGTAAAGATTAATAATAGGTGATATGAAATGGAAGAAGGGTGGTGTTATATGAAAGTGAAGATGACTGATGAAATAGCTGACCTTGCAAAATACTTTGTCTTGGCAATATGCTGTTAAAATATGGAGCAACACATCACAATATGTATATACAATCACTTCTGATTCTATTTAAAATATGAAAAGACATAATGCTTAATATTTCTCTTAATTGGAGAAGGAGCTTCTCCAGCAAACTCTGACCCAGTGCTGGGTGCCTAAGAAGCCTTATACAAATCCTCAGCTACTGTGCATGTCTTAGAAGCATTCAGACATGGACGTAATTAAGTAAATCTTGAAATTGCCTGTGTGTTTACTATAAATTATTCTATATTTTCAATTAATCCATTTAGTGAAGGCACATGGAAAGTTGTGACAGCTTAGCTCAGCTTGGACATCTGTACATTTTAATTAGCTACAAAATCTGTTTTCTCTTCTTTTCTTAAGGAAAACTTGGTTATCTCTGCAGAATCTTAAATTTTGCAAAACCCTGGTCCACAGGTCCTTAAAAATTACTTTTGAAACACCAACTTAACTAAAATGCTTTAGATTAAATATGAGATTTGTCTAGCTTCAAGGTAGCTTGGGGTTTTTTTTTTTTGCATTCTGATCATTTGTTGCTAAAGATCAGGTGATTCATTAGGGTTGGGGCTGCGAGTCTGGCTGTGCCCATCCTCGGTGCCAATTGCAGAAAACAAGCTGGTGTTAGAAAACAGGTACAGGATTGTACATTAAACTAAGGATATGGTTTGTAAAACTTGTGCGGGCAGAATTGGTACCCAAGTGCTGCAGGCATTCGTGCTTAGCCCCTATTGTATTTTTTAAAGGAGTATTGGTTTTTAGTCATAGGTGAAAAAGTCATAAACCCATCCCTTTTATTAGGTGTTGCAAAATCTAGGTAGGACTTTGTCAAACTTGAATGCGAAGCTTATAAATGCTCCTGAATTGCTGTTTCTGTTAACAGTATTTAAGGAATATATTTCAGAAGTATCTGGGGAAATTAAAAGTTAGTTTGCTGGTAGCGGGTAGCCTAACTGCAGTTGAAATGTATTTTCTTTATGCCACTTTCTGATTCTGCACAGCTTTTCCTCACTTGAAAAGTAAAGCCTCTGTCTATGCTGTGCAGGTAAGAGCTGAATTCGGAAACGCTTGGCTTGTGTTAAAACCACTTGGTTGCCTAACTGGTTATTACAGTTTTCAGTTCTTGTGCCATCAAATGACATTACTTGCCAAGAAAAATTTTAGTGCATTGTAACCTTTTCATTTGCTGTGAAAATAGACAAGGATGAAGAGTACTGACTAGGGAGGAACGGGAAGGGCAGGATACTTTTAATCTTAAAGTATTATGGAAGATTATGGCATGAGAGCTCTTTATGCGGATATGGATGCGATAACTGTTTGAAAGCCCCATGCAGTGCTTTGGGCATCCATGAAAAATTGTTTAAAGTTAAATCTGCTTAAAAATCTACATCACTCTGTATTTTTGCTGTGCAACATGGGGATGCTTTAATTGTTCGTGAATTAAAGAGGCTTTAGTATCTCCCCATAAAACAGATAGTCTCCAGCATGGAGTTTGTAACAATGATCTAAATATCTGTGTGTGCGCAACCTCTCCAGCGAGTGATACGGTTACTTGCTACGAGGAGGACAAATGCCTAAAAATGCATCCTCTGCCTGCACCAAGCTGGTGATCTTTGTCCCCAGTTCCTGCAGCTCTGATGAGGAAGCTCATGGTGTAATCGTCCTGCTCTGCCTGAGGAGCTTTGCTGGGAGGCTGCTTGATGCCGGGAGCTGCGCTGTGAGTGCTGGTGAGCTGCCCGTCGGCACCGTGGGATCCTGGGCCTGAAAACTGGTTCCTACCTCGAGGGACCTCTTCAACTAATGAAGGCATGGGCCCGGTGTCCAAGATGATACGCCATATCTTGCATAAATTTAGAACAGAGTGCAGCCAATTTCACAAGCTGCTGCTAAATTATTCTTTCTCAAGCTGTGCCAGATAACTTCATGCACCGAAGTAGCACAAGCTGGAGCTTTTTTAACAAGGAATTTTAGACCTGACGTCTTCTGGTACCAGCATTGCTTCGTTCTTTGAGGACCTCCTCCATATGAAATCATCTGTACAATACGAAAGAGAGGAAGCTGTCTGGGTAGGAGACCCATATCTCTGGCATTAAGACTTATTTTAAAAAGTTTTGTCCCTTGGTCACCTCCTCTTCTGATTATATAGGCACATTATATATATGCTTATGTCAGAGATGAGCTTGTTAGGTGCTGTGTACAGCAGCTTCTGGGCAGAAGTCTCATATGGAGGAAGGCTAAATTACAATTATCTCCTGGTTTACCTCTGCAGGGATGAGAGAGAGGACTTCAGTCATCTGTCCCCAGGTTCATTAGGTTAAAAGCTTTAGGAATTTTTGTTAAAGAACTTCATTCAGTTAAGTGCAGGTGGCCACCTCCTCCCTTCCCCTCCCTTCTCCTTTGAAGTCCTCAGATGGCTAGAGGTAACTGCCTACGTAGAGACATGTGCCCTGTAGCTCCTTGTGCCAGCTGGGAATGGCTCATATATTGAATTTTGAGACACCCCCCCTCCCCCCCCCCCCCCCCCCCGCATAGATTTCAATGGTAGATACCTTGATTTTGCCTTTTTTCCAGTATTGACTGTTGTCTTTTGTCATGTCCATTAAAAAGATGCCCTGTGTGTAAATTAGTGCTCCACGCTCTACTTAGTATCACTTTCCTATAAATACTGTGCCCGCCAGTGCACTAAACGGGATAGGGAGTGCTGCATTAATTCATCAGCACCCAGGCTAAACCTTGTCCGTGATCTGTCATCGCTCCCTGTCTCCCAATGCTAGTAGTCTCCTTTCTCAGAACGCTTAATCCATAAACCAGAAAATGGACAATTTAAAATTCCTCGGCATGGCTGCCTGCAGTTTGGCAGATAACATAGAAATGTAGCTTGACCCCTCAGTAACCTTGTCTTATGTTTGAGTTCTGGAGCATCGCTGCATAGCTTTCCAAACACACGTATTAGAGCAGCTGTACAACACTGCTTGGGTTTTATTGCACGTGGTGTTTATAGACACATCTTTGGTCAAGGGTCTGTGGAGGAGCAGCCTGATCCTAAACATCCATCACAGCTTGGCTTGACTGTAGCAGCTAGGTGGTTTTTTGTTTGTTTTTTTTTTTGTTTTGTTTTGTTTGGGTTTTGTTTTGTTTTGTTTTTTAAACAATGCTGAAAGTATTTGTAGGAGTGTAGTTGCAGGATTTGCACCCACTCGGTAGCACAGGATGGGGTTGTGCACTGCAGGACATGGCTCGTGATGGCAGGGTGCCCTCTCCAAAGCATGTTTTCAGAAGGGAGGCAAGAACTGGCATGTTCAAGGTGGTATGTAAAACATCTCTTGAAAAATTCAGTGTGTTAATGAACTAATGGCACTGAAATGAATTACTAACTAAAGAATTGTAAGACTTCAAATCAGGTAGTACCATGGAGTACAAATCTCACAGTGTTCAAGGGAAGCTGTGGGAAACCTGTTCTCAGATCAAGTGTCACTTTTCCCACTTTCCCACTTGTTTTTTTTTTTCTTTCTTTTTTTTTTTTGTTGTAAATGCATGAGAAGTTTTGTGTGTCTGTCCTAGGCCTTGCTGGCTCGTGTTGCCTTGAAGCTGATAAGGTTCTTGTGGGTGTCTGCGTTCATTCTTGCCCATTTGCTCTGTAAAGGAGCGCTCGCTGATCTCCTTCACCTAAAACAGACTCCATCCCTCTCAGGAATAAACTGCATCCTATTGAGACTTCCCTCTCTGCTATCTTGCGTGAAGGACAAAAATAATCTTGGAGGATCACAGAGCTACTTATGTGACTTCAGCTGGTGTGAACATGCCCATCGCTTTGCTTTCTTTCTTTCTTTCTCATAGCTTGCAAAATTCATTTTGGCCCCTCGGGACCGTTATGACTGGCTCCGACGTAGGCTGCAGCAGTTTGGCAGAGGTGTGGAAACAGAGGAGGAAGCATTAAAGAACGTGGTGTGTATGCAGCTGAACTTAATGCTATGCCCAGTTCCTCTACTCAAATGCAAAAGAGGAAGAGCCATGGAGCAAGATGGAGTATTCTGTCTCAGCTGAGAAAGGCACTGACTTCTGTTTCAAAATGTTGTTTTTTGGATGTCTCGGGTGAAGGCAGCTGCTTTGATGGGTGTAGTTGCATTTTAGGATTAAAGAGATGTACCTGTGAGCTGCAGCTGAAAGGGTGGATCTGCCATCACTGGGCTGTGTCTTCATGCTAGCTCTCTTGTCTGGGATGTAATGATCATGTGAGTATTTGGTGATGTAGGTCAGCTCACGGAATCGACTGAAAACTTCACCCAGCCAAGGGAAAAAAAAAAGTTTTCTGTTGAATCACCGGGCTGAGCTGGGTCACCAAAGAGTCTTGTGATTGTTAGTCCTTACAGAAGGGAGGTGGCAGAAACGTGTGTGGTTTGCGGTGGCTAGCCACTGTTTAGCAGCTGAGTTGGTTTAGGGTTCCCATGAAATGTAAAAGCCCAGTGCAAGGGAAGCACCATGCCCTCAGGGAGCAAGGCTTTTGTTTTTTTCCCTTTTCCCAGGGACGCCGGGTCTACTCTGTGACCTGGAATTATTCCCTTTTGCCCCTCTAATTAACAGTGCTGCCAGAAGGTTTCTAGGTGACAGTCCAGGGGAGGTGGGGTGCAAGGGGTAAATCATGTTTTAAACTGCAAGCTCCAGCACCTTGAAGTCTCCTTTTCTTTCCCCTATCTGTCCACCCAGACATGAACTGATGGAGGAATTTTTGGACATAGGACTTCAGCTTTTTCCCTGCTGTTTCCAGTTCTGATCCGGGATTGTCTCTTGCACAGTAGAAGTGTGAGATGTGAATTGTAAGAGCCATGTAAAATAGCAAGAGCTGCTAACTTCATTCACTTGCACAATAAATTTTGCTGTTATAGAAGCTGATGTTTTACTTGAACAGGCAGATGAGATTTTTTTTATATTGGAAGGGCTGCATTAAGCAAGGTGAGCTCTCTTGTTTTAGAGGTAGGCAGCCTGCTGGCTGACACTAAAGGTGGTTTTATTTTTGTCAGGGCCACAAAAGTAAGTATGTGGGTGACAGGGGAACTTCAGACCTATGTCTCATTTCAGGGAATAGCAGGGGTGTAATAGCTGCATAAAATCTTCTAATTAAAAGAAGCAGCTGAGCTGTTTAGGCTTGTGAACTGCCACTAAAATGCTAATTACTTCAGAGTGTGAGAATGTCTGGAGGAGCTTCTTGATCAGAAATCATGAAGGCTTCTCCTGTTTGAATCAAGTGCTTGGGTTATATAAGTGTCCAGAGTAGCTAATACACAAACTGCTGACCCTCCAACGTTTTGGGGGTAGGAGACCTGCAGTCTTCATGAGAATGTGCAGATGTGTGGAGTGTCTTGGAGCACAGAAGGTGATTTAGCAGCTGCTGCCAAACTATGAGAATGATTTTGTGAGAAATATCACTGTCTCTTGTCAACTAAAAGCCTATTACTTACCCAGTTTTGGTGATTTTTATGTTTTGTATCTTGTGTTTGTAGCTTCCAGATTGTAAATTGATGGCATGTTCAAGTCTGCCAGTTAGGAGGGACAGCCTCATAGGGTGGCGAGTGCAAATGAAGGATGGCTTTTCTGTAATTGAGAAGGAAAAAACTTAAAGCCTTTATCTTACTAAGGTCTTTTCATCCCTCATGTTTTAAGCTGAGTGAGCTGATGCTTTTGAAATGGGTCGTGCTACTAGAAGAGATGCTCATGAGTGTGGGCAACAGCATCTTCAACCTAAAGAAAACACTTCCCAACCCACACGATGATCTTGGCTGTCTTACCTGCAGTCACTTTGCAGCTCTGCAGCACAGCTGGAGTCAAAACTATTGCTTCCCAGTTCAGTGCCCTGTCTCCCCAGCTATGCAACGTGAGCTGGATCCGAAATACCTAGCCCATCTTCATTTTGGGTGATGCCTCAGTAAAGTCCTCATGGCCTCAAGTTAGAGCATTACTTATGGTATAATGCAGCAATGCTTCGTTTCCTTAGTGTGTGTATCTGCTCCTCCTTTCCCAGCCCTGCTGAGCTTCCATCCTTTGAATAAATCTTCCAAGGCTTTTATGATTTCTAAAACTCTGATAGCTGTCATGCTGTGAATTCAGTTACTGAAGGCTTAGGCTATTACCATTTCATACAGGAAAATGATTTCTTAAGGGGGATCCACTTGCATTCTCCTTTGGGAGTGCAAAAACAAAAAACCATCTGGAAAAAACATTTTATGCAGTGGTTTAAACTTGTAATAATGTTTAGGATCACTATGTTATGTTTAGGTCAGCCTCAGCAGCTGCCTCTGGAGTTAATACATCCCTGCAGCTTATGTGTATGCCAGGGATGTGCTTAAGGAAGCTTTAGCAAGGGCATTTTATGGTGCAACCTCCCCATCTCTCTGTTCCTGCTTGGTCCTATCCTTTAGGCTGACATAGTTGTCGGCATGGCTGGGTGGCGAACAAGGTTTGGAAGAAAAGGTTCATTTTAATCCAAAACTGCTCCTCGGTCTGGTTGACTGAGCAGCAGTGAATGGGTTTGCACTGGCACAGGGCGAGCGGCAGAGAGAGGCCAGGACCACCTCTTCTGGCAGCGGCTGCTGCTGGATGACGGCTTAATACCAGATCTCCTCGTATTGTGTCCTTCTGCCTGCAGGCGCCTGCTATTTGGATTACATGTTCACGACAGTAATTTTCCTTTGATGCCACCTGACTTCTTGTAGGTGCTATCTGTGACTTTTTCGCTCCAAGGAGCCTTGAGAGCAGAGTCTTGCCTGTCCCCTCTCTCAGGTTAGGGACTGGCTAGGAATAGCTCTGAGAGCATCCAGCCACCTGAGTTGCTTTCTTTCCAAATCAGTTCCTCCCCTGGAAGGAACCTAGCACTGGATTTGGATTTTTAAAAGGTGAAATGAAAAGTTTGAGAGGAGGAACTGAGCATTAGGAAGCGAGTATTGAGAGTTCAGGTATGGAGTTGATGTGTTGTAGGGAGAGGACAATTTAAAAGCTGTGATTTCCTTACCTGTCCTTGTCTTGGTATTCCTCTGGTAACCTCGGTGGTTTCTTGACCCACAGACCTTTTCAGTTGCCTGGCCTCATGGGAATGGGTTCTCCAGGTGCGTAGCCCCATTTTTGGTAGCAGGGTGACATACATCTTACCCAGGTCACATTTGATGTTGTTTATCCCCCGCACATGGATGGTGGCTGGGGGCACATAGCTCCTGCCAAAACAACACCAGGGAGATGCGGGCTCTCTTCCCCCTGTTTTAATGTACATAGGAATCTATAAAGCTGCATGTATACGTTGTAGGATGCTTACAAATACACTCTTGACTGCTAGGACTCCATGTATTGATCAGTTCATACGTGTTTTAAGAAATAAGGAAATGATGTCTTGGTGTAGATCTTAAGATGACAAACAAAAAATCCAGGTTTGCCTTTAATATACAGATGTAAAGAGCAGCAACATGTAAACCCATTGTTCCCACGCCTTGCTGTCTGTACTTGGGCAGAAAGCAAAGGAAGGCTTAATAATTGATTAGAGCAGCACAGCCCCACACCCCCGGCAGATAAGATCTGTAGCAATTTCATGTAATATGAAGAGATAGTTAGCCCAGTATCGCATGGCGTGAGCCCAGCTTCCTGGCATCGCCCTGTGTGGGACTTTCGGGCTTCGTTTTTGATGCCAAACTGTTCAGAGCTGATTGGGTGTGCACAGTACTGGCATAACACATCTCTGCTTATGATTCGTTTGGTGTATTTTGGAGTACAGGCTTCATCTGGCATCTCTCCTTGGGACATTGGCCCGCGATGGTCCTCTGTGACTTAGAGCAGACCCTTCAGAGCTCAGCCAGTTTTAGTGCTGGTCACCAAGGCTCACCCTGTTGAGCCTTTCCCCCACCTTAATATCCTGAGCTCTTTATAAGGTCCCTTGACTGGTGGTGTGGTTAGAGGACTGTGAGAAATCACTCTGAGCAGTAGGGGGGCGGTGGCCAACCAGGGTAGGACTGTTGAAGACTAATGGGGCTGTTTTGAGTTCCTGAGCATAGCCTGTTTTCTGCAGCGTAATGGGAGTTTTAATTAACATGGACAAGTACAATCATAAATAACCCTCCTAAAATTAAATGGAATTTTAAGGCTACATCGGCATATTCCCCATGATGCCATTGCCTCTCTGGAGAGGTAATACCATGACTTTCCAGCTGAAGGGAGCTGATGAAATCTATTGACTTTTCCATCTCTTAGAAGAGTCCATATATTATAAGAATAAAATATGAATTTAAATAAATATGGAAGTGGCTGGTGTTTTATGGAGGAAAATGGACTATTAAGCTAAAACAACTCAGCTAGTGAGAAGTTTTCTGTAGTTGAGCAAGAGATGCTTTCCCGGCACATTTTTCACCTTATGTTACCTGTTACCTGAGCTGGCACAGGCATGATCCAGGGTGCCTTTGTGGCTTTTTTTTTTTTTTTAAATTACTAATACTTTGCAGCTTGGTCCAAGCCTGCATTTAACCTTATTCAGGCTGTGCTTTGAAAACCAACTTTTTGGAGATGCTGCGGTTAAAAATACACATAGGACAAAGTTCAAAGTTACAGAAATATTCAGTCCATCGCTACCAGACCCGTCCCCCCACCCACAAACACCATGCTTCAAGGAAAATCCCAGCAGGATTAGCAAGGTTTAGACACAGTTTCTTCCACCTCAAACAACCTTTCCAGGTCTAAGCTGAAAATAGACGATTTGCATTGATGCTGGGGTTGCAGTTGAAGAAGATAGAGACGAAATAACAAAATCAGGTTGCCCTTAGAAACGCATTTGTATTGGACAAAATAATTGATTGGGTTTTTGTCACGTTTGCAGTGATCTGGTATATTGGCTTGACAGCTCCCCTGATAACTCACTCCTGACGGCTTACAGGCTGAATGAAATGCATCAGGGTGAGGCGAGGTCTGGGGATGATTTACGTGCTGGTGAGCTGTGTCCAGTTCTTTTTAATTTAGAGATGCAAAACTGAGCCTGAAAGTAATGAGCTCTGGATAATTAGGTGTTTGTCTGCAGGTGTAACTATTGCAGCTGCCTACAGTTGGTGCTCTTAGTATTGCTGATTTTTATTTGAAAGCATTACGGAATGAATGAGATGTTGGAAATACAGTAATTTGCAACAAAGAGGGTTTTTTTCTGTTTCTCTTCCCCTCTAACCCCCAGCTTTCTTTTGGCATTCCCGTTTGGCTTGGCCATGAGATGTATCACATGTGGACCAAAGACTAAAAGGAAATTATGGTGATAAGTAGCAAAGTGTTGTATTACACAGCAATGATGTCTGGTATGCATCATAGATTGACGAAAGGCTTGATCTAATTTATCATCACTAACGATTAGCCAGATGGGAAGTAGTATCTCGAATTCCTGCCTTGGTATTAAATGGGTTGTGAAGGCATTGCTGATGCAAAAAATGCAGCGCAGTACGTTACCTGTACGTCAGGAAGGTGAGTGAGGAGCAAAAACATGTTGCAGAGTGGATGTAAGTAGGAGGAAAGACTTTAGAAGTAGATATTTTGTGGAATGGATATTTTTAAAAAGCATGTAAGTTGGAGGATTTGGAGATATGCTTGGGTATAAATAGAACATGCACTTTGAATGTGGCTGCTGCAGTGCAGCTTTAGCACATTTAGTCAGAAAAATGTGCTAGGTTATGCGTCAGGTATTGTGTGCCACCCTGAAGTTTGGCGATGCAATCGGATGTGTAAACATAAATGCCAGCATCTGCAGATACAGAGCAGCGTTCATCAGCGCGCCTCCAAAACGTGTTGGGACTCAATCACGAAGGGAAAGGAGGAGAAATCTGAATAGCTGGAGGATGCTGGATCCCACCAGCAGTGATGCTGGGGGAAGGAGAGGGAAATCACGCTTTTCAGTAAGCATTTGAAGGTCACATTTTCCTTTCAAGCTGCAATTTTCAGAGGGGCCTTGGAAAGCTTGTCTTCCGACAGCCATTGAGGTTCATCGGGATTTGTGTGCCCCTTTTCTTTTGAAAGCTCTCGCTGCTGCCCTGTTCCTATTCAGTTCAGTGTAAGCGGAGATCGGGTGACATTATGTGGTAGACAGAAGGGAAAGGAAGTGTTTGGGATTATTTGAAAGCTAGTACTGAGATTAATGATACGTAATTAGGTAAAAAGCTTAAGATGAATTTTGAGAAAAGTTTTATTATGGGGAGAGTATTCGTTTAGAGCATGGCATAAGCTGGGATAAGTAGCAAAAGCCTCACTGCTTGTAACATTTGGATCTGGACAAAGCTTGGGAGATGATACTTTAATGAGGAGCGCTTAAATGGCAGAGGGATGGACAAGCCTTATCACTTTCAGTTATTGTCAAATAGTTCAACCAGGGAGCAAGGAAAGAGTCCTGCAGTCAGTAATTTTGAATGAGGCAATTGCAGTTCATAAAGGAGCCAGTGAGACTGTGTGAAACATCAACAATATTTATGTAGGTGCATTTCTGGTACAAAAGCAGAAGATAAATAAATACCTTATTTAAGGTATTTGTTATGAGTATAAAATAGCCCATAAATGAGAACTTAAAGAGAATTCAGTGTTACCGTTTAATACACAAAATAACATGAAGGATTAAAAAGGTAGTTTGCACAAACACTTCATTGATCCACTTAAAATTTATATGTTTGACAAATGGCAATTCTGTTGTGAACATTGACTACACATGTTGCAGTAAAGGAGCTTTATATTAGGCCATAAAATGTTAAAACAAGCTTAATAATGGCTTTTGCCATAAGATCCTTCTGGGTGTAAGTCATTACAGAAGGTGGTGAATCTTGGAAGTATGGTTTGCATCTATTTACAGGAATAGGGGCATGATAATGTACCGCTCGATTACATAGCATGCTAATTTTAAACCATAAACCCCATTTTTGCCACTTTACAAACACCTTTTATTGCGTTCCTTTATTTTTAAACATTTGACTAGCCAGAAGTACGTCCTTAATGTCAGAATTAAGTGTTGGTGTAAAGCTGACATGGCCTTTTAAGGAATTCTTCACCTGCGGCTCGTAACTTTGACTGTATTTCTGAGTGCTTATGCCAGCAAGAAGTTGTATTTACCCCCCACCCCACCCCCCGTTATAATAACAGTAAACACCAAACATTGAAACAACGATCCCCCATTCGGTCTTGACCTGTGATACAGTCAGGGCTCTGAATTGTACTCTATTTTGACATCTCATCACATTGCGTGAGACCAGTTGCATCCATCTAAGAAAACTAAAATAAAACCACTGGTTTAATACAAAGGGCCAGCTCATTCCTTTGAGGTTTGACCAAAAGGCATGGCCCCCTTGTCAGGAATCCTCTAGCAAAAAAACCCCAAACTCAAACAAACAAACAAACAAAAACCCCAACCCCACCCTAAAATGAAAGGAGATCTCTGCAAGGGTGGGAGATGTTACATGTCTGGGCAGCGTGCAGTTGCTGGGCTATGCAGTTGGATGTAGGCAGTGGAAGGGTTAGAGAGGGCTGAGCAGCAGGTTGGCATTTTATTAGGTTCTTAAGCCTTTAAACATTTTCCAAAGTCCCTGAATTATGTTGGTCTTGATTTTTTTGTAATATTCATTATCTCTCACCTCTTATTGCAAGAGCTGCTTAGCTATGAAGGGTATAAGGTGCTGGATTCCTGTAAGACAGTTGAAAAAGTGGAGATGATGGGGACACTGGGGAAAACCAGCATGTGCCTCTGTAATTAAAGGCTCGATTCTGCGTATACACAGGGGGATTAAATTATGGTTGCACGGGCAATGTTAATCCTGCCTTTTCCTAAGTTTGGAGTTGTTTGCTTTGTAACTTGACTTTTTTTTTCCTTGGATGAAGTTTGTTTGGTTGTAGGAAGTATTTCAGCATGGAGAGAGTGGATGGCTCTGTTTTGATATTATATACTTATTTTTTTTCCCCCATGTGACATGTCACTTGGTGGAGTTTGTTTGGGTTTTTTGTTTGGTTTTTGTTTAGTTTTTTTTAAGGCTGTAGTTTGCTTTACCAGCTTGCTTTGCCCTGGCTTCTGAAATGTGGTCTGTCAAAAGAGGAATTTATTTTGAAGGGAAAATTGATTCACGAAGTACTTGCTAAATAAATGGGTTTGTGGTGGTGCGTGTTGCTGTGTTTGGGGGTAGTGAGTGGAAAGCTGAGGGAAACAAGTTGCAAAATTTCTTGCTGAGGAGTTTGTGCTGCGATTTAATTCTCCATCCGATAGGGAGCATTGAAGCTTTCCAAGCTCTTCATACATTGCAATGCAGATTTCTAAAATGCAACATGCTGTAGGTGAGTTTATCTTTTTACCTTATGCTTTCTTTTTTAAGCCTGGTTTGATTTTTATCCTATATAAGCTTGCTAAGAGGAGCCTGATGCTACCTCCCATCCCTTCTCCACTGTGTGCAGAGCAAAAAAATTCAGGAAGCAGAGGGTTTTCTGCAGCGTGGAAGCACTTGGTACAAAACCCCACCAAGGTATCGCGAAGACCCCCATTGCACTACCTCTTTAAGACCACAAGCGCGCTGCGAGAGCTCTGCTTGCGAGGGTGAGAGGCAGGCAGGAGCTAAGAAATCATCCCTGGATGGCACAGATGCGGCTGTGGGCTTCGCTGCCGGCGGATGGGGGGAGAAGACCTGGCGCTTGAGCCAGCTCGCTAACGAAGCTCTCCGGGAGCTTGCTGCCAGGTAGGATGGAGCACGCTGAACAAAAGGCTTTGCCTAGTGAGTGGAGGACAGCAGACCTGCAAAGGATGGGGTGATGCTGGGGAAGTTTCAGCAAGCTGCTATGACTGGCGTAGCTTTTCCCTTTTAACCTTTTAAGCAAGCCCTTGTGGTTTCCGAACCTGCTAAATTAGGTGCTTCTGCTGTTAGGATGTTCACCTCCTGCATTTTAATTGCATGTTGAATAGAGAAGAGGCTGCAGAGGAGAAACACACTCTTTTAACAGCTCTCTGCCATCAAATACCTCCCTACTTGGAGGGTTTTTAAAAATCCCTTGCACCAAAAAGCTGAAAGAAGTGTTTGAATTTGATGTGGTTTCCTGCCCTTCTGTAATCTTGCTTGATGGTTTTATCTTGTATTTTTTCAGTTGTTTAATACACAATTTCAGTACAAGCGGGGACATGCATCGGGATTATATAACCCCGGGGATAGCTGGTGGGAGACTCACTCCGTTTCTGTGCAGGGATAAAAATCATTAGTTCTGGAATGTTTTTTGTGTAACACATTTGCATATGTGCCCTTGGGTACCCACAGATATTTTTATTCATGTGAGAAGGTGCTTACTCGTTACCGTTACCGTCAGCTGGAAGTGAAGAAAGAGGCCATCAGTGCATGCTCAGGATAAAATGGTTGCTAGTTGCTGAAAATGAGCTTAGGTGAGAAGCACTGTTTGAGGGGAAAGTGAATCCATTTTGGAAGAAAATGTAGTAGTGTTTTTTCTTTCCCCTCCAGTCTTGGAAGCAGGAACAGAGCAGAAAATACTGTACAAATTCTTGCTGTAAGAGCCTATTTTACTGCATGTTTTTAGGTTGTTCATTGCTGTAAAAGCACACAAAAATCTTGCAGTATTTCAGTTTTGTAGCACGATTAGAGCAAGCAGACAAGTATGATACAAGGGGGAGATTTCTGCAAGAAATTCCTCCTGACTTTCATTTAACTCTGCATTTGTCGGTGCCTCTGAGTGCTCCAGCTGACAGGCAGCTCTGGTCTGGATTCTTTTTCTTTAATCGCTTTACAGAGAAGTTGAGTATCTTCCCTCTCCTCAGAGTGTGGCTATGGCTGTCTAATTAAAAGATATCCTCCTCCTTTTAGGGAGACTTGGTTTCAAGAAAAATTATATTTCGTTTCCAACCAGCATTACCATCTTTGCTTGCCTTCTCCCACTGGGTCTTTAATAGCTCCTGAAATTCCCCAGCTTGTAATCACTGCTGCAGCCAGATGGGGACTAGGTGGAACTCCCATTGCATCTGTGCTTGCTTTTATTAATCTGCCAGAAGTATCTCACTTATATTTTTAAATATATTTATATATATTTCATGAGTTAATGAGCTCTAAACAGCAATGAAGAGAATCCAGTCAGTGCTACCCGCTGGCTGCCGTCCTTTCCCTGGTTTTTGGCGTGATGCTGAGGGAAGAGGGAGAGTGGTAAAGAGTCATTCAGCCCGACCCAAGCATGAAAAGCGGAGACAGTAGTTCCACTTTACTAACCTGCTGGTTGCAATGGGATTTAAGAGCTTCCCCTTGCTCCTGCTCTTCTGCCTTGTCACCTGCCTCATCTTTTCTCCCTGTGGTAATGGAAGGATGTCTGAGAATGGTGTGAGGTTTGGGTTTAGCTTTGCACTTCCACGCCCCCCACCCTGCCCTGCTTCCCACCCTCCTGGATCATTTCAGAGCATGACTGCACAAATAGTTGAATCGGTGCACTTGAAGAGGGTGACGTGCGTGGCAGGGATATAGGGGGAGGCGGAGGAGGAGGAGGAGGGAGGGCACAGGATCCTCCTGAATTGGATCTAAGCATGCCAGAATAGTAACATGAAGGAGCTGCCTGAATTATTCAGCATATCTCTATTTTCTTTGCGCTGTGGTTAATTAAGTGCTGCAATAGAGCCAGGCTGGGTTATACTTTAATGCTTAAACTTTACTGTGTGTGATGGGGGCAGCGGGAGGGCAGCATTCGTGCAGTTTGCATTGCATCTTGGGTTGTACAGCTGTTGATGGTACCAAAATCTCTATGTAGTGAAAGAAGATGAGTGTCCTGGGGGATGGTTTGCTGTGGATGTGGATGAGACGATGCTGCTGGATGAGGTTTCACTTCCCACCTGCCTGCCATGACCTATTCACATCCCATGGTGGAGTCTTCTGTGCTGTCACACTTAACCCACTTCTAGGCAAAAGCCTCATTAGCAAGAGTCTGCTGATGAACTTTTGCAAGCACCTTGGCTCACTTCTCCTGAAATAACAGCAACTGTTACTGCAGGATGGACTCCTTTGGCAGATGTAAGGGAAAGGAGGGTGGTCACTTCTAGTGGGGCAGAAACGAGCTCCGGGAGGCTTGCAGGGAAGTGGTAGCCTTTCCACCAGCCCAACTCTTTGCAGAGGGTCAGTCTATAGGTGCCAGAAGTTAGATGTCGGAAATAATCACTTTCTCCAACCATTTTATCTCATTAAGGCTTACTGGAATTTAAGGCATTTTTGTCCCTATCAGTCTCATGTCCAGGTTAAGTCCTTTGGCAAAAAGGACTTAAAGGGTTTCTTTTTAATCTGATGGAAATCGTTGCTTTCCAGAAGTGATCTTAAATGGCAACGCCAAATTCTGAAGATCCATCTAAACTGCTCATTCCTTTAGGCAGCTCTTCCTGGGTGCAAAAAGAGAGGTTACTCTGCTGAAAGAAGATTATTTTCTCCTGGCTTATATAAGTTCTAAAATAAGAAAATAAATCCCAACCTTCTCAAGGATGAAACAGTTTTTCCAAACTCAGGAACAATCCTTTCTGAAGCAGTGATTGCTTCAATTAATTGTCAAAACTGCCTCAAGGTTGGAAATCTCAGCTGTGACAAAAGGGTGGCAGCTTATAACCGTGCCTCCACCCTATCCTTTATCAGAAGATGGTTATGGGTGTGATGGTAAGGTGCTATGGAGGTGGCGTGCAGAAGATTTGTGACTTTTTGTTCTGTCTTGCGGTGTGTTTCTAATCCTCCTCTCCCAAATTTTGGCTTTCTGTTAGCGTTTTCTGAAACTCGGGAATGAATGTAAAATCTTCAGGATGAAGGCTAGGAGTGGCGCCTTGGCTTCATTGAAGTCTGTGGCAAATCTTCCCATGGTTTTGCTGGAGTCAGGATTTCACATCTAATTTTGTTGTTAAAAACCTCTTTATTTTATCAAATGATACCACTTAGGCACAAGCTGGCAAGCCTGCAAATTGAAGACAAGCCTTAGACCCCGAAAATAAATTCTTGCACTCATTTAAAAAAAAAAAAAAAAAAAAAGATGTAGGCTGAGTGAGCACCGTCTTGGGAACCAGCGGTGCCAGATCCTCATCTCAGTTCTCTCAATCTGGAGCTGGTCGTAGGCGTCCTGTTTTACACCTGCCAGGCTTTAACAGGAACATTACTTACATGCGAAGGTGTTGTGAAGGTCAGTGGCGGTCTTTTCTGTGTGTAATCCTATAATGCAGGGTTTTTATCGTGTCTGGCATTCAAACATTGAGTATATAACAAAATTGGAAGTTTTTAAAACAGTTTCTCAGCCTGCTTGGTGAGGGCGGACCTTTTTTAGTGATGTGTTCGATATCAAAATAGTGCGATATTGTAAATCTGTTTCTGCTCTGCCTTAGCACTGGTCTCAGAGGAGGAGATCCGGCTGGGGCATGCTGCGAACAGTCGACAGACACAGAGCAGGTTGTGTCTGAACAGTCCTTACTTCAACCTTAAAATTCTGTCTGTTTTTAAGGAAGCGGACCAGGTGGGATTGTGGAGCTTGGATCACCATTGAGTCTTGACAGCGCTGGTAGGGTCTGTCCTGCTGCTGTGATGTTGGTCCCTGCAAAGGTTTGGGCAGCAGTGTTTCTTTGGAGAGCAAACTTGTAGTGCAAAGGGAGGACTCTTGAAAGACTCAAACTAATCTTCTAGGTTCAAAATTTAACTTATGAGTGGTTTTTTTCCTCATTTGAGCAAAACTCAAGAAGTGTTTTCATGATTTATTTATTTATTTATTTATTTTAAATTATCTACCATCATGTCAACACGTGAGGTTTTTGTTGCTGGTTGGTGTGCAAGAAACTTAATCAATTGGGTTGTTCTCATTTTCCAAGAGGCTTTGACACATAAAATGTAAACAGCAAAAAGGTGAAATCTGAATATGGCTTGTAGTGGAAAATTTTTCAGCAAGTTACGCGCGGCTTTTTTATGACAGTGGGCATTGGGTGTTCAGTAGACATATGCTGGGCCTAAGGCCACAAGGTGTTAGCTAAGTTGGGAAGCTTTTTTCTTTTGAATACCTGCATCCCCTTTGTTTTATTCCGCAAGTAAAGTGGGTTCTAGCTTATTTGTTTGTTGCATAAATTCTTTTTCTTTTTTTTTTCCCCTGGATTCCCACAATACCTTTCCAGTTTAAGATGACTATTGCAATTTGCCTCTAAATAACCCTGCAGCAGATCCTCAAAACTTAAAACCTATCTGACAGCCCCTTTTAGAAGCGATTTTGGTGGGTGGATGAGGAAAGGAGTTACTGGTTGAAAAGAGGCAAACAAGGAAACAATTAGAACACGGTTCCTGCGTGGTTAGCAAAACAGGCGCTGCCTTTGTCAGAAAATGCCCTGCTGATCAGCAGGGTTTGTCTCGCTGAATGCGAAGGGCTTGTGGGTTTTGGTTTTTTTCCCTTACTCTTTAAAAAAAAAAAAAAAAAAAGAGGTGGGGGATTCTCTTGACAGGACGAAGGTTTTGTAGATTGTTCGGTGATATATTTGCTTTCAGTTTCTCTTGCTGTATTTTTTAGTAACATCTGCCTTTTGAAGGCACACTTTGCTCCTCTTTTGGAAAACCTTGAAGGGTCACACCTGCCTGGTTGCATGTGAGTGCCTCAGAGATGTTTGTGTGTCTGCCTGAGCATGGAAGGTGACCAGCTGCGTTGACGGACAACAGATTTGCTGCTGTGTGTATAACCCAAAACACGACCCTTTCTTCGAAGTTGCTTTCCTTAACTTGCTGTATTGCAGAATCCCCCGAGGTCCTGTTCAGCAGCCCCTTGAGGATAGGATCTTCACTCCGACCGTCTCCGCTGTGTACAGCACTGTGAGTATCTGGCTGGTGCCGCTGCAGTCGTATTGCTTTTGAAAGGAGTGTGTTTCCCAAGCATAGGGAAATTGTGTAGTTTTTAAAAAAACAATACAGTTAAAAACCATACAATTTAAAAATCATATAATTAAAAAAATGCAACTTTTTTTTGCCTCCTAAAATAAATGATGCTGGATGAAGACCCTTTTTGTTGCATGTGAGTAGAAAAATAAGAAGTCTTGGGGACTTTTGGGTCCATTCCTTTTTTTGTTAAGCGTCTATAGTTTTATTTAGCAGATATGAGAGTGGCTTTTCCTAATAGAGTGTCACCTGAGTGAAAATGTTACTGGCCATATTTTCAGTCTGTTGGCTCCATCTCTTTCCTGCCTCCTGCATCTCGAAGACTGGTTTGTTGGAGTGTATTAGTGGCTGCATGTTTCTAATAGTTTATTATAAAAAAAAAACAAAAAACAAAAAACAGTCAAGGAAGATTTGTTTTTCACATGCAACATTCCATTACACAGAGGAAGAAATGTTTTGATTGTACATTGAATATTTCGGATAGGTGCTTTTGGCTTGCTGTCCTACATCTGTGTTTATAAAGCCTGATTATCAAGAAAATTTAGCTTAGAAACGTAGTGGTGTTTATTTGTGAACATATGATACCATTTTCCTTTTACTGATTTCTTTTTTTCAGATGGTAATAGCTGGAAGCCCAGTGTTATTTGTAAGCTTTGCTAAATCAGCAGAGCCCTGGGAAAGTAATATTTTGCTTTTCTAGTGGGATGGTGCAAATATTTTTAATGCCAAAAAAACGCTTTTAAGCTGCTCTTTTAATTATTTGGAAAACAGGAAGAAAAGCTGTAGATGGGAGAAATTCACTGTATTTTATGCAGTAACATAAGCTGCTTATAGAAAAACATAAGCTGCTGTACAAGGTTTTTTTACTTCCCCTTGTTTGCATGAATAACTGGTGAAGGGGTTATCAGCTCCATCTCTTCCATGTGCGGAGTCTGGGTCTGGAGCATCTTTGGCCCCTTCCTTTTCTGGGCTGTAGAGAAGAGTTTTGTGATTGCCTCTTCTACTAGGGAGACTGCTGTCAAGCAATGCAAAGCCAAGCTTTGTGTAGGATTAAGTGCAAAAGTGCTGTCCAGCGCCCATCAGTCCAAGAAAGGCAGAGACTCGGGTAGTAGTAGTAGTAGCAGAAAGACTCAGGCTTGACCATGGATGGTCTGGTGGCCAGCCAGCAGTGGATTTCCATCCACGTGAGTCGGAAAGGTTGGAGTACAACTCAGTGACGAGGGTTAAAGATTTCGAGGTTTGTGGCTTTCACAGCAGTGGATTGACAGACTCGAGCTGCGGACTGGTTTTAATTTTTTTTTTTTTTTTGCTAGTTCTGTCCTCAATATCATATACATATGTATGTGTGCATATACATATGTATGCATGCAAAAAAGCAAAACCAAAGGAACATAAGTGTACAAACAGTTGTAATAAATAATTCAGTTTATATTGTCCTTTATATACCCCATACAACACTTAAAAACCACTTTAGAAATAACTGAATTCCTTTTGGGGGAAAAAGGAGGTTATTTTTTTCAATTCTTTCCTCTAAAAACATAACTCAGATGCCTGTGGGAAAATATGACTGTAAAAATTTAAATTAATGTAAAATATAAAAGTAACTGTGAACAATGACCTAAAATAGCTTTTTCAGTGTGGAAAAATATAACTCTTTGATATGTTACAGGAATAGAAGCCAGGGCTGGGAGTATCTTGGTTTCTAGGCTTTAGGAAAACACAAGTTTGAAAGAAAATTTCATGTTTTAGAGAAAGGAGAGAAATTTCTCAGCTAGGTTCCTTTTGAGCTTTTATTTGAAGCCCTTGGCTGATTGCAAATTTAGAGTAAGTCTTAGAAAAAATGAATTAGGGTGGAAGAGGCACATGATCGGAGGTCCCTGACAAATTCATTCATCATAGGTCTCTGTGGTTTATTACTCGAGTAGCAGTGTCGTGTATTTAAGGTCCGAGTTTGCAACAAATAAGTAATTTTTTTAGTTTATGATTTTTATATATAGTTTGTCCAGGTTTTACAAAAGTCACGTAGTACGGAGGTGTGGAAGAGCACCATCTTCGGCACCCAGGAACTGCTTTTTCACTTCCACATTTTATTTGCTTGGTCATTGTATGTGGGTTTGCACATGGATTATGCATCACAGTTTTCAAATATGCATCTTTTCGGGGAGGACAGCTGGTTTAGGAGGAGGTCTGTGGTCTGATACCACCACACGGTGACTCTGAGCTGCCTCGGTGTTTCCCCTCTAGGTTATACTATGTCATGCATGTGGTGGGAGAACGAATCATTTGAGATATGGACAACCCACAGATGAAACCGCTATTTTTAGTTGGATAAAGACAAAAAAATCATTTGGTTATCCATTCCCTAACTTTCCACATGTATTATCAGGACCGCAGTTGCACATTCCTGAGCTCTTTTTTTCCAGAACTACTTGTCTCTTGCCAAAAATGGGAATGGAAAAGCATGTGGCTTTCACTATGAGCCCCAATAATATACCCTGAAATAAAATCGGAGGAACACATTTTCCTGTAGGGCAGAGATAGAAGGTGAGGAAGAGGGAAAGTGTGATTTGTCAGATGAAATTAAGTTTGTCCGAGAACTTGGAGGTGCTCCAAATTCCCAACAAAACTTTGGTAGAACCTCTTTCTCAATGAAATCATACTGGTATTAAACCAAAACCACCTAACCTCATCATATATAATCTTCATTTATTTTATATAGTATACATCTTCATTTATTTTATATAGTATATTATTTTATATATATATTTGTATATTATACAAATACTTATATTTGGTAGGTTATGTTTTTTGGGTGTGGGGTTGTTTTTTTTAATAAATCCAGCAGTAGAATTATTTTAAAGCAAATCACAGTTGGAAATAAGTGTTTCAATGAACTAATATTTTAACAATTTCCCCTCACCGATAATGGAGAATGCTATATCATAAGAACTACTTTTGGACATAAAGATTTGGGTTTCATCCTGTAAGGAGCTTCTTGAGTGGTGTTTCCTAACTATACTGCAAGAAATTAATGCAATTACTTTCACATCTGCTATAAGATCCCAAACCTGTGGAATCTGGAAAGGGGAATGGGGAAAGTATGAAATTTTGTTTCTGTTGTAAAATATTTCAAAGAAGCTTTTTGACTTAGAGTTTGAGGGAAGGACACTGACTTCTAACAGAAAGGGAACTGCACCAAAGGTGACCTTAAATATCACAGGCCACCATGTGTGCCTACACTCAGGGTAACGGGGGCTGATTTCTGTTGAAAACAAAACTAATACAGACAAATGATCAGAAGTAGATGTGCTCTTCAGATTCAGCATGAGGCATGAGTTGGGAATCAGATAAGAAAAATAACTCTGTTAATGTACATCCAGTTCTTGCACAAATAACCTTTTTTGGCAGATTACAATGGAGGTTCGTAACTGCCTCAGTAACACACTGTGATCTCAAGTGCTGAAGCTTGGAACACAATACTGTGGGATAAACTTTTATATGCTAAGGAGCAATGCTGACTCCTGGATGTGAACTGATTAGAATGAGTGTCAATCTGATGTACCTGTTTGGAGTGAAGTGCTTGTAAGTTGGTCGGATGTTGCCTTGAGCAGAGTTTCTGTAGCCTGGCTAGATCCAAGGGTGGCTTAAATTTTCTGCGTTAATTGCAAGTCTCACTGTGTCTCTTTGGAGCAGATACCACCTTGTGTCAGGTTGCCCAACTCAGCGCCAGCTGATGGTAAAGAAGGTAATGGGAAAGTGAAGGTGTTGAAGAATCTACTTGCTCCAAATTTTCAGTGACTAAGGCTTGACTCTCCCATCATTTGCTTCTCTGGGTTTTCATGTGGTGGCTTTTCTGCAATGGGGTGCCCATTGGTGGCCCCCTGATAATTTCACACCCAGCAGAGGTACTGTGATTCGCCTTTGTGTCCTTTAAAAGGATCTTCCTGCGATGAAGAGAATCCTGTAGAAAAGAGATTAGGGAGGATTAGCTGCTCCAGCCACCCTGTGCTTAAAGGAAGGATCTGGGTCAGGAGGCCGACTCGTTCCCCTGCCTGGCTGTGGTGGAGGCTGCAAAGTGTGCAAGAGGGATGCTCAGTTCCTCGGGTGCTGGCAGTGCTGCTGTTTGCACCAGCCTGAGTGAATAAATGGAATGCTGGAAAGAAAGAGGTTCTGTCCAAGTCTGAACCCTTTGGGTTTTTATTTGTTTAGGAACAGAGCAGTTCTTAATCATAAACTATTGTCCTGGTAATCGAGGGATTTTTGTGGCATGCCCCATTCATTCTGATCCAACCTGAATGTTTCATGGACACAACTATGTATCTGAAATTAGATACCTAGGAGGGGGAAGAATAATCCAAAACTTGTGAAAGATGCTAAAACCAAAAGATTTAAGCTCAAGAGGAAAAGAGAGAATTCCAGCCTGAGTTTTATTTCCTGTTTCATTCATTATTTCCTTTAAAACACAGGCTTAAGGCGTCTGGAAAACTATAGTTAGCCTCTTGCTATTCAGTTAAGGAAAAAAGAAAGTGATACCCTAGCAAATTAATATGTAATTTTGTGTATCCATTTTTAGGAGAATAATTTCATCTCTAGATTTAAGAAGGATATTTGCTTCCATAGTAATTACAGACCAAGTTTATGTTCTGCAGAATCCCATTTAATAAACAGAAAACCCAACCTCGGGCACTATGAGGGCAAAGACCCCAAAACACAAGTGATGAGCTAGTAGAGACTCTCCTTCATTGATTTTTTTAAAATTAATGAATAAACACACAAATTCAGCAAGTTTGTCTTCCTTTATCACCTGTTAACATTCAAATCAGTTTATTTGTAAATAATTTGTTGTAGGAGCCAAGAGGAAGGTGTAGAAATACCTACATTGCTGTGGAAAGGCACTCTATCCTTTTGCTTGTGCTGGAAGGACAACCTGTCTTTTTTTTGGGGGTGGGGCATCCACTAAGCTAGACTTGGCTAATCTTAGGAAGTCCTATCAGATCAGTGGTAGACTCCCATCAGATACTGTCCAAGTATGTTGTTGCCAAGGTATCAAGCTGATTTTATGATTGTTCTGTTGCCTTAATTAGGCTTTGAAGCAAATTTTAGTAGGTCCAGACCTGTGTCCATAATGTATCTGCTACTTGTCTGCTGCATTGCACAAGGGTATCTCGTGGACCATCATTCATGCAGCTGCACAGCTTTCCTTTCAATGTGGCTTCCAGATTTCATACCCAATTCAGAACAGCATTCCTTGTAGTCTTTAATTAACCTCCAACCTAGGTTACATGCATGTTTTAATTTGTGAAGAGGACTGTTGAATGCTCACACTAACCTGGGATATTATTAATGCCTCTCTCCCCCTTGTCAAACGTCTGTGTGGACTTGGGTTCTGTTCGGAGATCAGGCCTTAGGTGGAATAGTGTAGGCACTTTTTAAGTGTAGGGAGACAAAAGCTGGCAGTGTTTGAAGTGCCACAGCTATTCCGAAATAACCTATTTTTCTCCACAAAAAGCGACATTCAAGGAGACATATTGGTGATGAGTACACACTCAACCTACTGATGGGGCTACTTATATGAATTATTTCCTTGTATTTTGTGTTGCCTTTACTTCCTTCTCCTCACCTTAACTGCATTTTTTGATGTCTGTCATGATACGTGCAGTAGTTGGTGCTTAGAAATGACTATGATTGACATGACAAGTCTTTCAGGGTTGTTTGAGGAGTCATGTAAGAGACTTCAATTTTCTTGGGGATGGGATGTAGAAAGTTTTGTAATGCTCTCTGTAATGCTGGTTTTGATTCAGCCAACTGATGTTGTGTGTGCACACCTGCCAATCTAGATCAGCCAAAGAAAAAAAGACCCAATTATCCCCTGGGGAAGGGAAGGATCCAGTTGGGGATAGAGAATGAAGTTCTCTGACTTGACCCACCCTTTCCTCTGAGTAGCACAAGGGTGCTGTAAATCTTCCCACAGTGAACGATTCTGGACCATTTCCAAGCCTCGAGAAATTGCACGTTATCATTCTCATTGCTGGTACAGCTGTTTTAGCGGTTTAGGTAATGTAACAACAGGCATTGATACTTGGAGTGCAATAAAATGGCTTGGAAAAAGCATTTAGTCATGAACTCTGTGACTTTTGCTCTCATAGTTTGCTCTCTTGGAGCTTGGTGCTAATACTCCACTGAAGATCAAGAGCCAGGAATTTCATTCTGCCTTCTTTTCTCATGCTGGGGAGATACATACACACATACCTACCTGCGCAGGGGCAACATCCCCTTCTAAGCATTGCCTGGTTTTGTGCTTTTAAGTGCCTATAGCTAAGTGGTGCTTTTCAGCAAGCGCAATATAGGTCTGAGAAAAGGTCAATGAGAAGTGAGTGCTGGATTTCTGTACTATGAACTTTAAACAAATCCACAAAAATTTACTTGTATTGAATTGCTGGGGGGTGTCACCCAATGGTTCTGTGATTCTTTTTGTCCTTCGATTCTTCTTTTTTTAGTGACTATATAAAGTATATTTAAAAAACTTCCATCATGGAGATAGCACAGTGGAGCAAGTATATGTGCCATGAATATGTTTTACAACATTTTGCTTAATGTGTTTTGATTAGTATTTTCTTATAGAAGCTGAGAAAGGAGATAAGTGTATGCAAGAATTGCTTTAGTATTTCATTCTTTGCTCGTGGCAAGCCCTTCAGATAACAAGACCTCTGTGCGGTCCTTTTTTTTTTTTTTTTCTTTTTTTTTTTCCTTCCCATTTTGGAGGGGAGTATGCAAATTTTCCCCTTACTTTGTTTTTTGGGTCACTGGTAATGTGTATCCCTTTGCAAAATCACAATATTGTTTGATATGGCTTATAGTGGAAAGATCAGAAGATCCCAGGCCTGAAGTCAAAGGGATGTTGCAAAGCAAGACCCCAGTTAAGCTCATCCAGTTCCTACAGATTTCCACTAGTGGCTCCAGCTGGTGCTCTTATTTTTTTTGATCCTTCCCCGTTTTCCTGAATCATACAAATAGTTAAATAACTTGGACAGCGTTTTACTTAAAGATATATATTATTTTATATATATATAAATGCTGCTAGCTGCTTTCTTAAAAAGATTACAGTATCTATACAGATTGGATTACTAATATTATGTTTTACTAACAGTTTATCTCCACACAGGTAACACAAGTAGCAAGACAACCAGGTCCTCCTGCCCCATCCCCTTACACTGCACATGAAATAAATAAGGGACACCCAAATCTTGCTGCAACGCCACCGGGACATGCATCGTCCCCTGGGCTTTCACAGGTAAGACCTGGCATTGGAGCAGAGCATTCCCAGCCTCCCTCTTTTCCTCTTGTCCAATTCTCAGCTTTGTTGCTCAAAATTTGACATAGCTGTCTTGTCTATGACCAGTGTATAAAACTTGATTAATGAATGTCTTTGTGTGCCTTGAACCTTGCAGTGACTTACAGGTAGCACTCAGGTTTATTAGTCATTGGTTCATTGTCGATTCTGTAACAGAAGCCAAAAGCAACTTGAAAAACTGTAGGAAATACTCATTGATGAGGAATGTGCTTCACTGTTGGGTTAGGCTGCTTTGGGGCATTTTAAATGCCGTAAAAGTGTCTGATGTTCTCTGTTAGGGATCTTCCATTTCAAATGTTTTGTACAGGATGCTGCAACTCCTGTAATTCTCCTAAGAAGTGGGACAGTAAAATGAGTTACAAAAATGAATGCTAATAAAAGAAACGAGACAAAGGACTGATTACAAAAAAGTACAGAAGAAGAGATAAATAGGAGTTATAATAAGAATGGAGAAATAGCGTTTAGTAAGATATGTGGAATAAATTGGTCTTTTTGTAGTTTTTATTAGGTGAATGTTCTACAGGGTTGACATTAGAGTGGAGAAGCTTATCTTCAAAAAGAAAGGGGCAAAAGAGACAGGTAATGGGGCACAGAAAGAGGGGAGATAAAAGATATGGGATCAGGGAAAGTGGGATATGTAAAAGCATTGAGGTTTGAGATAGAGGAAAGCCTTATGTTTCCTTTGCTCTTGTTTAATTTATACTTGTTTGAGTAAATGGAATAAAGTAGAAAGATGTGAGTAGGTCAGCTATTAAGAAGTGTGGTTTCATTCTGAACAAGATGTTAAGTGGGGAGGCAGGATGACAAGCTGAGGATGGGCTGGGAATGTCTGTGCACCGCAGTGAGGTGGTGGCGAGAGCCTCAAGCGTATTGCAGCACTGGGAGAAGGCAAGCTTTCTAGTCCTCCTGCCAGCCTCTTTAATATGGATGAAATATTAAACTGCAACTGACCTTTTAGACTAGATGCATGAAAGCAAATAAGGTCATGTAAGGAACGCTTCACCTTAAGGTTACGCATTCTAGGTAAAACTTGGTGGGAAAACTGGAAACTTGTGGTCATGTTTGAAAATGTGCAAAAGCTTGTCCTTTATGGAGTGGGAAATTAGAGGCTGAAGTATCTATTCAGGATCATAAGTAGTTTGCAGACATTAGTCGGTGGTATCAGAGCCATTTCTTTCATTCTTGCTGCATGGTTATTGGAAATAAAGTGTCTGATTTGAAGACTGAGCCTCACATAACAGAGGGAGAACATAGCAGGGTGCAGAGCAAACCCTAAAATGTTGTCTGGCTTGTGTCATGTATTAAGAAATTCATTCCTGGTAAACCTCATCAACAGAGGGAAGCTCATCATGTGGCAGATAAGAGAGGAAGAAAGAGAACATTCTAGGCAGCCTCTTTAAAAAAATATTCTAATCAAGGGGTTTTTTTCTTCCCTTAATATTTTCCTGTTGAGTCAGTGCATACGTAGAGAGCAGCCTCTGTGCCAAATCACCACTCCAGCCAGCCGGGAAAACGCTCGTTTCCTGTTCTGCTGGCTCTTATCGTCTTGGAAATGAGCGTCAGATTGTGTCACTCCGATGCTGCTGGTAGGAGTGGTTTGACCTTACACCCTCCATGTCAGCTGAGGATCCTCAAGGGCTCTAGGAAGATACTTGTCCTCTGACTGTATGGGGCTGCCCCTTAGGTGCTTAGTGCAAGGAAGAAAAAGCAAGATCCAAGATTATAACCCAGACGAAGCATCAGTCATTGCACACTTTTGGGACTATAGAGGAGTGAGGTCTGGGGAGCTTTCCTTTCCCTAAGTGATTCCTATAAAGCTGGGATTTGGTAGCAAAGCAGCAAAAATACTGGTTTCTGTTCATTCACAGCACTTGCTTGCCTTTGACCAGGTGTCTTCACTGTTGTGGCATCCCATCAGTTGACCCTCTCATTTGCAGCTGGAGGTGATGGTGAAGAATCAAAATGGAAGTGCCTACACTTGACACTTCCACCAGTAAGGCTCAAAAGGTGTTCAAGACTCTGGACATAAACAGTTACAGGATAACCTGTCCCCAGAGAAAGTTTTCCATACCCCTGAACTATTAGAGGTTTGGGTAAATATATATATATTTTTTTTTAATCACTAGAATTCTGAGTATACTTATGTATATCTCACTTCAACCCGTCAGTTGTTGAGTTTCAGTATTATATTATGGTAAGAAATTCCCCAGTTGAGCGGAGTGTTGGATGAAAGAATTACCTTTTCATTGCATCTATCATTTGTTTCTTGTGGGTTTCATTGAATAACCCTGTTGTGTTTGCGTTAAGAAACAAGGTGAGTGGAAACGTCCTATTTCCAGACGGCTTGTACTTTTGTGAACTTCTATAATGATTTCATTTATTTGCTTTCTTTTAGGTAAACAATCAAAATCCTTTAAACCTCTCATCACTTGAAAGTGTTTCCGTGCTTTAATTGTTGTTTTTGTCTTACTCTTGGACCCCTTAAATCCTGCTATTTCCCTTTTGAGATAAAGGGACCCAAGCTGACGTGGTATTCTGATGAATGGTTTATTACTGATTTCTTTAGCAGCAATATAACACTTCACAAACTACTCCTGTATCTTAACAATCTATGCTACGTTGATGATTGAACATTGAACAAAGGTTGTCTTTGCGTTTGGCCAGTCGTGCCTAACGCAGCGGTGTGTGTTTTTGCATGGCAAGCGGTGTGTGTGTTCTGGATTTGACAGAGTAATTAAAAAGGTAAGGAAGACACCACTTCATTTGAATTAGAATCTGATTAAGGAGTCATTGATTTCTCCACCAGAACCATGACTTAATGAATACTCATAAAACTGAGTCTTTCCAAGGTAGGGACTGCTGTTTAGGCAGTAGTGAATGAAAATATTTATGTATGTTTTTGGGCTGTGGATAACATTTAGGTCTAAAAAAAATTTTGCCAGTGATAGAATATGTGTTACTTGCTTGTGTGGTCATGAATTACTCTGAGTGCTGTCAGTCCAGAGCTCAGCAGAGAGGTTAGTCTCTCGCTTTTATCTATTAGGCACCTCAGCATCCCTCCTCTTGGGGCTCAGAGTCACTTACCAGTTTCTTCAAGTGGGGATCTTGCAGAAGCCGTGCTGCGAAGGAGAACGGAGGGTTAAAAAGTGCTGTGGTTCCACAAGTGGTCCCCTGTCTGTCCTGGCTGCTCTAAAGCTCTCTGTTCCAGTAAGTCTGGGCGATGGGAGATTAGGTAATATCTTAAAATGCTAGTAAGTGATAAAAGGAACTACTGTCCTGTAGAAGAGCTCTGGACACTGGGAGCTGGACCGCTTTATAGGTCTGCAAACTCCTGTGTGACAAGATGACAGCATCGTGTTGAGTGGCCTGTAAGAGAGTTTGGGAACCACAGATCAGAAAACATACAGGATATTTAGTGTCTCCTGTGGGAAGAAAAGTCAGGTACAAATGTATGTTGTACCTTTGTAGCTGGCTTTCCTTTAACTTTATTTAAATAAACAGAAACAGATGTTTGTGCGGTGCTGTGGTTTGGTGTCTTTTTCACTTATTCTTCTACCTTTTCCATTTGACATAGCCAAAACAAGAGAAAGGCTTGCTGTTCAACTTCCTCCGAAGTCTTTCATAAAGAACAGCCTCTGGTGCTTTGCTGCCCTTCAGAATTAGTTTCTGCAGCAAAATGAGAAGAGCTTGGCAGCGATGTGAAACAGTCCCACACCCCCGTCTCTGCAGCAAGAGACAGCGTTTCTGCTTCCCAAATTCCAGGGCCTTGAAATCATACTGCTGCTCTCAGGAATGTGTTGAACTCCGCCAGTGTTGGGGAATGCACAGCACATGTTGCTGCAGTGATGTTATGGCCAGATGTGGCCCCATGTACATAAAATTTCATATTTCTGTTGTTTTTTTGCGTGAAAGGGCCCCTCGTACTGACTGGAAAAGGAGGAGCACATCTCTTCTGCCTCCTCCCTTGGCTTGCAGACATCAGAAGTGGCTGGTTTGAGACAATTCTCTCTCTGAGCATACAGAGGAAAGGAGTCATTGAAAAAGGAGTAGAGAAGTTTCTCCTTGGGCATGGCTACCTCAGCAAGTTATCCTGAGATCAGGTAGGGTGTGGATTTACAGTGTGCTGGGCACTGCTTGCCTGAGCACTCTCATCCCATGATGGATGTGAGATAGTCCAGTGCAAGTAGTGCAGGCAAAGAGCATTCACACAGGCAGTTAACACAAAGCAGCTGAAATGCTGTAAATCTGTCCCCTGCTCTGGCTTTACATTACAGTAATTTGTGGTGTAGCTGTGTTAAGACAGGAATAACGAGAAAGGGGAGCTCTTCCAAAGCAGCCAGACTGGGGCTTGGAAGGAGGCAGCTGAAAAGTGCTTCCCTCTGTCCAGTGAGTGATCAAAAGAGGAGGAGAGGGTTCCTCCAGTTGTACCATGAGCAGGAGCCAGAATGTGAAGCTTAGAGCATCAGGAGAAAACAATTTCATCCCTCCTCGTGACCTAGGAGCGTTTTGAAGGTTCCAAGGAGCAAGTGCAGTGGGTTCTGGCGCATGACATGAAGCAACGCAAGAGGGGAATGGTTTGGAAAAGACTCTTGGCTTTCTCCGCCTCAGCTTTAAAACTGTGGGCTCTGATGTGCGTGCTGAGGGATTCTTTTAGTCCGGGACCCCAGTTGTAAGCACCGACCGACCATGCTTGGAAAAAATCGCCAGAAATTTCCTCTGTAATCAGGGAAAGCTTTAGCTCTCATTAAGAAGACACTGTGCACTGAGCAGATCAGTTCTTCGTGCCCACGGCTACCTCTTAGGCTAAAATGATGGAGTACCCCGTTAGCAGAGGACCCTGTGGCATCTTTGGAGACCTTACTCTGAAGCTCTTTGTAGTTATTGACAGTTGTGTTTAATAATCCTTTATCCATTTCTGACAATGTTGAGATACACCCGCAGAAAACAAAAGTGCAAGAGAGCTGAATTCTCAGGATTGTGGTGTACAGAGACCTTGACTTTTAGGTGGCTGATTTAAATCCAAAACAGATTGTACTAGCTGAAACTTGTTACCATCTGGTTCTTTGCCTTAAGTGAAAAGAGTTTTGTGGTCTCATTCTGGTCCTCGAAAATGTCACCATTGCTAAATTAGCGTTTGTAATAGCAGTGAGACATTCCTTAGTACCTTAAGGTCTGGGAATCTGTGCCAGGAAGCATGCCTGTGTGCCATCTGTGGCATGTTTATAGGCAATCCCCAAGCCCCTCTTTTATTATTTTGGATTATTTCTACAGGAGCTGGAATCCTGTTATAGCCATGATGTTTATTCAATACTTCCCTCCCATCATTTGTAGCTCAATTTAGATTTTCGATGCTTTTAATAAAGTGGCATTTATTAACTGATTGGAGGAGGAATGTAATTTAATCGTAACCTCGCCCATTCATGCCCTGTGATAAGTCAGGTGCCCTGGGACACAGTGAGTGTTATGGTTCACTCCTCATGTTGGACGTAGCTGCCTTCTCTGTTTTTTTGCCTGCAAACTACACGTTACACTCACCTTCCCCCAAATGCAGCTATTTCCCATTATTCGAGCCCATGTATACTTTGGTAGGAAGAAGTAGTCTGTGTAAAGTCAGATAATAAACTTCCATGGCCCTTAGAGCACGAGGAACTCCCTAATTTTATCGTCTCTTTTGTACAAACACCCTGTCCCTAATTTTCTGTGTTTCAAGAGCATCTTTCATGGACCCCTTGGTCAGAGTCGGTTCCCTAAGCTTTGCAGGGAACTCTTCACCCAGAGAGCTTTTCCATACAGGAACCTCCTTGTTTTATGTAAGGATTTCATGCTGATTAAAACCACACAGAATCCTGTAACTTGTAGAGCAGGTACGGTTGTCAGTCAGGATATTAATTAGCAGTTGTCTTTGCGGCCACAAGGATGTGGACACAGAATGGATGATTAAACTGTCTTTGTGTAAGTGAAGAAATCGGGGCTGGACCAGCCGAGGAAGAAGTCTGCATGTGTGTGCTGCCCCTCTGAACAGCAGATTTCAGTTTCTTGGGTCTTTTGTCCATACCAGCTAATGAAGGATAAAGAAAATTTAAGCAACAAACTCTTGATGGTGCTTTGTGGGAAAGAAATGGGCCTTCCAGAGGCATGTCTTTTTCTGAGCAGTCGAGAATTTGACCTCTATTACTTCTCAGTTCTTTTCTTGTGCATCCTTCTGTACATCGGGGTCAGGCTTCTTCACAACACCTATTTTTAATGCAGCTCACTAGTTCTGAGCTTGCAGGAATATATGGCTGCAGGTGGAGATCTGAAAATGCGAGTTACTTAATAACTGATAAATCCGGGAGAAGTGTAATCTTCTTTTGGCCTTTGTGTTAAAGACCTGCTGGAAGTGCAGCTGAACTCTCTGTTTTGTAATAGGATTAGTAGGTTTTTGATTGGGTTAATAATGCTGGGAATATTTGCTCATATAACATATTTAATTATTTTTGATTCATTGCTGTGCTTTTTACCTCCTTAGTTGAAATCTGGGCAAATCTGTGCTGGAAATGTAAAGCACATCTGTGTCTCAGCACCTGGTATCTGTGCCTTTTGGGCTTTGGGGTGCTTTTGTGTATGAATGCTCAACTTGATGGGTGTCTTCTGATTTGGGGAGAGCAGCTGAGTGTTAAGAGCTGCAGGAAGGGAGATCTGGGATAGTGGGGAAGGCATAACGTAGTTTCAAATACTGATTAATGCTATTGACTTTAATAATTATTTAACCCTGGAAACAGTTAATTTTCAAAAGGTGTGACCTAGGTGGGATGAATGAATTAGTTTTAATACTTGTGCACTTAAGAAGGACTAGAAACAGCCTTTAATTCTTTTTTTCTAACAAGGAAAGGAAAGAAAGAAAAAGCTGTTACAATTTTATCACATACATGTGTAAAAGAAAGATTGCAGCACAAATGCTGAGTCTAGTTAGGACTAGGTCTGCTTGCAGACCCACCCCCTCACTGCTGCTACTACATTTTGCAGTGGATTACGGCTTTGAGAGTGGTGTTTAATATTTCTCCGTGTGATCTTGTGTGCCCAGTGGGGGAAGATAATGTGTTTTTTCTACTGCTGCTTGAGCTTTTTCTTTTAGGAGTAACCCTAGCCTGGCTCAGAGTCTTCCCTGGCCCATCCACCCTGGTGTAAACTTTAGTTATTTTGAATAAGAAAGCTCTCACAGTAGGTGTCTTGGCCACACAACGCATCCTGGATGCATGATTTAGTGGAAGAGTTTTCTTCTGGCTTGTGATACCATTGTGAATCAAAAGTGGTTTTAAAATTGCAAGTGACTTTTTGGGGGGGTTGAAATAGCATTTTTAATAGAAAATCAAACTCCTCTCTAGCTGTTTTAAAATTCTACAGACACCTTTCTTCAGGACTTTTCCATGCGTGTTTTTTGTTCTCACAGTCACGTGGACTGTGCTTTATTTTGATGCTTTTCAGACTTTACCACTTGTTGAACCACATTTTTGTTCGTAATATAAGATGACAAAATAATGTGAGGCAACTTGACATTTTCTTATGTTTAATAATTTCTATTCTAGTATTCCTTCTGCAATAATACCTTCTGTTCCATGCAATTTAATGGATGTTTTCTTGCATGCTCCAGAAAATACGTAGTTTTTAAACAAACACAATGTGTTGCAGTAGGCAGTATGTCCCAATAAACACCAAAGTCAGCAAAAAGTCAGAGCTTTACACAGTCTGCATTTTGTAAATGTAGAGGGCATAAAATATCCCTGCAACTAGATAAAACTGGTGAGAAGGAGCCCTTGAATTACTGGACTCTGCCATTAGCTGTTGTTTCAGACTGGGGAACTGAAGAATAACCTCTGGAGCCATTTATACCTTGTAGTAGGGAGGGCTGCCTTCCAGAGGTGAAAGTTTGAAATCCATAAACAGTGTGGTTCTTCTGCAAGCTGAAGACTCAGCGTGCTGCTTTGCACTCATGGCAAAGAGCACAGAAGATTTTGATGGTTACGGAGCAGTAATTCCACTTTTGGCTCCTTGTAGCCTGGAAGGGCTGCGCCTTTGCTCTCCATAGACCCCTCCTTATGGTGTTGTTAGAAACCAGTAATTTATTTAGTTGCATAAAGTTACACACAACAGTATTTCTGGGCTTCAGTGTAATGCAGTAAAACTTGAACGTTTTATCTGATTGCTGCCATGGACTCATAAAATGATTAAGGTTGGAAGGGACCTCTGGAGATCATCTAGTCCAAGTGCCTGCTCAAAGCAGGGCCAGCTAGAGCAGGTTACTCTGGACCATGTCCACTTGGGTTTTGAGTATCTTCAAGGATGGAAACATCCTTAGAGATAGCCAGAAGACAAATTTTTGGAGGTTTTTGTTGTGTCTTAGGGGAAAGTTGGAGGAAAGCTGCAAACTTGCTGGTGCTGTTTCGACATTAGCATGGAGTAGGGGTCTCAGCTGACTGCAGGTTGTGTTCCTGAGCACAAGTATTCATTCATCCTCAGAGTTCATTTCCCGGTTAAACTGGGACAAAATTTTAGAGGACAAGTGAAAGGCACTTTGTAAACTCAAGGGTCTGTCTGCTGAGATTCACAGGTCTGCTTCCAGCAGTGGAGGTGCTGGAATTTCTCCCCCCAACACACGCAGGCACACACATACACTGTATATTTTTGAGTACCTTTATTATGGAAAATACCAGTTCACTTAATTATGTAATGGTCGTTACCAGACCACCTCCAGGCTGTGAGCCATGTGCTGCAGTCAAGGCAGGGACTGTCATTTCAGTCTCTGTAAGAAGCCAAATAAATCCATACTAGTATTTACAGATGTTATGAAATTATAATCTACTGTGGCATTATCCTTGCCCTCATGCCTTCGTTAACAACAGTTTTGAACCTAGGCAGATTTTGTGTTGATGGATTTAATAAACAAGCATCTTTGGGAGGAGGACAGGCACTAGCATGACATCTGTCCACCCTGATGTCTCAAAATTACACTTGTTTAAATATTTCACTCTGCGTCTTCAGCTGACCACATCACTGCGGTCTGAAATTGGGCATGGGCTTACCAGCTTGAGCACCTTATCTTTTTTTAAAAAGCAGATTGTTCTTTCCTCCCCGAAGTTGTGTGTTATGTTTACCTTTGCACCGTGTTAAGGGATGGTTGCATTCAGCACTGTAGCTGCTGATAAAATAATAGCAATTATTATCTTAAAAACATGGGATAAGCTTGAGCTTCAGTGAGATAGTGTGTTAAAAAGGGACACTTTCTGTCTTGCTTTTCCTTTTCACCCTCCTCCTTCATAACATCCCTACAGGAATAGTAACCACAGTGTCTTAAGCAGGAAGGAAAGGAGTGTGTATCTTGTGTCTGTATTGTCCTCCACACAGACTGTCTTTGTCCAGGGAAGAGGAAACCACATGTCCTTTGCCGCCTTCCCCTGGTGGGAATCTGATTATTTATGTTAAAGTAGGAAAAATGCTTGTAGTTCTGTGGTTGTTACTTGGGACTCTTCCTGTTCAGCTTGCTGCCTTTACCTGCTCGAATGCGTGACACTAAATCATACTAAGCTGTAAAAAAGATTGTTAAAAATTTAGCAGGGCAGGTAATGACACAGATGGTATACCCCGAGACAAACTGCTGCAGAGGAATAAAGATAACAATGGTTGAGCCACATTTGCAAGAGAAGTAATTCTTCTTGGTTCAGGATATTTTTATCCTTTTAGAGGCTGCGTTTAATATTTACCAACCCAAGGAATTCTCGTGAAGGCTGGGCTATGGAAGAAGAGGGGATTGGAAACCAGTGTGCTTGCGAGGAGGAGAAGTGAAGATGCCGACTGCTGCAAGCAGTGCAGGCTCTTCTCTGCTTGGTCTTCTCATCTGCAATTTGGTGA
Source organism: Haliaeetus albicilla (assembly GCF_947461875.1). Taxonomy (NCBI): domain Eukaryota; kingdom Metazoa; phylum Chordata; class Aves; order Accipitriformes; family Accipitridae; genus Haliaeetus; species Haliaeetus albicilla. The sequence goes on from NC_091486.1 coordinate 46,199,959, forward strand.
ATCCCTAAAATCCACCTTTAGAGAATGAGACACCTGGAGCTAACTGACTATCTGGCATTTTAAGGAAATGGCTTTTGAAAAAAACCCTACATATCTAAATAAATGCACTAAACAGTCACAGTTCCTGTTTAGTGTTTGCTTCCATCCCAATCTAAACCTTGAAGTCTCCTAGTAAATCCGAGGTGCAAAGACTTTGTACCAGTGTCACAAGTTGGTCCCATCCCAGCCCCTTTCAGTCCCTTCATCAGGAGCAGGGTATTTGCACTGTAATTGTGTTAAATTCTTTTTTGAAGTGGAAACCTTTAATCTGCATAACCTGTTCAGTGTCAGAGAAGAGCTCTGGTACTTGCATCATTGATTTTAATGGGGCTGTGAATATTCCAAGTAATATATACCAATATATGCAGAAAAACATAGTGTTTTCAAGTTACTGATGCATCTTACAGGGTAGCAGCACTGGCTTATAGAGAGTCAGCAGAGTAGAACTGCTATGTATTTTTATTTTACAGAGATGCTATGATGAGGACAAGCTGATTTCAGTGATGCCAGATAATTTGCAAATGAGCTGCTTAAAAAATTTGAAATTCTTGATGTCATGTATACCAAAAAACCCTGCATATCTGAACATGTAGCTGTAAATGAGGACTTATATTTAATCTGATAGTGTGTTTGATGACGTGCAGTTGAAGTATCATTATAAATAATGAAAGCTAAACTATGAGCATTTAGAGAGGAATTGTGCTTATTTATTGGTTTAATTGTTGTTGTGCTATTTTTAAAGCTGTAAAGCTGGGGTAGTTCACAGGAGTAGTGTGAGAATATGCTTTTATACATTATTTGAGAGGGTACTGTGTAGAAAAGCCTGAAATGAATAAATTTAATAGTTCAGGCTTCTCCATCATTGTTATATTTGCAGATGAGCTGGTTCTATTTATTACAGATACTACAGATTTTTTCCTACCATACTCAAATTATTCACATTATACAAGTCATTGCAGATAGGAGCTTCGAAGTCTGCTGTGACCCTGTTCTTCTGACTGCAGGGCACACCAGAAAAAAAAAAAAAAATTATCTAGTTACCAAAATAGTAATAAAAATCAAGTATGTTCAAAAGAAATCCAGGAGCTGAGTAATGTCATGTTTGTGTTCAGATGCAGGAACTAACCTGAGATAGTTGCAGCACAGGTTTCCAGGTATTGTAGTGACATTGGTACAGGTCCAAGGGAATGCTTTTTGATGTGTCAAGCATGGTTTGCTCCTGCAGGATTTCTACAAGCTGTTTTGGCACTTAATTCTCTTTCCCCACAGGACTTTATTGCTTGTATGTGCAGTTATTGGGAGGGCTGCTGAAATGCTGTAGGTGGTGTGGTTTTGTTATGCATTTGCCACCAAGGCGGGTGTCTCTAGCTCAGTAATGTAACCCTGAGCAAAACTGAGACTGGAGGGGCAGCAAGACATTGAGAAGGTCTCGTGGGGCTGTTTTGGCTTCTCATGGCGTTGATTTATGAGTGCAGGTGGATTAAGAGATCTACTTCTTTGCTATCTGAACTCTTCCCACAGGTTGCCAACTCCATGGTGAGGTGGCTGAATCCTGGGCATCTCCAGAGATGCCACCACTGGGAGCTCAGTAACTTAGTTAAAAAGTATTTTTTCTCCATTGCCAACATACTAATTTTAGGTCAAAAGCTGCTTCACCTCCATTTCAGTCATCTCTGCTGCAGGTACTGCTGCCCCTGGGAGGATGGTAAGGGAGACAGCGAGAGCAGGAGCCTCTTAATCTTTTTCACTTGATGCTACCAGTGTTCGTAAGTCAGCACCTGGCTGGAAAAATGAGCCTTTCATTAATGATGTGTCTTGTAGCCTGTAGTAGTAGGAGATTCTGGGCTGTTCTCAGATGCTCTGGCTGTAGCTGTTATCTCTGCCTTGCAATAAAACCACTTTTCATATCAGATTAAAAAATATAATCTTGCTGTAACATTCAGTCTTTGGAAGTTTTAAACTTTGTTGTAGTCACTTGAAGCCAGCACTGCTGCTGAAAGAGCACAGGAATGGGAGCAAACAGTTGTGTTTGGGGGAGACAGGGGAGCTGCTTCTACTGACACTGTGAGTTTGTGCTGATATACACCTTTCTTAAGATTGAGGCCATTCAGAAACCAAAGCTTGAGGAAAAAATAAAGGTGCTGGTTTTGTAGGAGGGGTAGTCTGAAGAACTGCTGTTCTGGCGTCCGCTTGCCTGCCGGTGAGTTTATTAGGTAGAAATGAAGATACAGGTTTTAAATTATAATCCTCTTACTTCATAAGAGCTGAATGCTGAGAGATTTCTGCTTATTGGATACTGCACGGTTGCAGTTGTTTAGGTAGTACAGTGATTTGATTTCAGGCTGTGGGAGGGCAGAGCAAACCCAACTCAACAAATAAATGATGATTCAGAATTAAAAGCCGCATCCTAGCTGGCACCATCCTTCCACGCTTGTGAACCAAGTGACGGTTTATGCTGCTGCAGGAGATTTTTTTCACCTGCATCCAAAGCCAAACTCCTGCTGTCCAGGCCAGTGACCCAGGTGAAAAATTCCTAAGAGGCTCTAAGAGCAGCCTCAAGGGCTGGTGCATTAACACATCCTGTCCCATGTTCCCTGTTGTGGTTTTCCTCGAGGAAAATAGTTCAGCAGCTGGAAGGAAAACTGAGTCTGGTTGTTAAAAATGGGGTTAAAAAGGAAACACCCGTGCAATGATCTTGGCGATGACTCTTGTAGCGCTCTCTCCTCTACCTTGCTCCAGGGGCAGCTGCATTTTGTTTCAGGTAGCTTGTACAAATAAGAATTTCTAAATTTAGGGACAGGACCCCTCAATATAAAGTACACTGAGTGTTACTCTAAATGCCCACCTGGTGTGGCTTTAATCAATATCTAGCATTTAACTGGGTTAGCAAATCCCTTGGTAAAAGACCACTGTCGTGCAGAAATACATTTACATCCAGAGAAATGTGTGTGGTTTTGTTTTGGAGTCTTTTGGGGGCAGAGATGGATCTTGCAACAGTTTTATCCTATTTCCATCCAATGCATGGTTTTGATATTTTACGTCTCTGCATAAAACAGTTAAAAAACTTTTTGAAAGTCCATGTGGTGACGCTTTCAGTAAGCTTTTAGCTGGGTACTCTCTGTTCGTGGGTGTAATGATCTGAGCGCTCAAATGAAATATAAAACACTACAGCAAGATATTGTATTTTTTATTCACATGGAAGAATTGCATTGCTTTCTGTTGTGGCCACACAGGAAAAATAACCTTTGGGGTTGTTCCGGGATAGCCGAGGGCTGTCTGTGGTCCCAGCATGCTTCGTGTTGTTATAAAATGTTTTGCTTACGCTGTCATGTTTCTCCAAAAGAGATTAAAGCTTTTTGCTGGTGTTCAGCGGAGTTTCAGCTCACCCTGGACAGGAGCAGAGTCGCTGCATTGGTGTTACTGGGAAGTTACTGGAAGTCTGAAGGTTTTCCTCGCCCAAGGTCACCGCGATAGCGATGGTAATGGAGCGGCAAGCTCCTGAGTCACAGTCATGTGTTGGAACTACAAGACCATTTCTCCTCCTCGTATGTAACTTCAATAAATATAGACCCAGCCGAACTTCTTCCCTAAGTGAGGAGAGGATTCAAGAAATGGCGACAGGGCTTAACCCCTTCCCATGCCAAACCCAACTGCGCTGCCAAAGGCAGCAAGCTCAGCAAGTGACACCTTTCTGCCTGGGGATTTAAGAGTTTTGTTCCAAAAAAAAAATCTCCACTGGCAGCGGGAGGCAGAGAGCTGTGTGACTCAGCTTTTTCTGAACCTGATGTGTGTACTTTGCCTGTTTATTCCCAGTACAGTCAGTACCAAGGGAGTCATGTTACGCAGCAGGCTCAGTGTTTATTAACCAGCTCGGGAACTGATCTAAGAATAACTTTTTTCATTTGTTTTGTTGGTAGTGATTATTTTACTTTTTTTTGCTTAGCGCAGTCAGCAGCCCAAGGTAGAAACTGCACAGAAAATGGGTAGAAAGGGTTTTCCCCAGCAAGTTGCGGGAATACATAAACACACAACTATTATCGCCTTCCCCCTGTGAATAGCCACATCTGAAATATAAAATCTCTAAGATGAAAGGTTTAAGGGAAGCAAATTGCTCTGCCTCAAAAGTGGAGCAGCTCAGCAGTCATCCGTTCTGTTCCAGCTTGGGGAGCTGCAATTATTTGAACTTCAGGGGTTTCAATACCAGCATTTAGATGCTTCTGAACCAAAATTTTTATACAGAGTGATATTTGCTTCCCTGCCTTCCCCTCCGTTGTAGTTTATTTAGGGGATTTTTAAAGCATTTCCTCACTGATCTCTTCATTTGCTCACCTCATCCTCAGTGTTTCAGCTGCGGTGCATAAAACCCACATATTTCCAGCGTGACTGCATGTGATTATAATTACTTTGTGTACTTATTTAGATGCTTGGCACAGAAAAAAGTCCTTTTGACAGATGAATAGATGTGATACTTTTAATCAGCTGACTTATCTGAAAAGCAATAGAGTGCTGTGATTTATTCTGTCAGTTGTTTTGATAGTTTTTTTAGACTACCATGTACTTATATGTGAACTTAGTACCTGCAGAAATTTATAAAGCACTTTTTTTCCTCCCTTTTTTTCCCCCGTTATGGTTCTAACACAAATACCAGTTTGGGCACACCTACATCTGGTTTGAAACGTGCCGAGCAGAAGCATTTCTTGTTGTGTAATAGTTGTGAAACATATTTATTTAGGTGATGTTTGTTGTCTTCAGTGGGATTTGTATTGCACTCATTCCTCAAGGCTGCAGTTGTGAACCTAGGACCCAGAGCAGTTGTCTGGGTTAGAAACAGCACTGCCTGTCCAAAATTACCTTGTTTTGATGACAGTTTAATAGCAGAAACCCTTCAGTGGCTGCTATTTAAGCCTCCGTATGCTTTTTTCTTTATTTATAACTTAATGCTATACTTATTCTGATAGCATTTAAATACTAAAGCAAATTTAACACTAGATTGCATCGTCTTACATTTGCTTCTTAGCCTTACTGGTGTCAGAAATGAAATCTGTTATCAGTGAGGTGGCTGTCTTTGGCACTGTATTTAAAAATGCCTGCTTTACAGTCTTTCTACTAAAACTTACAGTTTTTTAGCCTTACTGATAGCTGTGCTTCCTTTCTTTCAAATTTCCTTTTGCTTGGGTGATTAAAAGAAAACTCAGGCTGTCTTGGATGTGGGTAAGGACTTTGGGGTAGCAAGGAAGTTATATCTGACTTAGGCTTTGTTCTTTTGTGTGCAAGTTAAGCCTGAAGAAAACATGTTTTCATGAGCCTGAAGAAGGGGGAGAATAGTAGATATTTTCTTTTCTTTTTGCTGAGATGCTGTGGGAGCAGCAGTTCAAACCGTTTGAGATAAGGTCTCTTCTCTTGAGATGCAGAGCTGGAGGCACAAGGAGCTGGTGGTCAACTGGTCCATTTACATGTGAGTGTTCATAATATTTCCTGACACAGTCACCCACTCTGCATGCTTGCTGCTGTCTGGTAGGATATGAGAGTAGCATCAGGACCCTTTGCAAGGTGTGTGGACTGACACAGAAAGCCACTCATCCTCTAAGAGGACAAGCCTTAATCTCAGGTTGGGCAGCGATCCCAGATGCAGAAAGTCAGCAGCAAGGTACTACAAATGCAGGACAACTTCTCTAGGTTGTGGACAAAAAGATACCAGAGCTTCCCTGTGTCTTGTTAGCGCTCGATTATTCTATGCCGTGCTGTGATCGCTCATTGCTATGGTGTCATTACCGCTGCGAGATACGGTACATGCTGTTTATTGTACAACATTGACACGAGCAGCTCAAGCAGAATCACACTTGTCAAATAAAAGGGGAAAATATTTGATGCTGCATCTGACATCTCAAAAAATTAGAAGACTTCTTGTAAATTAGTTGTTAACATGAATTAGAGGTTTTGCCAGTGGTAAGAAGGGAGGGAAGTGCTGGTTGGAGAGGATTAGACCAAATGAGCTCCTGGAGAGGAGGGGCAGTGGAAAACCTGCCCTGCTTACCTGCCAGAGGTTGCTGCTTCTATAGCAGGAGCCGATTAAAACATTAACTGCTCTGTATTGATATAAACTACTGCAGAACAACATTCTTCAGCTAAATATTCTACCGAATGTGCTTTGGTGTCCTCAATCACAGCAAAGACCTAGGGATATACTTGGAGCTGTACATTTTTATCATCTCTTTGACACAAAAAGCAGGGTGAAAATCAGATAGAGGATAACAGAACGTCCTGCCTAGTTAGCTTGTGTAGTAGGAGCACTGTCCTTCATTGTCTATGTATTTGTGTTTAAGTTTTGCTCTTTAATGATCAGTTTGAGTGTGATCCTAAAGCAGGAATAGGAGGTGTTGCAGCAGTAGGTGTTTGGGATGGGACTATTTTTGGGCTACGCTCAGTGCCCTCATCCCCTGCCACCATGTTTTGTTTTGGCTTCTTTTTTCTGAGGCTAGAAAATTCTCTTGTCGGATTGTCTCTAAATTGTATTTTCATTTACCTTGTATTACATTTTGATCAGCAGGAGATCAGGTGGGGATTTTATGTCTAGGGATGAAAAAGAAGAAAACAAGAATAATACAGAGACCCCAGCTGTCTCCTAGATGCTCTGGAAGGCACAGGACACTGGTCATTGTGTGCTGGGGCACTCGGCGGTAGATTCTTTCAGTGATCAGATGTGCTAGGTGCTCTTCCAAAATAAGACATATTCTTGCTCCAAAACTGTCCTACACTTGCTCATATTGAAAGGGCTGAAGAGGCTGAGCTGTGGGTAAGGTCTGTGACTGCTGTAGGACTCAGCCTGGGAGGTGAGAAGTAAATGTATGCTTTCCCCAATGGCATACTATTATGCCCACTTTATTTTGTAAGAAAAACTTCTTAAATTGATTTCCTTAAAAGCATACATCCTTCATCTTGTAAGGACTGGTTGACTCTCCCTTGAAAGCCAGAACATGCCTGATTATACTTGGTGTAGTTTGCTAGTTCAGACTTGGAAGTTTTGCAGGCTTCAGGACTGAGTTTCTTTCTAGAAACAGCACATTTTGTGTTGATTCTACACCACTCCTTGAGCTATTTGCCTAAAACAGAGCTTCAGGCTTTATGCTGGATCACCTCTCTTGATAGTTAAAGTTTTATAAGTTTCTTTTTTCTTTCTTTAATACAAACAGGTTTGGCCTACTGACTATAACTTAGTTTTATTGTTTAAAAACTTAATTATTCAAATCAAATGTAGCACAGTTCAAATCAGAGATACCCTGAAATGTGCCTGAGGGCTGGCGCAGTGAAACCTGTTCTCTCAATACCACATTACAGGCTGAAACGATTCCCTTTATTCCTTAGACCTGCTCTTGAATTTTAATGCAAAGGCCATGAAATTCAAAGATGAGAAGGGTTTCTTCAGCAAGGCTTGCAGTGTGAATATATCATAATTCTGTGTACAGAGAGGTATTGCAATGTTTTTAAGCATATCCTCTCCCATAATCTGTGAAGTGAGCCTGAAGACCTCCTCCCAGAGGAAACCCAAGGCCTGATGAGCCCCTTTATTCATCAAGTAAATCTGATGGTACATAGCCAGGAGGTTAGCAGGGACTGTGGTTACCATTAGTAATGCCAATATCCAGAGCTGGCACCACAAGGGATAGACAGTGAAGGAGGAAGAGCTGAGGAGCTGAAGAAGTGGTTTTCAATGGAGTTGTGCAGGAGCTACAGAGCAGCATGTAGAGTTAGAACCTAATTCCTTTTGAAAGTGAAGGCTGTCGCAGGCTAGTGGCTGGTTTTTATGTCATTACAATAATAAACTATTTTAAAAAAAAAAAAAGGTAAGTTATAACTTTTTTCTTCAAAAAAAAAAAAAGGAGAAAGGTGCTCTGAAAAGTTATTTCTAAATGTCTTGTTAAAATGCGTAATCAGCATAACTCTCCAGCTCCAGTTTATTGTTACTTTGGGCAAATAACATTGGGGAGAGCATCTGGTGGTATAAATTGTTATAGCCCATAGAAATCAGTGGAACTATGAAAAATTTATACAACCCATGGTCTGCCTTACATCTGTAACGATTTTGGGCCGTTTCATTGTGTTGCAAATGCTTTAAAGCAGCAGCGGCTTGTATTAAATGCATTCGAGCTTGTTTCTTGTTACTTGTCTTATTTTGGAGGATTTATCAGTGATACCTACAGTTTCCAACTTTGCTTGGAAACAGGTTCAGAGGAGGCTTTTGGAAAGTGCATGGATGGGGGATCAGACGACACAGGATTTCATTGACATGGTGTTGCATTGATTTGCCTCTTTGCTATGTTTTCCACTGCGGCACTTGGGGAGCTTAGGGTAGTGTTGATAAATTGGTTGGGTCCTTGACGGAGAAGGCTTTCTGCATCACAATCACCTATGTTGTCTTTATCTCGATGTTCATCCAGCAGTCCATCTTGATAACATGTTCAGTTCCCATCTTTCAGGATGAATCATTTGATACACTCATTTTCTTTTTACTTTTCTTGTTCCCTGGCAGGCTCCTTACCCCTCAGGACAGAATGCAGCTCCAACCACGTTGGTGTACCCTCAAGCCCCTCAAACAATGAATACCCAGCCTCAGACCCGCTCACCGGTAAGGGAGCCCATGTTTGCATTATCTTGTGTTCTTTCTTCCTCATTTGTGTGTTTTTCTGTGTGTATGTGTGTGTCTATAGCACTTGGCCAGTTCTCTGGAAAGTGTGTTTTACTGAACTGGAAGCACTTCCAAATGGCAAATATTGATTGAGTTTTTCAGACATTGTCCTGGTAGGATAATGTTCCTTTT